>NC_081824.1:353459202-353765702 GCF_030867095.1 Alligator mississippiensis | reverse complement strand
GTCTTTCTGCAGTCTTTCCCTCCCTACTAGCGTGCCCACCTCACCCCAGATTTTGGTACCATCAGCGAATTTGAACAGGTTGCTTTTCACCCATAATCACAGAATGTCTGTTCTGTTTTGTAGCTATTTCTTATGTGGTGACTTTTGGAAATCCACTAAGACAGAAGTCGGCAACATATAGCCTATGTGCCAGATCTGGCCCATGAAACTACTGGATCGCGTCTGGGGAGTCTGAGAGCTTTGCCTTGGCAGTAAGGAGCTGTGCTGGGGCCTGACAGCTAGAAGCTATGCCCACATCACCTCTGCTTCTCTCTGCTCCCTCCCCTCAGCTGCAGCACAGGCACAGTTACCAGCTGGTGGGGAACTGAGCCAGGGGTAAGTAGCTTCTAGCTGCATCCATGCTGCAGTTGGGGAGTGGTGGGATGGGGAGAAGTGGTGGTGGTGTGGGCACAGCTTCCAGCTGTCCAGCCCCAGGTCATTTCCCCACCTTCTGGAAGCTGTGCCCCAGCCAGGGAGGGGCGGGGGGATAGAGAGAAGCAGCGGCAGTGCCTGGCCCTGGTGAAGGCATAGGCAACCCCCCCACACTATTGTTGCACCACGAAAGCCAGCTGGCTTGCAGCAGAGTGGGGCTGGATTATTTTGGCCCACAGTTTATAAAGGTTGCCAGCTCCTGCACCTGAGAGACTTGGAAGTACTGGCTACTTTTAAAGTACACTTTAAAAGAGTTGTCTTTTAGGGTACACTTTTCATAGCAAAACAAAATCTACCCAGAGCCTACAAAAGAAGCCTACTTCAACAAAGAAACAGGAGATGAAAACTTCTGAAGTTCTTGGGCCAACCAGAGTTCCTGCACCACTTTAAAATATAGCTTTGGGTGTTAAAAACTAGATTATCCCATTGCTTGGTGAAAGCAGGAAATTTAAGAGCTACAGAAAATCTGATGCTGTTCTCACATGCTTCATTTTTAATGTAATATAATACATGTATGCCTGGGGAGTTGCTCCTTGTTTATGGCAGAGGAATTAAGATGAAGATCAGGCACTGGGAATTCTTTTTGTACTGCGTGACAATGACAAGAACATCTGTGCTAGGTAGTTCTGTGCAGATGACATTCTGAGGTAATCTAGTGATAAACTTCAGCTTATATAAAATACGTAGTTTGGATTTCAGAGCCCATGGAAGAACTTTTCTATGGCTGTTTACAGGTGGCTGAGTTTACTTACTTTATCAGTACTTACCATATTTCCTCTTTTTACTTGACTGAATGAGAAAGCAACAAAATTAATAGTTGCTGCTAATGACACCCTGCAAACAAAGAGGAGTTAAATTAGATTGGATGCAGTATATTCAGAAACACCGAAGGGCTGAACTGATCCACCATCATGACACTAATTCCTAAAGACTTCAGACTACCTTTTGAGTATGTTGTTAGCCACTGAAATGACTGTGGGTCTGGTTCTGACACTTCATTCAGATATAGCCTTTGCTGGGGTTTGCCCCAGTCACAACCATCACTGCCCACTGGTGTAGCACTGGAAGAGAAATCCCCTAGTGTAGATATATGTAAAGCTGTTATAATCTAAGATTTGTGCCAGAGTAGTTTATCCTGAATTCCATTCCTTTCAAAGCAAATATTGAAAGGGAGGGTGGGCAAAGTGTGTTGTAAATGAACTACTGATGATACACAGAGCTATATTCCAAATGTATGACCAAGAAGATTGTTTTGATCCACAGATGACTCACTTAAAGGTAAAAGTGAAATCTGTGTAGCATTTACTAACTGATCTATAAATGGTTTCTATCACCTTGACACTTGAGTACCTAATATGCATTAAAAATAAATACAAAGTCAACAAATCATACTGTTGGACTAAAAATAAAGACTCCACATCCTCACGTGGTCTGCTACAAAAATAGTCCAGAGATCAGTTAAAAGCTTGACTAAACAGATATATGTTACATGGAGCCCTGCTGCCTGCCAAACTTGGTCTCTGGTTAGCTGCCAAATGGAGCTGATTCCAAAGGCAAACGCCCTCCCTTGAGAAAGCCTTGCTGTTGGTACAAGAGAATGCAGCACCAGAATCTGACAGCAAAAATGACCCAGCAGATTGCAGAGGTCCCAGTAGGATATGGAAAGAGTGATGATGTCATAGATAATAGGGGCCCATATAACTTTTTTTCTCATAAAATGTGCACAGCACCAATTGTTGAGCACAATACAGTTTTATGTAAGACATCCATTGGAAAACTTACTGATGAAACAACAACACATTGCCAGAAAATTCTCTGTTTAACCCTCCTCTCACTCATCCAAAATTCCAGGCAAAAGCTAAAACGTAATGTGTTGATACCATGAACACAGGGGTGGTTAGCCATATCAATCTGATTTTGGACAGGTTGGCACCTTAGGGCACTTTTACATGTGCTCTGGAGGTGTAGGGGAGCACTTTAGTAGTTAGAGTGGTTCCGAGAGCTGCTGTAATTAAAGTGCTGCCACGTCTCCTGTATCAGTGTCCCTGCATTTAAAAATGGCAGCGGGGGCGCTTGAACTAAAGCTTGTCAAATGAGTTTTAGGGTGCAGACAGAAGTGCAGCTCCCAGCTGTAACTCAGTACAATTTTTGCAAAGCATTCTGAATTACAATGATACCCCGGACCAAACAGAAGTTCACTGTTGCTTGCAGGGGGGTGGTGAATCTAACTGGGGCTGGGAGCCTGTGGCCTGGTTCCCATAGCAATGGTCAGGGCTCTCTGCCAGGGCTTGCTGTATTCAGAATGGTGGGGGGGAAGGCAGTGGAGGGAGCTTGTTCTTGGGGCTCCCCAGCTGGTGCTGAATGGTGGGGTGGGTGAATTGGAGCCCCCCCACTGTGGGGGGGGTGTGCTGAAAAACCCTCAGACTGAATTCCCTTTGCTCCCTTCCCCCTTCCCATTCTGAAAACAGCAACAGGCTGGGAGCTGTGCAGATACAATTTACAAAAGATGCTACATTTTGTAAGATCTTTATCTGATACCTCATGCAATTATGGGTTAGATTTTCATCCAATCGACCATTTTTTAAGCTGTTTGCATCCATTCGTTTGTGTTTGGTCACAACTATAAACTGCTTTTTGCAACCAGATCAGGAAAAATTGTCACTTCTGTGTGCACCTTTAGTTCAAGCACCCCTGCCTCCATTTTTAAGTGTGGAGACGTTGATACACAAGACATAGGAGGCTGCTGGTGCACAGCAACTGCCACGCTCCAGCAGACTTGATTAACTGAGTCTGCTCCAACATGCTGGAATTCCAGCATGTTGGAGCAGCCTCTGCACTCAGGTATAAGTGTCCTTACTAACTGGTTCAGAGAGGCATGCACTTTCATAGACAACAATCTACTTTATTAGATAATAGTGACCAAGTGGGTTATTGCCCATGAAAGCCCATACCTCTCTCAATCAGTTGGTTCCTAAGGTGTCACTCTGCTTTACCTGTACCATGAGCACAGAAATTAGAAGCTAATACATTTTTGTTGCTTCTATAGCCCTAGCTCATTGCACACACCAACAGGCTTTTGCAACTCTGTATTCCCCCTACATCTTCCTCTGGGCTACTCTTGTGTCTCCCTTCAGTTTAGGGACACCTTTCAACATTTCACCCCCTTCACTTATGTAAAGAACTCTTGTGTGTCAGTCATTCGATCATCCCCAAGTCAAGAGTTCTGTGTGTACATCCCCTTCTCTATACCAGGATCTTTGTGTACCCTGCCAAGTCCAGGTCCCTCACACTTCTGCATGCCAAACATCCTGAGTGATCCCTTTCCCCAAAATATTTTCTTTTCTTTTTGTATGACAGAGAAATGATTCTGGGTGTCCACCTTTGGAATTATTTAGGATGATGAGCAGCAATGATGTTGAAAGTTGTTAATAGTTGCCATCCAATGGTTCTTTGAAATTTGAAAATTACAGGCCAACCGGAAGTGTTTGGGCCTGCTAATTAGATGCAAGAGGCTCTATCTGTACCCCATTTCCCTCTCTGGCTTTTTAATTTTAATTAAATGTAATCGGACTCTGCTAATTGGTGCTGGGAGCATTCCCTAAAATTTTGAAATTGATCAACTGCAATATTCAAAATGTTTTATGTTACATTCACCTAGATAGAGAAATGCCACCGTGCTGTGCACGTGGTCATGTTTACATTAGGAGTGCTTTGCCATTCTGATCAATTCTAGTATATTGTACTGGCAAAAACACTTATAGCGGGGCAAAACACTATTTGGCACAGCTCTATGGGTCAGGGATCACACCTCTTTGGACCCTTGACTGACACAGCTCTGCTGGCAGAAATGTGTTGTGCAGAAATAGCCTCTAGGACCTTGCTTCACTCTGCCAATGGCCATATTTAAAAAAAAAATCTAGGGTAATTCCATGGCAACATTTTTCAGGATTGCAAAATACTCATATGGAAGTACTCTTCTGAAAATGTGTTCTAGTTGCTATGTCTAGCTTCTGAGTCACTGAGCATATTTCTCAGAGTGGAGAATTTTATTCCATTAACCTAATTTTCTGAATGAGTTTATCATGAAGTAGTGGACTAGAGTTATTAACATTCATTTTGAGTGAAAGACCAGCTTTGGTAGCGTCTCCAGTCATGTACCTGTTCACACTAAACATTGTCCACCACAGGCGGAATTTTTTCCAGTGGGTCCTTTTTTCCTGGAAAACATAGCACGCACTTCCACTGAGTATATATCATAGAAACGTACAACTGGAAAGGGCTACTGATCATTGAGTTCCAGTCTCTTGCTTTCACAGACAAAACATTATGTCATTTCTTTAATAAATTTATCAAGGTCTATTTTTAAAGTAGTTAGGATTTTGACCCAACTGTTTATGAAACTCATTGCTCTAATGGTAATAAACCTCTTCCAATTTTCAGCCTAAATTTATTCTTGGCTAGCTTATATCCATTTTTTTCTTGTGTTAATGCTGTCCTTTAGCTTGAATAGCTCTTTTCATTGTAATGTTTACCTCCCTGCAAAATATATAAAGACTTAAATCATATCACCTCTGAGACTTTGTTTTGCTAGACAAAGCAAGCCAAGCTTTTGTATTCTCTTCTTGTATGATAGGTTCTCTGTTCCCCCGGTGTATTGTCCCAATGTGATTTCCTCTTTTTTTAAATGTAAGTGACCAGACCTTTATACAACATTCTCAATGAGGTCCCCCTAGAGTCTGTACGCTAGAATTCATACTTCCCTATTTCTGCCAGAAATACCCCAGCTGATACATCTTATGATTGTGTTTGCTGTTTTCATGGCTGCATCACAGTGTTGGCTCATACTTATCTTGTGATCGGCTCAGATCTTTCTCATCAGATATTTCCAGCTGATGAGCTCTCAGATTGTAACACAAATTCTTGTTGTTAGTCTCAGGAGCATGTGATGTTGCTCTTTTACTATTAAATTACATCCCATTTCTGTTACTCTGTATTAAAAAGTCTTCCAGTTCTCCTTGTATGATATTCTGATCCTGTTCCGTATTGAGGATGCTTCCCAACTTGTGCCACCATAGCTTTCACTAACACACTCCTACTTTTTGCGGCCAAGGTAATTAATGAAAATATTAAACAACATTGGCCCTAAAACCAGTCCTTGAAGAACTGCAGTGATAACCTCCCTCTGGATTGATAGTTTCCTTTTCAACACAAGCAGCTGTTTTTTCACCCATTATCTAGTTCCTTACTCATTTTACAGGCTTTCTACAAACCTCATCTTCCTCATGCTCACCTCATCCTCTATTACTTCTTCAGTCTAAATAATACTAAGTGTTTTACTGAAGATCAGATAGGCAATCTGATCTTCATTTTCTTTGTCTAGAAAAATCAGTTATCTTTTGTCAGTTAAGGGGGACACAGCTTTCTTTACAAATGGCTTGCAACTATAGAACTGACTCTTTACAAATACAAGAGTTATCACCAGTCTGGTCATATTAGTTTCAATGTTAAAAATCCACTTCTTCAGCTTGGTCCTCCTAAAATCAGAACACACTTAATGGATACATAAAATGGGATTATATTTTTGTATACACAATTCCATTAATTTGCAGGGGGGGATGAGGAAATTCCCTTTTCCAACCTCATTCCCTCTTGGTTGAAATTTAGAATGTTTTCCCAGTACAATGAGGTCCCATTGTAGCCCTCTCACCCTTCAATCCTTGCTCTAAACTCCTTAGTCCCATGGGTCATCATTAACATCGATAATTATGATTAGAAAAGCAAACACCAGACTTGAATCAATAAGATGTGCCCACACCTAAACTGACACAGTGAGCAACTGTTTTGCTGCAGCTGTTGTCTTACCTCATCCCTTCCTTTCCCTGCTGTACCTTTCACTTCTTATCATGTATAATTTAGATAGCAAGTCTCTCAGGGCAAGGACCACATCTATTTTTCTCTGCCTATAGCACATGAGCACACTTTTTAGGGTTGTAAAATAATGACGAATATTAAATCTCAATCGCATTACTTCGACTTGCACCTGGAAGAAGAAATAAAGACAATGCAGTTGTTGAACTGGTTTAATTGAATCACAGGTGTGTAGCTAACTTCTGGATCATCAGTAAGAACAGTATTTAAGAGTAATTCCATCTAAAGAGTATAGCAGGAGTGCAGGATAAAACTTACAGAAGACTGGTGGCTGCCAAAATCTGTATCTGATAGAAATAGAGACAAGTGCTTTATGAAAACAAAGCCAATTTAACAAGACATCATGAGTTTCAAGCGACCTGAAATGCCAGGAAAAACCAGAGGTCTAGATGGACCTAAAATTCTGAACGTTGTGAAGTAAGTACAGGCAGTTCTTGACTTTATGACATTCAAGTTACGACAAATGGCATTTACAACATTTATAAATTGACACCTTGTTTCAACTTTCCAGTGTAATTTTTTCTTTATGACGTTCGATCCGACACAACACCATGCCAGCAAAAAAGTCTGCTGTACCGCTCATCTCCCTGCGCCGATCCATCGTACCACCCACCTCCCCGACTCAAGACACTCAGTTGCTGTTCTGATGCCTTTCCAAAGTTCTTCCAAATCAATATGATTGCTATTTACAATATAAATACATTAATGTAGCTATATTACTCATTTATAATTGATTGAGTACAAAATTCTGGGTTATTTTTGGTGAAAATACGGTATCGAGCCTTGGTTCAGAAACCAGTCCCCCATTTATAACATTGTTCCTATGGGAAAATAGGTTCAGAGTTACGACATTTTGACTTAAGATGCGGTTTTCAGGAACCAGTTGTGTCGTAAGTCTGAGGACTGCCTGTATTGATAAATCTCTCCATTGCTTGAAGTAGGCAACCCCTCTGACATGACTCTGGAAAAGACTTGGGGGTGCTGCTGGATAATCACTTTGCCATGAGCGCTGCGGAGCCTATCGGACCCAGCGTGTATCTCAAGAAGGCTATAGGGGTCTGATCAACCTCTCGCCTCTCCCCGTCGCCGCCTGATCCCTCGACGTACCCTTCCCTGCGCGCAAGTTCCACGGAGCCTAGTAAACTTCGTGTGAGTGAATCCAAAGCTCTACCCGGGTTCGAGTCCTGCAGGTTTATCTTCCCGTCACCAAAACCCCATTGTGACATACCCTCATGTTCTGCAGGTTCGAGTTTTGTTTTGTTTTGTAACTGCAACTCAAGCAAGTTTTCCTGCCTGCACCGCGACCATCTTCAGTGTAAGTAAAATAATCTTAAATCAACCGCTAAGCGTCCGTGCCTAATTCTAGCGTGCCGCCTGCATTCCCCGACCCAGTGTGTCTGGGCTGCTGGCCACAGCCTGCTGCGCAGAAAACCCCCCCCGAGGGCATCGGACCACTCCCGGCCCGCACATGGCGATGAGGATGGGATCAGGGGAAGGCACGCTGGAGCTAGAATTAGTTAAGAACTGCCCTTGGCGCAGTGGAAAACGCCAAGTAGAAAACTTTATGGAACTGGAGGCGCATATCGCTTACCACCAGGCGGGCGGAACGGGTGAGAGATTTATCAGTGGACGCCTTTCGCTGAAGGGAGAAGAGGGAGCTTCCGAAGACGGAGCCCCGAAAGAGAGGGAAGTGTATCTGCATCCCGCAGCATTCAGGTATATAATGGGTGATGAGTGGGTCCTGTTCAGGCCCCTCAACACTGTCCCTCGCCAGAGTCAACCCGGCGGGCGAAGTGAACCCGACCCTCACCCGGGAGTGTGCCCGTTGCCTAAGATGTGCTCGGGAGAGTGAAGAACCGGTGCTGATTGACCGGTTCGCCCCCTTTATGCTGGCGTCTAGATTAAGGGGTCGCGAGCTTCCATCCGAGCTCCGCGAAGATCTGGAGACGGAGGAACGCGCCGCAGATGAGAGGGTGGCCCCACAATACAACAAGGGGGGAGTACTAACTGCAACTTTCCGTACAATAACTGATTTAATGCAGAAGAATTTAAGTTTAAAAGCCCAGCTGCGTGTGGCCGTTCAAGCAGTCAAAGAAGCAGCTGCGAAAGAGAATCCTGAAACGCCACGACAAGATGGCGCCGAGCAAGAGGGAAACCGCATGGAAGAACCGGAAGAGAAGGGTGGAACTTCGGAGGAGCCCGCAAGAGTTTGGTCAGCGACCCCGCCCACTGACGCAGTGTCGCTTCTGACGACCACGCCTTCTTGCCGACGGAGGGAAGAATCGAGCGGAGGAGTGCATCCACCCTTCCTGCCTGAAGCAATAACAGCAGCAGTGACTCCCGCAGCAATAGTTCAGCCTGTAACAACAACTAACCGAGTTGCTACTGCCTACTATGCTCGCACCAGAACCGAACTACAGGATTTGTGCAGAGAATCAAGAATCCAACTTGAAGAAACTCTAGCTGTGTGGCTGGGACGTTTGGTCGTGGAACTTGGATCTGACCTGCTAAACCAGGAAGAAGCAAGCTTCTTGGTCAGACAAGCTTCATGGAGTAGAGGACATGTCACTGACATCGACATGGTAGCAGTTAACGTTCACTGGCCTATTCCACTGCCAGCGCTTGTTGCAGGACTGATCGGCCAGAAAGTCCACGCGTGGCATGACGGATGGCCAGAACATACTGGCGCAGAACATCTCATGCTAGCAATCATCGGAGTCTCGTACTGTGCCTGGAACCCCAGAGCATGTGCGCTGGGACTGACATCACTCCAGCGAATAAGACCACGGCCTCACCGTCATCTACGAGATCCTGGAACCGTTCCAGTGACCGTTCACAGCGTAGATAGTTGTCTTGAGGTTTATGGGCGAAAGAACATCGTCGTCCTCCGGATTCTGCTTAACTCAATGGTGAACCAACCTGTGAGTAATCTCCTTCGTCAGTTGTCACGACTATGTATCCTGATGGAGCCAAGATTATCCGGTGATCAGGAACGTCGACACCCGACTGAGATTCAAGGCACAAGACACCATGAATCCGAGTTTCCATCATTGCCACAGAGAACATCAGAGGAGCGATACATGTTTGGATTTCTCCTACAGCGTTCTGGACTCAATAAGCGGCAACTTCGGATTTTAGGGGACGCAGGCCAATGGCAACTGGCCTATGAGTTAGGTTTCCGTTACCTAGAAGAATTAGACGATGGCTCCTCGACGATTTCATCTAGTTGAGTGTGCAAGAGAGGGTAGTTCAAAGTAGCAAACACCTGTATTATATGTTTTAAAATTGATAGTATAATTCCATGGAAATTTTGTAAATATTTTGAGATATGTTAACTTATTTTTTGAGAGTTTTTGTTTACAGATCTGGAATTCAGAGTGCGTGGTGAAGAGAAGACCCAAGAAGGATAACATCATCGAAAGAAGTGGGGGCCTGACGCGCGACTTTGCCATGACGCCCACTGAAGTCCTGATCGTGCAGTTTTTTGTTATGAATCTGATCATGTGTATATGTATTTGTGCTGGTTATTATTTGATTTGATCCCTTGAGGATGAACTTCTTATGTTAGCTAATTTTATGTTTACCCGTTTAGTTCAACAACCCGTGGTAAGAGCTCTTGATAACCCGAGTGACGAGCGTGCAGCATAATTCAGCTGTGCCTTCAGCAAGGGGGGATGTCACAACCCAAGGGTGTGATTTTTGTTTGTGTGTGCTTCGGCACTGCTAAATTATTTCCCGCCACTTGTAGCTTTCTTTGCAGGGTGCATTTCTTAGTTGCAAAAAGAGAAATGCACGCTGCAAGGAGTTCCCGCCATTTGTATTCAAATTTGTGCCCCACTATTGGCCAGTTCTAAATTATTCCCATGTGGCGGCTAGCAATTGGCTTGCTAGCCGTATAAGAGGCTTGAGCGGTTTCCGCCCAAGTTGGAGGACTCCATGACTATCAGGAGGAGGAGAACTTCACGTCTCGTGAAGATCTCTAAGCACTGCAGAGCCTATCGGACCCAGCGTGTATCTCAAGAAGGCTATAGGGGTCTGATCAACCTCTCGCCTCTCCCCGTTGCCGCCTGATCCCTCGATGTACACTTCCCTGCGCGCAAGTTCCACGGAGCCTAGCAAACGTCATGTGAGTGAATCCAGAGCTCTACCCGGGTTCGAGTCCTGCAGGTTTATCTTCCCGTCGCCGAAACCCCATTGCAACGTACCCTCATGTTCTGCAGGTTCGAGTTTTGTTTTGTTTTGTAATTGCAACTCAAGCAAGTTTTCCTGCCTGCACCGCGACCATCTTCGGTGTAAGTAAAATAATCTTAAATCAACCGCTAAGCGTCCGTGCCTAATTCTAGCATGCCGCCTGCCTTCCCCGACCCAGTGTGTCCAGGCTGCTGGCCACAGCCTGCCGCGCGGAACCCCCCCCCCCCCCCCCCCCCGAGGGCCTCGGACTGCTCCCGGCCTGCACAAGATACATAAATGAATATATAGTGGAAGTAGGAAAGTGCTGAGACACTGAAAATGGGCTTTCATTAGATGATTACTGGAATGCAATGTTCACTTTTTGGTTCCATACTTTAAGGAAGATACTGAAATATTGCAAGCAGTTAAGGAAGAGCTCAGCACAGGATAAAGCATGTTTGTAAGCCTGGAACAGTTGGGTAGGGAGGGTGGGTGTCTGTACTAGCCCTAACAGTCTTAGTAGGTGCATCTACACAAGCCATTTACTGTGCAATAGACTAAACAGCTGCACAGTAAACATCTCAGTGTTTACTCACACATCCCTACTAGGCCGGAGTAAACTAATTTACTTTGCAGCAGGATAGTACTTGTAAATACAAGTAATATCCCACTATGCCCCCTGTCAGCCAGGGCTGCTTTGACCCAGCTCAATGTTCTACAATCCCAGGCACATGTGGAGATATGCCCAGTATTTGCTACAATCAGTGGACTTGAAGTATAACACTTTAGGGAGGTCAAACCCTTAAATTCATGGCACTGGCTTCAGTCCTTCTTTCCCCCCCTTCAAAGCCTCTCTTCAGGTGGACTGACAGCCAAAGAGTTCTTAGTGTGCCTTCTTGCACTAGCGCTAGGGTTGTTATCTACATTTTTTTCAGGCTTCAAAACTTCTAAGATCAGGACTATGTATGAGAGGGTCCAGCACATTGGTACTTAGCAGATAATTGAATTATAGCCTCTCTCTTCTCATCCATCTTTTCTCTTCTGCATATTTTCCTTCTAGTTTTGGTTGATTTGATTGGTTTGCTTCTTGTTACTTGCATACCTCTCTTTTCCCCTCCCTGGTTTGCTAGCTCATTGGAAAATGACCTGCTGCTCAGGATGGGATAGAGGAAATCTATTGTTGCCACCCAGGCTGCAAAGAAGGGAAGCTCTGGGTGGCTGCTGCTTGTGTTATAGTTGTTTACATTAGATGCACCTGCAGCTGTCTACACTGAACACTGGTGGGAAGAGAAAAAAGGCAGGTGGATTTCAAGAAGCTCTTTCACTGTACCTGAAGCACCAGAAACACATCTGCGATTGGAGGAGAGTGGATCTTTCCCTAATCCCATGGTCCTCTTTCTATCCCATTCTCTCCCTTCCTGAACTAGTTTGGTGCCTCCCTGATAGTGGGGTCTTTTGCCTTAGGTTGGGAAATGCTGGTATAACAAACTGTCAATGTGGGCTCACCAGACTGGCTTGAGATACTTACCTTGGGCTAGAAACAGTGCTAGTGAACTCTGAGAGACCCCAAGGATGGAGCAGGAGAGCCCTGCCCTGTGGAAAAGGAGAAGGCAATTGAAAGAAGGGGTTTTCAATCCCCTCATTTGCATGGAAGGGGGATGGCTGGAGTGGGGGGCCCACCACCCTGAGCCCTGGTTGGCCGGTTTGCAAGCCAGGGAGGGACTGCCAGAGGGGATAAAAGCAGCAGCCGAAGTGGCATGGGGGCTGCTGACAGTGACTCTGGGGAACAATGCAGGAGGCCTAAGAAGAACTGGGGTGAGCTGACCCAGCAGAGGGAGCAGAGAGACCCCTCTGAAGAGCCTTGAAGGCCCTGGGAGAAGAAGGCAGCAACAGTTGGCCATGCCTCCAGCCCTGCAGTAGAGATGGAGCTGCAGCCAGGGCTTGGGGCAGAGAGCTGGTGCCCCAAGGCCCCATCACAGTGTGCTAGATGTGTCAGGCGTCCCAGAGGCTAGGGGTGACAGTGGGCCCCCCGCTCAACTGCAGAGAAGAAGCAGCGGCCAGAAGCGCAGGCAGCATCCATATCTAGAGCAGGGAGCTGGTCCGGTGAGTTGAGGAAACCCCTTACCTTCCCTGGGGCTGTGGGATTCTGAGGAGCAGCAGAGCGCCAGGATGAGGGTCCCTGGGAGATTGGGGCGCAGGCCGGCGCTCGGAGAGGGATTGGCGAGCCGTGAGGCATGTGGGGTGCCCAGTCAGTCATCTGGAGCAGGGGTTTAGAGCAATGATGCCTGGGAGCTGCCTGTGCTGCTGACCCTCTGCCACTAACTGCCTCAGAGGGGACTCTGCAGCTGATGGTCATTGGATGGAGTCCCTGAGCTTTGTGCTTGGGCCATGCTGATTGCTGCAGGAGCCTACTCCATTGCTTGTTGCTTGCCTTTTTGGTTGCCACGGAGGGTGCCTCTTTGGGGGATGATACAATTTGATTGCTACAGACCAGAAGAGCTTAACCTGTTGCTGTCTGTCACTTACTGGGAAGTCTGTTGGAGCTGCTGGGAGTAACCACCTTGCTTCCCTGTGGTAGCATCTCAGCAGTGGCTGAAAGCTGCCAGTTACCCTACCTATGGTTCTTGAGTCAAGGGTTGACTAGTGCATTCTGGTTTGTTTTGTGATTCTGGTTATGCCATTTAAGTTCACTTGTAAATAACCTTTCCTATTATTCCTGTTTTGTAAATAAAGTGTAAATAGTTAAATCAGTTAAGTGTTAAACCCTCTTGGGACCACCGGCTGCCCTGTGGGGTGCAGGGGCCAGCTGGAAGGTAAATTGGTGCTGGCCGGAAGCCCTGCCCCACTCTCACCACACCATCCCTGATATTGGTAGGGGGTGGCAACTATTGGGCTGCTACCCGGGTTATACTGGCTATGGCAGAGGTCAGCAAGAGTTTTGCGCAGAGTGCCAAAAACACTTGCAACCTCTGCTTGGAAGAGGTTGGCATGCCAGGGGCGAGGGGCCTGATCTTTGTTGTGGCAATGCAGCCCTGTTCCCTTTCTCACCATCTGCCCCAAGGTGCACATGCCAAGCAAAATGCCTTTATGTATCATGCTCTGGCATGTATGCCATGCTCTGGTACATATTCTGGGGGTTGCTGACTCCTGGGCTGTGGGATGTGCTGACTATAACCAAAACCTTTCAACTGTACCCAGAAGCTACCAGGTAGTCATTGAACCGTAAGGAGATGTTATGTGCTTGTGACAGCTTGTTCCAATTACAGTGACAGGTGTAGGGTACTTTTTAAGGGTATCTTTAAGTGAAACGCCTGACAATAACATGACTCAGAGTTGTAATACAGGAGTAGTGATATTTGTGAAGTCCACGTTAGCAAGACAGTGTCTAGGCTAAACATTCATGAAAAAATGCATCCCATGAGAATCCCAAAACAATGATTGGTTCAATATGCCTCCAAGATTGTAAAAGGAGTAGCTGTAACTGACTGTAGTCTAACTTGGGCTGATTTCTTTGCTTCCATCTAAGTCACTACCTCTGCTAGGCACTGGGAGAATACAAAATTGCTTGGCCAAAATCTCTCACGCTCTCCTCCACTGGTCAATAGAGGGTTGTGAGAAAGGAATATAAAAATCAGGGGAAGGATCAACCATGAACAACGTGAAGCAGAAAGAGTTTGCTCCTGCCCTCACTGCCCCTAAAAGATTGGGTACCAATATCCCAATCATTTTTCCCCGGGCTGCTCATATGTTTAAGAGGATTAAAGTTTCTACAATAGCAAAAAATGCCCTCTGATTAGCTGAATATTTTCAGAGGAGTTAGGTATGATCATGTATGATGTGTGTTTAAGTGGGAGTAAAGATCAGCTTACAGACAATTTGAAACAAAAGAGGGCCAAAAACCACATACAGATCAATCAACAAATATATTTATCAGCTTTAACAGTGAAGTAGATTTGTTTCCAATTAAAAGGGGTGAAGGCTAAGAATAATGTTTATGATTTATCATTTGGGTTATGGTAGCACTTAAACCAGAGATTGTAATTCTCAACCAGCGCTGGGGTGCTTTGAGATTCTTTCAGGGGTGCTGCAGTGCCACGCAATGTTAGAACCATTAGGTGTGCAAATATGATTCATGAGATAAACCGGGATATCAAATAGGAACCCATAGTGTTAAAAACATTCTGAATTTTTAAGTAACTATGGTGGGGCTTTTGTTTATTATTTGTGTTTAATACATTATAAGGCAAGGTTGACAGAATAGAAGAAAGGAAGTGATTAGTGAAAATGAACAACAGGCAGCAAAAGGAAGAGTGGAGGTAGGAATGGGAGGTGTCAGAGAACAGAAGAGAAGGGCATGAAGGGCAGCTAGAACCAGGCTGAGGAGACTGTGCGGGAGGGGGAAGTTGAAGCCAGCAGCCAATCGGTAAAGGGCAGAAAACGTTCACTGCAGAAAACAGCTTGGTGGCATCAGTGTCTAAAGGCCCCTGGATCCCTGGGGAAGTTGCTTCTGCAGCTGTTCCTGCTGGCTTGTGTGTATGCTTGGTTACACACAAACCTGTCTTTCTTTTCTGAAGTCCACATGCAGAAGGTGAAAGTTAAAGGGATTTATGTACTTACATCTCTTAGGCCCTTTTGAAAGTTTCTCTCTGGAAATGGTTGAAAACTTTTTTACGGGTTCCTATGATGGAAGCAAGTTTGCTTAGAGGTTTTCCAGTGCGGTATTTTATACTGTTAGCCATGCTGAGTGGTCCTCTATTCATTCTGTACAGTGGTGTGCCTTATAGTAAAACTGAAGGAGAAAAGCAAAAGCTACAAAAGATAATGCTAACATAAAAAAGCGATATTCAACCTCATCCTCCAGTGTTTAAGAAAGTCTGTAACTAGTAGGGATTAGGAGACATAATGTCATGAGTCAAATTATCTCATGTCTGCCTATTGCAAGGGCACCTGCATCTTCCTCAGAAGCATCTGGTGTCAGCCATGCTCAGCGATAGGATACTGAATTAGATGCATCATTGGTCAGATCCTGAATAACAATTCCTATATACATATCCTGAATAACAGTTCCTATATACATAAGAAGCTGATTTGGCAGTAGCATACAGCAAAATTGGACAGGCTGTTAACAACGGGCTAAATCCTGGAATGCCAGAAGCCTTATGTAAATAAGAAAGGTAGATTTTGTTTGAAAATATATTAGTTAACACAGTTTTAACACAACTTTGCACCTTGCGGTGGATGCTTTAACACTGAAAAATATTAATCCTAGTTTACTCTCCTCACATCTAGTCTAGTCTAGGCAAGGCTTTCAACACAGGGATAATTTTCCTCATACAAGTAGATTAATTGGGGGAAAAAAGGCACACATAATTTTTGGCAGGTTAATGTTCAAAATATTTCTAAGTATTTATGTCAGGCTCTCAGCTGCTACCAGAAACCATCATTGTGGAAAGTCACAGAAAATAAACCAGTGAAACATATGGCAGACTGCAGACATGATGACTGGAAGTGAACACAGGAAGAAAAGCCAGCACTTTAGCCACCATACATAGTGTTAGTAATTGGCTTCATTGCTCATATAAATTGTAAGCAAATGAGAAAAATGTGCAAATGGGATCAGTTGGGCCAGGAATGTGCTGCCAATGTTCCTAGAAGGCGATCCCATAAAAATAATCCCTTTCAGCTTTCCATTGAGCTGTATTTTCTGTGATGAGCTTGCTTGCAGAAAGGACATAAAAAGGCTGATGAATCCATTCACGTTTTCTCCTTTTTAAAGAAAAACACTCTAACTATAACCAAAAAAATGATGAATTAAAATGAATCTAATATAATATGGTCATTCAGTGCCCCCTGTTCAGCTTGTGTAATTTGAAATAGATGTGTAGCTTTGTAGGGGAATTCAGGAGGTATCTTCACCCTGGGATTTTTAAAATCAACTGCAGTTTAGTATGTTCCTAAGAGGGAAAACATTTTTTCTTCAGGAATATTTTCATGTAACCCAGGGATGTCATCACTGTCAGGGATGACTTGGTAGTATGTGGAGTGTGTCAAGTTTATCAAAGTGGAGAAGCCATCACAAGTCTCTTTTGGTTTGACGAGAGCATTTTAATATGAAGCTCCCAAAGGCTTCCAGCAGCCCTATACAGCACATCTTTACTTGCTGTGGCCAAATTTTGCTTTTTCAGGCTACTGCAGTTTTCTGGGGGATGTCCTTCATTTCTGCTATTTCTTTTCCTTCTAGGGTCTGTCTGGCTTTATGGACAATGCTAGTGGCTCTCAAACGCAGCCGTCCTAAAGCACTCGCGCTAGACCAGTGGTTCTCAACCTTCTTAGGCGCATGGCACCCATAGATGGACTCAAGGAAACTCCTTAGAAAATGCAGACTATTAGCTTTTGCTCCTGGTTTGAATACAGAAAAATAATGAAGCGATTTTTTGTTTTGTTTTGTTAATTTTTTTAGTTTGTTTTGTTGCATAGAACTCAGCCCATAACAGGGCAGAATGGCTTCAGCACTATTTGAAATCTCTGGGTTTATCTTAGAGTCTTTGCACACCTAACTGTGCTAACATAGCCTGTCAGACCAGGGCACCCTTGAAAGACTCTCGAGGCCTTCCTGGGGTTGAGAATCGCTGTCCCAGACATGCCAAACACATGACGCTGCCCCAGACATACATGACATGCCTCTGCATTGGTTTGTCGAGCGAGCTCGCAGACTGCTACCAAGTGGCACTAACCAACCCTCCACCAGAGGGCACATAGCGCAAATCTGTCTGTTCTTTTAGATCTGCGCTACAGGTTTCTCTTACTTTATGTGGGTTCTGTATGGGTGAATTCGCTCTTATGCAATTACCCTTTTTATACCAAAAAGTCATTATATACGACATAAATTCACTCTTATGCGATTGGTGTGGTGGAAACCCGCAGTCAGCTACTTTGTGCGGTGCATTGTGGGAGTGATGCGCACCAAAATATAGTCTCCTGTGTGGATCTGTGCTCCTTGCGGGTTGTCTGCGACATGTGTTTCTGTAGTTGCCATCCCCATTATGATAGTGCCCTGTGCTGGTGTGTACTGTCTGCTGTTGGAGAGTAGACATTGTCCTGTAGAAATGGGTCTGGGGGTCAGTACAATCAAGGTCTTGGAAGTATCCCTATTTGTTACATTGTAAAGTGGGTTCCCTTTATGCGACTCAGAGTTATGCGCAGTTTTTCCAGGAACGCACGTACAGCATAAAGCGAGGGAAACCCGTACTCGACACAGGGCAAACTCAAGGCGGAGCAAATCTAGTCCAGAAAGACTGCCGCGGAATTTACCTGGCTGCATATTGAATTCAAGGGACTCCTGGGTTGCTGAGGGGTGAGGAGAGGGTTTGGCTGACACAAGGCAGGGGAGATGGACGCCTTCATAGACTAACTTGAGTAAAGGTATCCCTCGAGGAAGAGGGAGCACAACTCCAAGTCACCTGAGCAGACGCTGACCCCGCCCTTCGGGGGACAAGAGGCCGTGTAGGCCTCAGCGGAGACTTCATCTGGGCCCCCAGCGGGGCTGCAGGGGGAGGGGATTTAAATGCTCTGCCAGATGGTGCCTGCCCGAGACTCCCGTGTGCGTGTGTGAGAGAGAGATCCTGCCCGCTCTTTGTTCGCGTGCCGCCCAGAGACGTGCGAAGGTCACGCGTGTGACACGCGCGGCGCGGCCCTACCCGGCCCGCAGGCTCCCCACGCCCGGGCCGCGGACGCTAGGGGGCCGCAGCCGCCAGCGGCGTCACGTGGGGGCCGGGCCGAGCACAGCGGGAGCTCCCGGCGCTGCCGCGCGGGGCGTCGCCCGCTACATCGGCGCGGGGAAGGGCAGGGACAGGGACGGGGGACGGCGAAGGCGGCTCCTGCAGCCCGCGTCGCTCCTATGTGAAGGGCGCGGGGCGGCCGCAGCCATGAGCTCGGCCGAGCAGACCGTAACGTGGCTCATCACCCTGGGCGTGCTGGAGTCGCCCAAGAAGAGCATCGCGGACCCCGAGGGCTTTCTGCAGGCGTCGCTCAAGGACGGCGTGGTGCTGTGCCGCCTGCTCGACCGCCTGCTGCCCGGCACCATCGACCGGGTGAGTCCCTGCGCGGCACCGCTCCCCTTTGTGCCGCGGCGCCATTGGCGGCCCGGACCCGGGCCCGGGCGGGAGGGAGCCGGCGGCCCCGCCTGGCTGCGGGGGCTTCCCGGGCGCGGGAAGGGGCTTTCCCCGCGGGCCGCGGCCCAGCCCCTCCTTGCAAGGTGGCTTGTGTTGTGGGGGGAAGGGCAGCTGCGGGGCCCGGGCATCCCTCACCTGGCCCCGGGGCCACATGATGCTGCCCCTGTAAGCATTGGCTTGTGTGGGGAGCGTGTTTTGTTTTATTTAGGCCTCCTATTTTGTACCTTTTCCTCCCCCCTGTAAGCATTAGAGGCATGTTTTAAAATGCTACCCAGAGCTCCTGCACTGGGCGGTTGTCAGCCTCCTCATAGAAGACGAGGGCTGCAAGGGACCTCAGGAGGGCATCTATGGCAGCCTCCTGCTCAAAGCAGAGCCATCCCCGACTAGATCATCCCAGCCAAGGTTTTGTTTAGCCAGGGGCTTAATATTGTTGTTTCCGCCTTTTTATATTTTTCTCTATTCCTCAAAAAAAAACTCTGCCCCCCCCCCATGGCAAACATAGGTTACAATTTGGAGTTTGTGTGAAAGGCATGAAATAAACTCACTTATGATACAGTCATGCCTCTTGCCATACAGCAATTCCTCTTGTGTTCCCAATTCAGGGGGTTTTGAAACCTTATACCACACCCCAACATACAATATAGTCTTTCGTATGATCGGACAGGTAGCCCAAGTATTCCAGTTCTGGCTTTTCTCCTGAATAGTAGAGGGATTGGTATTTGTCTGAAGGTGAAATTAGAGGCAGGTGATTTTTTTTTTTTTTTTTCCCCGTACAGAGCAGAAATAGAACCTTTGACCTACCTATTGGCACCTGCGCCAGCTCTTTGCTATTGAACTTTACCAGATAATGAGCAAAAGAATGAAGGAGATCAATTGTTGGTATTTTAAAAACCTATGTTTGCAAAATACATTCACATAATTGAGGAAGAATTGCCTTGTAATTGAGGTATTGGACTGCGGTTAAGGGAATGCTGTTCTTGGCACTACTGTGCAACACTAGTTTGTATGTAGAGACCCTTGTGGTACTAGGTTCCTGACAAACAGGTAACCAAAAAGGTCACCCCAGCACCAAAGAATTTACAATGTAATGATAAGACAAAAGGCAACATACACTTAAGTGGAGAAAAAGGAGTTTATGGGCAGTGCGATAAGCAACAACGGTTGTGACCTGTTACCTGCCTTTGTGAACATAAACAAGTCAGTCTCTCTGTGCCTCAGTCTCCCCCTCTGTGAAACACAAGTGATAATTTTTCTTCTTCTCTTGCCTGTGTAGGATTCAGTCTTGCAAAGATTCAAACATATTCTTAATTTACACAGTGCAAAAAATCCAAAATTGAGGGTCAGTCTACATTACAGAGCTACTGCCACTGCTGGTGCATCTTTGTTGTCAGAGGCTGGAGATGCAGTGTATGCAGACAGAGGCTCATGTAGTTATACCGTCTCCAACAACAGAAACTTAATTGTGGCAAATACCTTCTTTTTGTCAGTGAAGTTGCATGTAGACTGGGGGCTTTGCCACCATATTTAAC
This sequence comes from Alligator mississippiensis, assembly GCF_030867095.1. Lineage (NCBI taxonomy): Eukaryota > Metazoa > Chordata > Crocodylia > Alligatoridae > Alligator > Alligator mississippiensis. The sequence continues at coordinate 353,745,433 of NC_081824.1, read as the reverse complement.
TTCTCAAGGGTATTTGCTATCTTTTCATACCCCTAGTTATCGTATCTATGTCAGCAAAACTTTGTAGTGCAGACCAGACCTCAGTCCTAGCTGCATCAGAGCCAGAGAGTCTAGCTCTTTGGAACAGGGACTGTGCCTTACTGTGCACATAGATAGAAGCGTAGAATGAAGCCCTGCACATAATTGGGGATGTTAGGTGCTACTCTAATGCAAATAATAATAATAATAATAAAGAAAGCTTAATGGAAAAGATGATAGGAACAGTATCTCATTATTTTATTTTATAAATATAGTATGACAAGATAATAGTTTTATAAATAAATATATAGACCAGCTACTAGAGTAACTGGTACCACCAAAAATATAGCCCACTTTAGTTAAGGTGAAATTTATGACGGTTTGGCCCTGTGTTAGGTTTGTGCAGTGGGACACTATTGGAGCAGCCACAAAGGCGGCCCTCCATGTTCCCTACGTATTGTTCAGGCAGCTCTGAATAGGTCTTTATTGAGGTCATTGGATCCACGTTTTGATAGATGCAGTGGCTGGGAACCAACGGACTTCTCAGCAATTTGCAAACCGTTATTATGGTTCTTTGGCTAGAATAGTGGCTGTAGAGAGTCTGCGGCTTGCTCAAGTTGGGGTTGTGTCAGTTCTAGCTGCCTAACTTGGTTTGCCTGAGTCATCCCTCTACCACAGAGTGAGTTAATAGTCTTTGTGGTAAAAAGGCTGCTTTGCCTTCTCGCCCCCCATATAGCACTTGTCGACTTGCCAATCTACAGACATAGCTGACAGACTTGTAAAACTACTTCCTATCAAACTTTGGAAAGATTCTGTTTAGAAACATTCTGCATGTATATTACTACTTGGCAACAATAGTAGTTTGGGGTGAGCAAGAAAAATGGAATCAAATCCATTTTCTGTAATCCTTATTCCTTCTTTTTTGGTACTTAAAATGTTGGTCTGAAAGTAGAATCGGTTCCTACGAGTTTGTCTTGCCACTAATTTTATATTATTTTTTCCAACATTATTATTGCTACTAGTAATTTATATAGCACTGTATTTGTACGTTGCTTTTGAAATATTATCCCTGGTATTTTTTTCCTTATGCACTTTCCTTTTTAATAGATTTTATAGACATTGGGGCTGGAAGGGACCTCGGGAGATCATCGAGTCCAGCCCCCTGCCCCAAGGGGTAAGAAGTCAGCTGGGGTCAAAGATTCCCGGCAAGATAAGCATCCAAATGCTTTTTAAATGAGTTCAGAGTAGGTGCTTGCACCACTTCTGGAGGGAGTCTATTCCAGGCCTTGGGGGCTTGGACAGTAAAGAAGTTTTTCTTTGTGTTTAGCCTAAAATGGTCTTGGAGGAGTTTGTGACCATTGGACCTTGTCTCATCCCCTGGGGCGCTCTGGTGAACAGACATTCTCCCAGATCCTGATGCACACCCTTTATGTACTTATAGGCTGCCACCACATCACCCCTGGGCCTGCGCTTCTCCAGGCTGAAGAGTCCCATAGCTCGCAGCCTCTCTTCATAAGGCCTGTTCTCTTGCCCTCTGATCATGCACGTGACTCTCTTCTCTTTCAAGCATCTCCACTTTAGAAGCGTATTAACTTGACATTCTAAGGGCCCAAGAAATGTGAGGCTGAGTCCATAGACTAAGATTACTTATTTTCCAAAGGTTTTGAGATAGTCACTAACTGGAAATAACACAAACAGGATGACTTTTAAAAAATACTGATCTCATTTTCATGCAAATATCCCTAGTAATTAAAAACAGATGGGATAGACAGGAAATAAATGATAACTAAGCAAGAATGTCTCTAAATAAAATGTTTATCAATATTTTCCATGAGCTACTTTGTAGAACATGCAGTAAATAGTTTTTGTTTTGGGTCTTTTTTAAACATCTGTTTGGAGGGGAGGGATTGAAAGGGTACTTACACTTAGATGGCAAGACTAATACATTTTTTCTGTTCGTTCAGACAACGTAACAGTAATCAGTGAAAATGAAATTATAATAAACAGGCAATATGCCCATCAAAAAAGGAATACATTTATAAAAGGCAAAAGAACAAAATTGACCTTGACTAGAGAAGCAGATCTGTAGCTTTTGATGCTAGGTAGTCTGATCATTCCTTTTGTTTACAGTAAACAGGACACTTCATAGACAGAATAACAAATTGAATTTCCTTTCAGAAAGCTCTGGCTAAATTTTCACTTTAGAATCTTGCTTTGCTCTGTGTGACTTTAAAGTTGCCTGATTCTAGGAAATGTAAATTAAAATAATTTAGGGAAACATTGTTACTCTAGATTATTTCTCTCATTCTTTGTACCTGAAATCACTTTACTTCTTTCGCATTTCAGAACAAAGCAGATGAGGATAAACTAAAGAGAGTGTGTTGGGATGAGTGATGGTTTTGTTGGTAAGTCTGACTATGGGAAGCGAGCAAAAGAAAAACAGTTCTTAAGACGGCTGTTTCAGGCTTCTTATTACGTATAGGTGTACACTTGAGGAGTAGTGGGCAGGTGTTAGTGAACTGATTTCTGGGAAAGGCTAGGGATTTATCACATGTATTCCTTCAGCGGTTGTTTGACTAGAAAGCCATAGCCTTAAATGACAGCACTTTGGGCACACATTGTAAATTAGAGCTATGCTGATAGTAGGAAAGAGGAGCTGTTCATAAAAATTGCTTTGGAGATGTCAAAATGTTCAGATGCCTTTCATTATGGAGACTATTTTCCAAATAAGTTCTGCTATCACAGACTAGTTGACCCACTTTTGATACTGCAGATAATGTTTAAAACTGGAGCATAAACCTTCCTTGTCATGTTACACTTCATGCTCTGTTAAGTATTGTTACATGTTCAGTTTTGGTCAGTTGTTCCCATTTATAAAGTGCTTTATTCCAAAGAGACATTTATTCAGTTGAGACTCTTAACTGAGGAAAAAGCACAAGGGGCCATATTCTGTGTTGTTATCTGTCCCCTTTATGATTATGGGGCATGTAGAAATAGAGCAGCTGGAGTAGCTCTCTGAAGCTATTTGATCAAGAGGCTTGGTGAAAAGAGTGTGTGGCTGAAACCTAGCCCGCTTTGGCTTGTTTTTGTGGAAAGTGTTGTGGCTGAGCATAAGTCAGAGCAACCTTGAAACTTCTAATTTACAAAGGAGGCTAGTGTATAGAAGTGTTTATACATGTGGTCTGGGAGTGGGGGGGGGGCTTTAATTAGAGGGAGCTGCTTTAATTGAAGAGCCTGGAGCATCACATGTATCATTGTCCCGGTGCTGAAAAATGGTGGTGGGGGTGCTTTAACTAAAACTCATCAAACAAGCTTTAGTTAAAGCACCCCTGCCGCCATTTTTCATCTCTGGGACAATGATGCATGTGATGCTGGAGTGTGGTAATTACCATGCTCCAGAAGACTTGATTAATCAAGTTTGCTCTGACATGCTGTAATTACTGTATGTGAGAGCAGCCTCACTGCATGTGTATAGGTGCCCTAAGAGAGTTGCTGCTTACATAGATTAAAAAGCCACCACTCCTCTGCTCCTGCATTAAGCTTAGTTTGGGAGCAACAGATTCTGATTGGAAAAGTCTTTTAGTCTTTTAAGACTTGAGGGGAATGTATAACAACCAAAAGAACTTAGTTTGTACCTGGATAGCTTGAGACCAGTTTAATTATTCAAAGGAATAATGTTAAGATGGAGGGGGGCACAGGTTAAGCACTCTTTAAAATACAGAATAAATTAGAGTCTTTTCAATCTTCTTAGGGCTTTCTGGCAAAATAGATATTTTGAGTTGCAATTTTGGAAAAAAAGTGATTTAAGTAGCTAGCCACAAAATCACAGGGTACATCTGTACTGTGGTCCTGGCATTCTTCTGGAGGGCTGCTCGGTAGCACCTTGCTTCCCACCTCTGCTTGCACATGCTGAGCCTGGGAATGTGTTAATGAAGCTGCCCTTGAGGTTTCTGCCTGCAGTCACTCTCAAGACATTTGTATCCAGTGTGCTTGAGGGCAGTTACAGAGGCTGCCCCTGGAGTGACTTAACTGGTGCATTGTTAGGTTTGGGTTGTGCAAGTGGGAGTAGGTGAGCAGGACATTTTTGAGAGCTGTGCTTCCCTGAGAGCGCTGGAGACATGGTATGGGCATTTTTTATGGCTCTGAGGTTGGAAGGGGCCTCAAAGGTCATCTAGTGTGATCCTCCCATCCAGAGCAAAAATGCAAGCCTGTGTTTAAGCACAAACATTTAGACACAATCACTATTTCAATAAAGGATTCAGGCGCAAACTTTTTCTCTTCACTTTTCTTGCAATCAGCCATTGTTACTAGTCAGATGGGAACAATGTTTGCAGCTGATAATGGTCATTAGTTTCTGATTTCATATTGAAGCCTTGCAGTCAAATTCTTCTATCAGTTGCACAAGTCTGAGTGTAGAGTTCGGTGTTTTGAAGTTCTAGGGGAAGGAGTTTGAGAAGATAAATGGTAATGGGGAGGGCATCCAGGTAGTGAGCAATGATGCACATAGGGGAGAAGCCTAGTACCATTGCTCAGCGTAGTGGTACCTGAGAGCAGACTGTGGAGCACAGGCAGTAGCAGGGTGTCGGAGCCTGGTCAGCTGATGTCTATACTGTACTCTGCAGATTAACATTAAGAGGATGCTGTGCCCCTTCTGCTGAAATCCATAGAGAAGCCATCCACTTCACTGAAACTTCCACAGCAACAGCAGAGGGGCATTGCAGGGGCTGGGACCCGAGGGACAGGATGCATTTTCTGCGTATTTGTGTACATATGCTCACCCCTGGTGATTGGCCTTACGTACAGCCTCCCAGGGAGATTATTCGTGCTTCTGGCAAGAACAGTTTTGCCCAGGGCAGCTGTGCTTGGGGTAGCTCAGGGTTTACTGCTGCACATCAACTCTGCTTTTAAAGCATGTGAGTACTCTGAAGACTGGTTAGGCCACTTTCCTTTCTTTGGCAAGAATGCAGTCCCAATAATTTATTTTAATAATGCATTTCATTGTTGTCTGTGTTTTACAACTGCTCCAAAGACTAATAGAAAAGAGCTTGGTCCTGTTAAGGAGTCGTTCGGGGCCCTGTTGCCTCCGCCACTCTGGAGAGAAGGGATGAGAACATAGTGCATATGGATAGAGGGGCAGTATTATTCCCTTTTTCCATTTACTCAGTGGCTCCTCTCTGTGGCTTCTCAGGCCTAAGTAGCTGGTGTTATGCAGTGAAACATAGTATGTGTACCAGAGAGGGAAGGTACTTACAGCTGGGTTTGGTGATTCCCCTCCCCTGAAAAACAGGCACTGTTATAGAGGAAAGGAACGTCTCTGATCCAGACCTAGTGTGAGGGCAGCCAAGACGTATATGTTTCACCCTCACCATAATGTTAAGAATGAAAGTATCACAGTAACAAAATTATTGAGAGACAGCTTATTCTTGCTGGTATTGTTTTCTTTAGTATTGTTTCATATATTTCATAGACGCTAGGGCTGGAAAGGACCTCGGGAGATCATAGAGTCCAGCCCCCTGCCCCAAGGGCAGAAAGTGAGCTAGGGTCAAAGGATTCCAGCAAGATAAGTGTCCAAACACTTCTTAAAGGAGTCCAGAGCAGGTGCTTGCACCACCTTTGGAGGGAGTCTATTCCAGGCTTTGGGGGCTCAGACAGTAAAGAAGTTTTTCCTTGTGTCCAGCCTAAAATGGTCTTGAAGGAGTTTGTGACCATTGGACCTTGTCATCCCTTGGGGTGCTCTGGTGAACAGGCGTTCCCCCAGATCCTGATGCACACCCCTGATGTACTTAGGCTTCCACCATGTCACCCCTGAGCCTGTGCTTTTCCAGGCTTAAGAGTGCTATGGCTCTCATCCTGTCTTCATAAGGCTTACTCTCTTGTCCTCTGATCATGCGGTTGGTTCTCCTCTGGACTCTTTCAAGCTTCTCCACACCCTTCTTGAATTGTGGAGCCCAGAATTCCTGGGACCCTAGCTGCTAGGATGTTTTCCTTCATTCTCTTTTTTCCATGCCAACTAGGCATGATGGAAGGCAGAAAGGAGTTTTGGATTTCAGTTGCTTTACTGTTATCCAAACCTTGCAACTGTCTGAAGAAAGGATCTTTGCACCAGGAGCGGCTGCCCCTCTCTTTCTGGTTTTTTACATCAGTCAATACTCTGATTTTTTTCTGTTAACTGATAGGCAGCCTTAAGCTCTGCTTTTAAAATTCATGATTCCAGCCTCTTATAATCATGAGGCTGGATTAATAATAATACATTTGGGGTTGGTTTTATTTGGTTTCTGATTTTAAGCCTTTAGGAGGTGACATTTTCAAGTCTTCCTTTACAAAAGTCACTTAAAATCCCTGGAAACCTAGAATTTTTTACCAGTCCCATAACCCCATGTAACTGGGACTTTTAAGACAGGCACCAAATACTATAAGGCTTGCAATACTTCATGGAAGTTAGCAATATTGTAATGAGGTCAGAAATATACTCCAGCTGGACCGGCACCATAGGGCTTGTCTACAGCTTGGGTAGTGGTAAGGCCTGGCACTAGTGCTTACCTACCACATGTGCCTGCAGAGATGCTCCAAACTAGAATGTGCCAGGGAGGCCCCTCTCTGCTTTTTGCTCTGTGCTTGCATTTGAGACCTCACTTCTCAACATGCCTGAGAGCAGCTGCAAAAAAGAAAGCCAGAGCAGCCATGCTGGCTTGCTTCCAGGTTTGGAGAGCATCAATAAGTGTGGGGGGCTGGGATGTGGGTAGGATGTACTAGAATTCCACAGGGCTAGGACTCGTGGCTGCTATGGTGTGGACAAGCTGTAGGATACCTCAGTGCTGGCACTTTCTGCTATTGTGGTGTAGATGAATGCTCCATTCTGACCCTTAATCAGTTTGGCAATCCTGGGAAGTTCATGTCCTTTTATGTTTGGCTCTATGGAATAGTGCAAAGTCCCCTCTATATCTCTTTTAAAAAAAGAAGCAAATATACAACAACAGTGGTTTTAGTGTCCAGCTGTGTTTAGGGCAGAAGGTATGAGGTGCTGTATTTGCTTTCTGCTCTGGACAGGCTGATGGCTTTTGAGACTAGAAAGAAATTTACCTTAACCTGGTCAACAGAATGCGAGCATAAGTTAATCATCCAAATAGCAACTTTGTCTGAGGAAAGTTGGAGACAAGTAGGGAAAAGGGCAGAACAAGGTTGATTGCGAGGAAGGACAACAAGATGTCATATCCCTTGCTGCTCTAAAACAGAGAATTCCACATGAAATGCATGGTTTTGTAGTGTCTTTCAAAAAGTCAGATTTTGCAACAAATATTGCTGATACAGAATTGCAGAGCACACCAGTCACTCTCTTATACAGTGCAATGTCATTTTAATAAACCCTGTTTATAAGACTCTTACACTTAGCAATCCCCACAGCAGGAACCAACTTTTTTCATTGTTATGATGCAGCAAAGAGAACAATCTCATTATAGGAAACCCTCTTGTAATGAACTCTTTTCCTGGTCTGATGGGGGTTTGTTTATAATGAGATTAGTGATTAGACAATGTTATTGTCTCGCATATTTATGTAACAGATTTTCATTAAAGTAATGCCTTTATTTTTAAGTGGATGCGTGAGGAAGTAGAAGGTATGTGAACAAGAGGTAGGGCTGCAAAATCAAAGTAAAAATACTACCTACAGTATATTATAATACAGGGCTGACTGGCAGTGATCCCTTGTAACTGGATCAGTGACCTGTAGGATGGCTGTGGTACTCCTGGCAGTTGCATGACTGCTCCTGTTTTGCTCTGGTTCTAGGTACCCTTTACTCTACTCACCTACTCTACTTTGATTTTTCTTAGTCCAGTTTGGAAAGGAAGGCTGCTCTAGGGCCCTAGAATAAACTTCATGCTGATCTCCTGCCAGCAGAGCTCTTCAGAGCCTATTGGACTCTCTCCAGTCTTCACACTTAATTAGCCCTCCCAGCCTGGTCACATCCCCCAAGACACTTATTGTCTTATGGGCTAATCACAGCCTCTGAACCTCCCCTACAGCTGTGCCTATGCCTCAGGTGTTTCCAGCCATCACTTAAGTGGGCACCTTGTCCCATACCACTAGGCCACCTTACACCTCTTCTCCCTTGTTGGGGCCTCAGTCTGCCCAGCATCTGCCCCACTGCTCTGGCTGGTCCCTTTTGCCTAGACCCACTGCACCGGGCCTGGCTCCTCAGGTTCCAGCCTCTATCTTGCCTTCTCTGGGCTGTGGGCTCTCTAGCCTGGTCTACTTGTAGTCAAGCCCCTGCCCTCTGGCAGGGTTCCAGACAGCCACATACCCCTTGGTCACCACTGGGACCTCCTCTCACCCCTTGTTGGTCTTACTCAAGCCACCAATCTAAATTATAACCCAAAACATAAGTTCTCCAGCTGTAACACAAACTGCCTCACTTTAGTCATACTCCCCAGCAGGCCATCCAAGCCTTACCTGCAGTGCCTCTATCAGCACAAAAGACATCCAGGCATCCCTTTACAGCCTTTCAGCTTAGGAGCTCTTTCCCCACCAGACTGCCTGCTTTGGCTCAGCCCTGGTCTCCTATCTCCTAGACCCTGTCCCTTTCTGGTCAAGTGAACTCCCAGCTACCTCGGCTGCTTTCTAATTAGGCTTCCTGGCTTCACCCTCTGGCAGCTTGCTGGTGTTGCCTCAATTCTGCAGGAATATTTTGTATCCCCACCCAGGCTTGACCCTGCTGGACTATTGCAAGGTACCCTGTTCTGCAGTATGCCCTCCTAGTCTGTGCTTTTCCCCCTGGCTGCCTATTTGATTTGTTATTAGCTCCTCCTTCTGGTCTTTCCTTCTTAAATAACATGAGCCTTCTGGCTCTCTTTTACACCCCTATACATAGATGCATAGATGCTAGGGTCAGAAGGGACCTCAGCAGATCATTGAGTCTGACTCCCTGCTTAGGCAGGAAAGATTGCTGGGGTCAGATAACCCCAGCCAGATGCCTATCCAGCCTTCTCTTAAAGACCCCCAAGGTAGGAGAGAGCACCACCTCCCTTGGAAGCCCATTCCAAGATTTGGCCATCCTCACCGTGAAGTTTTTCCTGATATCTAGCCTAAATCTGCTGTCTGTCAGTTTGTGACCATTGTTCCTTGTTACCCCAAGAGGCACCCTGGTGAGCAGAGCATCCAATCCCTTGCTGCGTCCCCCTAATGAATTTGTAGGCGGCCACAAGATCACCTCTCAGCCTTCTCTTGTGGAGGCTGAAGAGGTCCAGGTCCCACAGTCTCCTCATAGGGCTTGGCCTGTAAACCCTTAACCATACGAGTGGCCCTCCTCTGGACCCTCTTGAGTCTATCAACAGCCTTCTTGAAGTACAGCACCCAAAACTGGACGCAGTACTCCAACTACGGTCTGAACAATGCTGCATAGAGGGGAAGTATCACCTCCTTAGTTCTATTTGTCATGCATCTGCTGATATATTGATATTGCCTATCACTTTCCATTAAAAAAGAGTCATGTGACTATCTTTCTGAGAAGCTCTCGCATCTCCATTCTTTATAGCTGACCTTTGACACTTAGTAAGGGAATCTTCTCAGGTTAATAGTATTAATAATTTCCATTTTTCTTCTCTCCATTAGAAGAAATTTGGCAGCCTGCCCGAGGCAGGTTTGCACTAAAAAGTTTTTTTGACAAAGCAAGGCTGGCAGAATCTCTAGTGTAAATATATGTTGCCCAAAGAGCATCTTTGTTGACTCTTCACTGTAGACATGCATTCGATTCTAATGCTGCAAATTTTCCAGAAAGGGGATGTATAGGTGTGTCAGATCCAATCGGGTCACTTCAAAGGCGAGCTCTCCAGCCATGGGGCAATAAGGACCTGCTCCTTATCCTTGCCCCATAGCAGACAGGCTGTATCCAGGTAATACCATGCAGGCATCAGCTGTTGGTGCCAGGGGAAAGGCAGCTCTCAGATGCCCCTGGGGTGGGGCTTTTGTCCTCCTACAGGTGAATAGGAGCTGTGCTTGCAGCCCCTGGTTGCTTAGTAGCCTCAGGGCAGCAACTGAGGCTGTCAAATGCAGCCCACCGCTCCTTACAGGGGGAGGGAGCTTGCTTTCTATATCCCCACCACTGCAAGTGAACTGGATGTTATAGCGGGGGCTGTGGCATTGGAAAGAGCTTTCATATCTCCTGTGGGAAGAGCAGCTGTTCCCCATGTTTCTGCAGTGTGTAGGGCAATTCCAGTTTTTGTCCCCCACCCTATAGGGTCTGAGGCTGCTCTTTTCACCCCTACCACCTCCAAGCATTCCTGATGTCCTTTCAATACTGGACAGGGGGCAACTGAGCAGTTGAGCTAGAGCTCTGCTGGTTCTGTGGCTGGGACATGGCCATCTGCCTGGTCTCACTTATCAGTTGATGAGTGGGACCAGACAAGGCAGCCCCTGGATCTTCACACATCTAACTTCTGCTCAATCCCTCCAATCAGCTGATCAGCAGGACTGGCCAGGGACCAGCCCCCAGAGCTGCCCCTCTCCCTTACTTAGTTCCCTCCAATCTGGGATGGGTGAAGGAGGCAGCAGTGCTGGGCATCCTGATGGCTTGCTGCCAGACAGGCTACCAGGGAGCTAGCCCTGGTAGCCTTTCACTTCTTCCCTTTGGATGGTGGGAGAGGGAGCCAGAGATTGTGGGAGTCCTAGGAACCTCTCATGTGCTATATGGAAGCATACAGGTATTACAAGTGGCACTAAAAAACTTCCTAGAGCAGAGAAGCTGCTCTCTGAAAGAGCTGGCAGTTTGTGGCAGAAGCACAGGAGAGTTTTTTTTTTTTTTTTTTCCCCTGCCACAAACTACTTGAACACCTGTATGTTTGCTCTTTGTGCTGGGAAAAATACATTTTTCCTGGCACAAGTGTAATGCATGTTCATGACCTAAAGAAGTGGAGGGCCAACCTTTTTGGCAGGCACACCTCAAATTGGTTCCACACCCTGGCCAGGTGCCATTGTGATCCCGTTCTTCCCCTGCCCAGTCTGAAACTTTGCTTTTTCCTTACTGCCCTATCTGTCACTGTGCTGCCAGTCCCCTTCCCAGACTGCTGTCTGCCAGTTGTAGCACCCATGCTGTGGGCAGGCCACCCTGGCCTAAAGCTTTGTTCTTTGGAGAGGCAATAGCTAAATCTAGAGAAACTTTCTGTTGCCATTCACTGCTTCTCCACAAGGGGGCTCTGTCAGCCTAGCTGTAGTGGTAGCAGTGATTTTCAACCTTTTTTATTTGCGTACTCCTAAAAACAATTCAAATGGAGGTGCTGACCCTTTTGAATTGTAAGTGTGGGTATTCACATACTTTTGATTGATCATAGTAATCTTTTGTGGCCCCTTTAGACATAGTCTGCAGACCCCAGTTTGAAAACCAAGTGTTCTAGAGTAGCCAAACCCAAAATCACTGAATACTCTGAGTGTGGATCACAGTCCTATTAGAGGAGTAGCAGTACACACTGCATAGACAACACTGAGGGACTGTAGCAGGGCAGGAAAGTGAGCTGGGATGGAGATTTTCTCTCTGTATAAATCTCTAGACTCAGGTTATTGTTTCAGTGGTTATTTACCATTCTTGCCACAGAAATCTGAGGGAGGTGATAGGAGCTGCTGTCAGTCCCTGCTTGTGGGGAGAGAGAAGGTCTAGCTTCCCTCCAGCCACCTCTTGTACCCCAACACTGAAGCAGCAACTCATCAAGCCCTCTCCACTTCCCACCTTGGGGGAAATGAAGCTTCTGCTGCTGGCAGTAATGTCTTAAGCCCTGGAGCTCAAGTAGTAATGGTATGTGCTACTGTCCTAAAAGTTTTTGTGGTTCAAACTCTATTGATGATTTAGGGCAGATGCTGTGACAGTTCAATATAGAATAATTGTTTTCCCCTTTAAAACACATTAGAAAAGTACGTAAAATTTACTTTCAGGGAGTGTTATTTAGATTGCAGAGTCAAGCATTCGAAAGTTAGGAAACAGCAGAATTAAAGCTTTGCTTGTTCAACCTTATTTTGAACTTCTTTGAACTATAGTTTCAATGGCATGATCACACATTGATTTTTCCTTAGGACTTCACCCAGTGAACTGAATTACGCTGGAACTGTAAATCTTCTCCCTCTTAATTTTCAGGTTTTTGAAAGTTGAAACCTAAAGAATGTTCTTTTAAAATGAGTTGATGTATAAAAATACTAAAATATAATGGGAGCCAATAAAAACAAAAATATTAATAGTAAAAGCAGTCAGGGCATCCTTATCCCATTGGGTTGTGTTTTAAGGGCTTTATCTGATGGTCATTAACATCAGTGCTGGGATTTCAGGGGGACTGGATCACTGAATCAGGCTGTAAGATGGTACTTATTTTATATTATGTACTGCTCTTCTGAACACTGTTTAATGACACTCATTTTTCAAGGCAGCCAGGTGAATATGAGGTGCTATACCAATCTTAAAATATTACTGAATATAAGATGAGCCTGAATGTAGGACAGTCCCCTAATAATTAGATTCTACACATAGAAAATATATATATTCACTATAATTTGCCCTGTATGGAATCTAACTATTGGAGGATCATCTTAAATTCATTCCCTCCCCTACTACTGTAAGTGGTGGGGAAGAGGTGATGTGATAGGGGCGGTAAGAGGGCAGGCAGTGGGGGAGACAGTAGGGAGGCATGTGGTAGGGCAGGTGTGGGGGGGCTGTAGGGGTGAGGTGGTGGGGTAGGCAATAAGAGAGGCAGGTTGCTTGCCCCCTGCTGCCTGTCCCACCACCACTTCCTCCCCATTGTGCTTGTCTCTTCCCAATTCCACATGCTCAGGCTGCCCTGATTCCCACTTCCCCTGTTCCTCCCTCCTCCTTCCTCCCTGCTGCTTCTGCTGCTTGCAGGCAGCCCCAGGTCCCCCTCCCTCCCCTCCACATCTTTGCTCTGTGCTGTCAGGCTCCATTCCTGCTGCAGCCTGGGGCAGGGCACATAGCTCCAGCCTGGCCCCACAGCAGTGGTGCAGAGCTGGCATTGCTGTTTCTGCCTGGCCCCATAGTAGCAGTGCCAGCTCCCTGCTGCTGTGGGGCCAGACTTAAAGCTGTGTTCTGTACCTCAGGCTGCAGCAGGGATGGAGCCTGGTGGAGCAAGGGTAAGGAGGAGTGTGGCAGAGGGGGAGAGAGGGAAAAGAAGCTGCATGAGGTGGGGGGAAGACTGGGGGCTGCAGGGGAGGAGTGGTGGGGAGTGTAGAAGCAGTGGGGGTGGGGAGCAGATGGCAGCTGCAGCTTTGGCTTTAGCTCCAGCGCCAACCCTGGGTTGGGGCTAGAGTCACAGAAATAGCAGCTGCCCTCCTCTCCCCTGCTGCCTTCTGCTTGATTGTAAGGTGAGGGGCTTTTTTTCCCTATGTTAAACAGGGGAAAACACTTTATCTTCTAATTGAGTAAATATGGTATTTGTTTGGGTTAGATTAAATTTAAACAAGGTTCAGTTGCTATATTGGTCCCAAATAATCAGTTTATGCCTGGCACAGAAACTAGTTAGAATTTTCAGTGCAATAGTAGGTTTTTATCTCAAATTTACTAATGTTGATGTAACTTCAGTTTTTTTACTGGCTGCTCTGGGTGTGCTTGATCCACTGTATCTAGGGTAGTGATTCTCAACTGGAGACATCCAAGCTCCATTTAAGAATGTAACAGGGTGCTGTGCAGTATTAGCACTGTTAGGTGTGCAAACAGCTACACAGGATTCACAAGGTAGATAAACCTAGAGCTTTCAAATAGGAATTTGTAGTGCCAAAAACTTTCTGGCCAGTTGTGTGGTATTTCTGAGTTCTTTGCAACAGAAAAATTGCTCTATTATTTTTTCCATAGTTAAAAACTGAATGAAACTAATTTTTGAAGTAGGGCACCACTAAAATCAGAAGAGTTATAGGGAGGCGTCTAGAATCCAAAAAGATTGAAAACTACTGATGCAGAGCTTCCTCATACTGTAATAAAAGTATTTAATAAGCAGTAATTGCTGCTTGTCTTATACACCTTCACTGTGAACTATTGCTGATATATACACTCTGCATTTTATAGGACAGGGGTAGGCAGCCCCTGGCACAGGTGCCAGAGCATGGCTTATGTAGACATTTTTTTTCACAGGTGCACCTTGGGGAAGATGGCGGGGAAGGGGCTGGGGTTGCACTGCCACAAGTTTCGGGCCCCTTGCGGCTCCCCCAACATCCACCCCTGGCACGCCAACATTTTACAAGTTGAGGTAGCAGGTGTTTTTGGCACTCTGCCCAAAAACATTACTGACCCCTGTTATAGGTTATTAGAAGTCAGTACCATAGAAGCAATAGGATTTCATCAATATGATTTTTGGTGCCACATAGATGTCTCCTTTTTAAAACAGCTAATATTTAAGTAATTAGTGAACTAGAACTGGATTTTCAAACAAGCCTTGAGGAGGTTGTAATTGAATTCCCATTGGAAATCCCTGGATTAGAGTGCCTAACATGGGGGTGCTTAATGAAAAATCTCAGTTTACATTATTAGTGTAACCTATGTATGAAAGACCTGCTTCAAGGCTTACTTAAATAAAGGGATATCCCTCCTCTTTCCATTTAAGTTTTTAGTGATTTAAAATCCAGATCCTTAGCTGTTGTGAATTGTAGCTGCAGATATTATGCTGCTTGGCTCTTGCTCTCTCTGAATCTTGTTAAAAAACAAATTCTGCTTTCTTTTCCATGGCTGTGAAGAGTTCCTCTTGTGTATATCCCTGTGCAGCTTGGTTTGTGAGAGCAAGGCACTAGTGAACTGGGGTGGATTGGAAAAACATGGGCAGTGACATGTGAGAGTACCTGTCACCATGTGGATTCACTAGGTATTGATCCCTAAGAGCTGAAGCACAGGAGCAGTCAGGAGGCTGATACAGCTTTAGGGCTGTAACAGTTACAGCAATGACTTCTGTGCTGCTCCAGAGTCCATGAGAGGATTTCTTTCTTGACCTCAGTTACAGAAGAAACACTGCAGAAACCCGTGTACCAAGTCTAGCTACTTGGGTTTGATGCAAGAGACCATATTTAGGTGCTAGCCCCAGTAATTTTCTGTATCATTGAGGTGCACTAATGTTAAAATTTTCTTAATTCATCCTAAATATGTTGCCTGACATTATTTTGTTTCAGAAGTACTTGATAGTGGGGTATTAAAACATAATTTGTGCTTATCGCATGAAATATGATAAATATGGTAGGAATGCCCTATTATCCTTTATTATATATTTTTAATACTTTTATTATGTAGATTGCAGAAGCACTTGCACTATACAAGTTGCTTTATGAATACAGAGAAAGGCTTATTGCCTGATACATAAATCAGAGTCTAAAAAGTTTGTAGAGGGAACCAGGTGTAGGTGAAAAAGTTGAGACCATTGTGATAGTTGTACAACACTTTACTAGGAATTCAGCTACTTAAGTCTGCCCTTAGAAAGGTGTGCTAGGAACAAATCCTTTAAGGACTTTTAGTTAATCCTGCACTAGAAAGAGTTATGAGAAGGAGTAAAATCATCAAGGAAGATCTTGATATGACTATTTTAAAGTGTCTAATGCATCTTTCTCTAGTAGTTGGTAAATGCCTGTCATGTTTCCCTGTCTTGTTTCCGAGATAGTCTATTTACAGTTAGGCACATTGTATATCATGCCAGCTATAGGGTTGGTTTTCTTTTTAGGTGACCTGCAGTAAATTTTGTCTACAATCCACCCCCCTCATCTATTCTTTCTGCAGTTTCCAGCTTAAAACGTCCCAGTTGTTACACCCTTCTCGCATTTGACCCATTTCCTCAAGATGGAGGCTTTTTCTTTATCGAAGTTTCATACACTTGTATTTAAAGTTATGTTGCAGCTCCTTCTCGTTTATATTCTTTTATATGGAATCTCTATCCTGACTACTCTGGACAGTTCTTCTTTCTGCTGTGTCCCTTTTCTGCTAGTTTCTCTTTAGAAAACTCATCAATTTAAATTAACCAAACTGAATATGATATTTAGTTCAAGGTAAGGTTGCAATCAGTTGTACAATATGTTATATATAAAATATGACATGTCACATTATTCTTCACCTTTCTCAGGTGGACTAAACTTTTGCTTGCATCTTCATCATTGCTCTGCAACTATCCATTTGCAGCTACTCTGCTATCCATATTCCTAGAACTTTTCCCTGAGAGATTAAAACTTGATCAGAACTGATTTGCTGAGTAGTGCAAGTTGTTTCTGCTGCTTGAATTACTTTGCACTTGTCTCTTAGAATTCCACTTGTGTAGCCTCAGTCCCTAATTAGGTATTTGTTGGGTCCTTTTGGAATTCTTCTTTTCTAATTGCTATTACTCTGCATTGTATTACTGTACCACTTGGAAGCCCCAGTCAAAAACTGAGGTCTTGTTTTGCTTAGTAGACATGTGGGGAAAAGACAGGAGTGGGGGATTACAAGAGCATAAGCAAGTTTATTGTTCAGACTTGTTGGCTCTGTATATTAAGCTTAATATGTAGTCTTGGATTGTGAGCAACTTTGCTGCCTCTTGTACTTATCTTCCAGGAAATTAGTGAATATAATGGACGACATCTTAGTGACTTCTAGGGTAGTCCATTATTGATCTCTTTTCATGATTAGAATTGGCTATTTATTTTTATTCAGTTTCTTATCTGTATTTTAAATAAAATGTAGGCAAGACTTGAATGTGAGAGGTAAAGTTTCCAAGTTTTCTGTAGCTTCCTGGACGGGGTGTTACCTGATGCCTTGTGAAACAATATCCACAGGGTGAGGTTTTTTTCTTTAGTTCACTACTTCTAAGTCAAATGAGGAAGAAGATTACAGGGATCAACATATGATTTTAAGATTTCCTAATAACACCTAAGTGCATTTGCTTCTCTTTGTAGGATCATTTTTTCTCTGGTTTCTGAACACCTAGTAGGAAAGGAAGACTTGCATATATAAGAGTATTTTATTTCATGTTGGATGCAAATACAGCCTTGTCCAAAGGACTGAGAAAATTTAATCTGTTGGGCCGCTGATCTGACAGCCAGTAAAGCTGGGCTTGGAAACTGATTTCTTGTTTTGGGAGAGGAGGAATTGGATTTTTAAAGATCTCTTCTTCCTTTGAGAAGAAGAAAGGTGCTGTTTCTTTTTGTCAGACCTAAGACTTCTGGAAAAGTCTAAAACATTTTGAAAATAATTTATGACCCACATTTGATGGCAGAGGATGTTGCTGTGCCTTTGTGTGGATAGCATCGCTAACATGCTCTTTGTTTGGTTTCTTACTACATGCCATGTTCACTTATGAGTAGGGACCTACTGAATTCACAGAGGAAAGTGGGCTGCACAGCAGCTCCTCTCATTTTTCAGGTTCCCCCATGCCCTCCCCCTGCTGATTGGCAGGGGCGCCCTGCTGCTCACTCCTGATCATCAGGGAGGCAAAAACTGTGGTTTTAAATGGTGTTGTTTTTGCCTCCTGGCCGGTCAGCAACAAACAGCAGGGCCAATGGGGACCCTCAGCCAATCAGCAGTGGTAGGGTTACCATATTTCCAGTGCCGAAAAAGAGGACACCTCTCAGGGAGGGAGGTGATAATATGATTGGGAGGGCAGTGATATGCCCATGTCCTGCCCCTCCTCCCGCCCTGCTGGTGCTCCTTACTCCTGACCCACAGTCATCCTGGCCCTGCTGATGCCTTTCACTCCCAACCCACAGCCCCCTGCCACTGCCTGTTTCCTGCACTCCCAAACCATAGTCTCCTGCCCTTCCGGCACCCTCCACTTCCAAACCACAAACCCCCAGCCCTCCCAGTGCCTCTCTCTCCAGACCCACAGCCCCTTACCTCCTCAGCCCTTCTGGTGCTCCTCACTCTTGACCCACAGCTCCCTGCTCCCCCCAGCCCCTGCAAGTGTCTCCCAGCTGCCCTGACTCTGAGCACAGGCAGTGGCATGGCCCACCCACGCAGCTCCCTGCTGGCCCTGCCCTGCACCCTTCCCCCACTGGAAGAGCAGGCAAGGCCTGCTGCAGCCCAGTGCTGGGGAAAACTTCTATGTTGAGTAAAGCAAATTCCTAAATCCCGGGCATTTGTTGATAGTTAAATAAATGTCCGGATGTAGCTGGGAGGACCCAACCTGGACATATGGTAACCCTAAGTAATGGGGGGGGACAGGGTGCGTGGGGGAACCTGCAAGATTAAAGGCGCTGCCATGCAGCCTACTTACACCATGAATTCACTAGGTCCCTACCTATGAGAGAAGGTAGCTAGTCCAGAAGTCAGAGACTGTCTTAATTTTTAAACTTCTAAATGCTGCTCATTAGCTAATTAAGGACTCTGGGATAAAGATTATTGCTTGTTAAAATGATAATCTTGACATTTTAAAAGATGCTACTGGTTTAATGCATGAGGAATGCATTTCTTACGAGGAAGACTTAAGTTTGTAGTGATTTCTTTACATGTTCTTCCTGTTTTGGCACAGTGCGTAATTTGAAGGTAGTAATCCTTACTATAAAGAGAGATTTTGATTGGGTAGAAGATTTAAAAAAAGCCAACAACGATAAATTGATTAGAAGGCATGATCTGTAAAGGGAGATTGAGAGAATAATATGTGTACAGCTTAGAGAAAAGATGTCAAATGTGTGTGTGGGGGGGAAGGGAGGATATTATTATTCCATAAAGTCTGGAGTGAGAATAACATAAAGAAACAACTATCTATGGTGGCAGAATAGGAGTCTGTACGTACAGAGGAAATGGAAAGTGTGAATTTTTTTTATGAAAATCTTTTCTAATAGTTGGTATAGTTAAATGAGGGATTAATTGGTTCAGGGAGTGTTGAGGTCTCATCACTACTAGTTTTCAAAAGTAAATCAGGTAAAACAATTAGGAGATATAACGATCAGTACAAAAAGAATAAACTAGTGCAAGAGGGATGAACTTGACGTTTATTTCAGGGGTTTGATTGTTCCACAGAATTATTGAGGTTCCTACTCATGGTGTAGTTTGTGACATCTTCTTGTTTTTAAATTTATTGCTGGCTGATTCCAAGAGGGTATAGTTAATAGATGTACTACAGAAACATCAAACACCTTAATTACAGAAAGATGGGAAGTAAAATCATTAAGCAGACTATTGTGTTTGATAGAGCATTAGTAAACAAAGTTAGCGTAAGCAGCAACTTGAACTTTTTGCAGATCCTCTATTATAAAGGTCTTGAAAGCCGAGATTAGAGATTGTGTTCTCTGAAGTTCAACACTTATTGTAAACCTCAGATCTTCTTGCCTGCTGTCACTTGGATGGTGAGTTAGAAGTGCCAGCATTGGTGGTTTATGTATTCTGCCCCAATTGAGGGGGCTGTTTTGCTTCAGTTGAAACATCTGGAGGCAGTGGGTGGTTCAATATTTCTAATAATTCCATTTTTCCTGATTCAACTGAGTCCTTTCCTTTTATTTATTTATACTATCATGGTAACTAAAGTGTCCTTGGCACTGTGTAAATGGGTAAGAAGATCTTGGTATTGTCACTTCAGGAGTTAAACAGTGAAAGAATCTCAGATCCTAAGTGTTATGGCATTAGACACCTGCAGAATTTCTGTAAGTGGGGACAACATGTATAGATGAATAAAAGTCCCCTCTTGAAAAGTTTGTATTCAGAAGTCACTATCTTTGTAGTGCTAAGACCCTTCATCTTCCAGTGAGTCTCTGCATGCTTCTATACAAGGCTTTCTCTGTCAAGCTTACCTATTTATTCAGGGCCCTGCTCTGCCCTGCTACTCAGGTGAGCAGAAATCACTGGGATTTATTTGTGAAGTAAGATCTGGGGACTGCAAGTGATCTGGGTGTATTCAAGCACATGCAGAATTTCACTCCAGTGAGTTGTCCCACTGAAGCCAATGGGACTAATAACATATAAAATTTGGCTTATACAGTACTTAAGCATTTTTAGAAATAGGCCTAAACTACCATTTGATATAAATAATGGTGTCAGAATGAATGACCATGATAAATGGGGAGCAGACATTTTTCATAGTTTTATATTTCATATATTTCAATCGGATCTTTTTCTTTGTGAACTTAATTTGCAGAATGTGAAGAAATCACCATGGTCTGGTTGATTATAGGCACTGGTAATGAGTTTCTGTCAAATTCTAATGTCTGATATTAGCATTTTGATAACAAGTGTAGCAGCAGATACTGCTCCTTCTTTATTTTCTTGAGATTGCCCCACATGATTTTAATCAATAGGGTGAAAGTCTGCTTTCATAAACCATATTTCCTTGCATGCAACACACACCCAAAGTTAGTCCCCCAAAACTGGAGTGTGTATTAAGCAGGGAAGATGATCTACTGCCTGGAATAGGAGCATCCTGTGCTTGGATTCTTGCTACGCCCAGGGTGCATCTACATATGCATTAACACATTTTTCTTAATGTGCATTAAATGTAGTACCTCCAATGTGAGGTACAAAATAAATGCTCATTAGGCTGCCCTAATGTGCAGTAGCAAAAGCGCATGCTCTTTTAGTGACGCTTAATGTGCAGTAGCCTATTTTGCTGTGCATTAGTGTATTTGCACATACAAAAAACTAGAACTCTTGGTTCCAAAATGATACCTTTTATTAGACCAAATGGAAAATGGCAAGAAAACTGTCCTTTTCTGCAAGCTTTTGGGATCAAAGTCCCTTCATCAGGCTCTGGGAAAAGTGTAGATGGTACAAGATGGTAAAAAGTCTCCATAGGTAGGAAATAAACTTCATTTTTGCACAGAGGGAGCTGAAGATGGAAGGTTGTCCCTCTGGGTCCATGAAAGTGTCTTTGTGAGCTGTGTTGATCAGGTAGAATTCCTTCCCTGAAGGTGTCAGATGGCAGGCAGGGAGGTAAAAACCCCAAAACTTCCTTGTTGTTCTGCAATGAAGTTTAAAATCCAAAATCAGCTAAAATTCGGCATCTTCCATGTTTCAGGGGTGTACTTGGTAGTCATGTTTATTTCTTACCTATGAGGATTTTTTACCATCTTTTACCATCTACACTTTTTTTCCCAGAGCCTGACAAAGGGACTTTGATCCTGAAAGCTTGCAGAAAAGGTCAATTTTCTTGCCATTTTCCAGTTGATCTAATAAAAGGTATTTTGGAACCAAGAGTTCTAATTTTTAGTATGTCTTTTTGTCTCAGACCAACATGGCTACCAAGTATACCCCTGAGTGTATTTGCAGTTTTTTATGTAATGCTTTAATGTGCAGTAAAATAGGATACTGTGCATTAAAGTGCACATGTAGACATGCCCACAGAGTGCAGCAGCTGCTGTATTACTATCTGAGGAGTTAGTACTATTTATTGGTTTATTGTTCTTTACTGAGAGGAGTTAGTGGTAGTATCCTTTTTAATGATCTTGATGTTGTTCCACTAACCAGCCTAACCTTTGTTAGGGCAAATTTGCCTTCAGCTATTTGCTGGGGGGGAGGGGGGTGGGAAGGCTCTACCCCTCCTACTTCAGTTTTGGATACTCTTTAGCTCAGTTGTTCTCAACCTTTGGTAGATTCAAGGCACCCCTCAGAGAATGATTGCTCTTTGTCGACTCTTGTCTTTTGACTATGGAAAAAATAATAGGATTTTCTGTTGCAGAGAACTCTGAAGATCACAACTATGGATTCATATTTGAAATTTGGGGGTTTTATCTCGTGAATCGTGTGCATACTTACTAGCACTACAGGGCACCCCTGAAAGTATCTCAAGGCAGTGCAGAGTGCCACAGCACCCTGCTTGTGAATCACTGCTTTAGCTCATTTCACAGAAGTCCACTTATGCAGACCAGTCGTTAGCAGCAATTCGGGTTTCAGCCTTAGCGAAGGAAGAAAGGAGGATGCCTTTGGCTCAATGGAGCCATAACTTTGGAAAAATCATTTTTTCTTTGCTCTTCAGAAGCAAGGTGCGGTTTCTGCTCCAGGGCAGGTTGTAAGCCAGATAATACAGGGTAACTGACTTCCCCGTGTCACAGCGAATGATGCCCGAGGGAGCAGAGCACATCCACTAGCCAGAGACCCGCTCTTCCCTCAGAGCGAAATGGGGTCCTGGTCGACACCCTGTGAAGTTTATCTGGGCGCAAGACCCAGAGGTAGAAGAGGAATCGTATCCTTTTGAGCAGCTGCCAAAACACTACCCTTTTGCTTCCGGCTTTCAGTTTGGGGTGCCCGGGGCTCTGGGGAAAGGGAGCGTGTCTGGCCGGGCCGGTCGCTCTCGACTTCGAGCCGTGGGTTGGGGGTGGCCTCCCAGGCCGGGCTGGCCGCCATCTTAGCCCGACGGGGCTCCCTGGGCCCCTGCGCCCCGCGGACCCTTGCACTGCTGTCTGCCGGGCTCCAACTGCCGCGCGCACCGGGCGGTTGGGACAGTTAGGACAGTGGGGGGGGGGGGGAGGGGCGGGGGTCCAAGGTACCACAGCCTCGCGCACCCTCCCCTACCGCGGGCGGTGGAGGGGCGGGGCCCCCTTATTCCCTGACGTCACTTCCGGTCGCCCCCCACGTGTTTACTTCCTGGGTCAGCTCGAGAGGGAAGCCGCTACTGCTACCAGCGGAGGGAGCCGGGTCCGGGCCGGGGCTGCTGCTGTGTCCCGCCCCGCCCCGCCCCGCCCCGTCCCGCGCTGAAGCGGCCGCTTGTGTTGCAGGTGTACCCGGAGCCGCGCACTGAGACCGAGTGTCTGAGCAACATCCGCGAGTTCTTGCGGGGCTGTGGCGCCTCCCTCCGCCTCGAGGTGAGTAAGTGAGCGAGCGGCGCCGGGCGGGGAAGGCGGGGGTTGGAGTGAGCCGGGCGGGGAAGGCGTTGGTGCCCTCGACGCCCCCCCCCTTGTTCGGGGCTGGTGGGGAGGGGGTCCCTCCAGCTCCTTATGGGCTGGGCTGGGGGGAGCTGGGCCGCTCATGTGCATGGGCCTGTGGTGTGGGCACAGAGGAGGGTGCCAAGCTTGGGAGTTGTGCCGGTTCCCTTGTTCAGGATGGGGAGGCTGTCTTTGCATGTGGCTAATGGACTTGGCTAAATGCCTCCCCCCCCATATGGCTTCTTCAGGGCTGCAGGAAGCAGGGCAGAGCACCTCTGTCTCTCACGCCTCCCAGGCCAGCGATTCTCAACCTGTGGGTCATGGCTGAAAAGTGGGTTGGAAGAACATATGAAAGGATCCCGAATAAAATTGATTATCCTATAAAGGAGAAAAATGTGGGAAGCCACAGGTTTTCCCTTGCAGGTTGGCAGAGCTCCAGCCTGTGAGGAGCTGCTTGGGGGGGGGGGGGGGGGCATGCACCACAGCTTGGGGGCAGGGGCCAACGGGTCAGGAGTGAGGGGCACTGGGTCAGGACTGGCCATCGATGTTTACAACTGGGTCCTGCTACGAAAAAGGTTGAGAACTGCTGTCCAGGCCTACGTGGCTGGGAGAGGCACAAGTTTTGCTGTGCCTCTGATTTTTATCTCCAAAGGTGCCACTGGGCCCTGCCTCCCTCCCTGCCTTCGGGCTTCTGCGGTTTTGATACCGTCTTCCTCAAACAACGTTTAACCTCTCGTATTTGTGTGATGTCGCCACCCGCCCATGTCCCCTAGTGATGGTGAAGCCAGCTCTGGCAATGCAGTAGATCTGTCATCCCTTTCTGTAGTTCCTCTCAGAGAAGTCTCTGCAAGGCTGGGGGGCTTTAATACACTGCAGAGTTGCAGAGTGCATCTATGCCACAATCCTGGTGCTCCTAGGTCATGCAGATGCCATGAATACACACTCGGGTTCCTTGAATACTAAGGTATGAGATGTCACTTCCGTAAGTCTTCCAGCATCATTGTTTCTTTTTACTGTCTAAGAAGGGTATTAGGACATCTTACCTGAGGAGATGCCTGTTATCTTCTGCTTCCTATGTTTGTATCTGATTAAGGCAAGTAGGTGTCTATTTAAATTTTCAGTGGTGGATGTGTTGACAAGCATCGGTATGGTTCAGATGATGGGAAAACAAGGGTAAAGAAAAGAGCTAAAGGAAAACTGAGAAAATAGAATCTCATATCTTAATTTAGTAGGAGTTGCATGGGTTAAGTATGGTGCCAGAAGGAAAGCAAAAAATAGCTATTAAAAAAACCCCAAACAAAACCAACCTACGTATGCTTCTCTGCAGGGAAAGGTTGCAGATTCATTATGAAGGGAGCTTGCAGCTTTTTTGGAGATGGGTATCAGAGCTTTCAAGCACGACAGGTTGGGAGTAGACATACTGAAGACTTTGCCATTTCAATTTGTCTCCCACAGTTTCAGGAAGGCTTTACCAGACTGCCTGCTTTGTGTGATGAAATAGCAAAACAAAACAACCTAAAAGGGATCTTTTTATTAACTCTTAACTGGGTCCCAAGGGCTTTTTAGCAGGGTTCCTGGAACACCTCCTCCACCCCTCCCCCCTTTGTTTCTATCCTAGGCTTAGGTAGCTGGCTATAGTAGCTTCCAGTATAGGTTTGTTCAGGTTTCTGGCAGGAATAGGTCACATGCCACCTGAAGAAGAGACCCTCACAGAAAAGAGCACCAAAGTGCCAGGGCCAAAGGGGACCTTGTCCAGGCTGAGATCTGGCTAGACAAGCAGTAGCTGTGGGATTCCATGGGCTTGCTGTACCCCATTACAGATGCCTCTTTGTGGAGAAGGGGGAGAGCAGTCCAGACATAGCAAAGCAAAGCAAGCCACCTTAGTAAGTGGTCTCTGCTCCCTTAACTTACTCTGAACTTCTCACCTAGCTCCTTGAACAAGATGCAAACTTGCCTTTATGAAATGTTGCTTTGGTCACTCTGGGATTCTGTGAGATGATATGGCCATGCCACGCTTTTGCTTATGTAACATATGAGATTTCATCACATACCACATGTACCATTTAAAAAGTTGTTGGATTTTGGAGTGCACATAAATGAGAAATACGGTAAGAGCAACTTCCGCTGCTTGTCGCCAAAAGTAAAATCTGCACAGAATCCACAGGGAGCAGAACAATGAGGAGTCCTGGCTTTCTATTTGCTGCTGCGCTTACAAGGCGCAATCTACCTTCCCCCTCCCCTAATTTTGCCTTTCTAGACAAGGTGTGTATCTTATTCTGGGGTTCATGTTATGTGAGAAAATGTAGTGGTTTTTTTTCCACTTGCTCTCAGATTTTGAGAGACGATACGTTTTCTCCATATGAAGTCTTCTCCTCTATCCAGTAGCAATGGAGACGGCATATGTAAAACAGAAATCCTCTGAAAAGAATGAACTCTTCAAATGTGTTGCTTATTTCTGTAGCAAAGATGTTAGTGTACCTGAGTTTACTGTGTGCTGCTGCTTCACTTATTGCAGAAAATGTTATGAACATATTGCTTTATCTTTTTAAAGACTTTCTTAAAGTGTTTGTTCAATGTTTTATTTAAGGTTGCAGGAGGTTTACTCTACCTGTTTCCATCAGTTTTTCTGATCATCAGAACTGCTTGGAAAGGGCCTGTGAAAGGAGATGCTGTACAGACCAGGTTTGATACTGAAAAAACAGAGTTGGTGACACTGCCAGGAACCATATACCTCCATCCAGTTGCTATTGTATACACAGATGTTGTAGACATGGCCTCCGCAGAAGTGCGTTTGTTGTGTTTGTCAGATGGCAGGATTAAAAATGGTGTGGTCACAAAACCACCATTTGTTTAAAACTTGGACGTTTGATGTCTCTGACTGGAACGCTTTGCTTGTACCATCCTTGTCTTGTGATTCTGGACAGAATTGTAGCATGGAAGGGGCCTCCAGGGTCATCTGATTCAATTTCTTGCACAAATATAGGTTTTGCTATTCCTGCACTTTAATCTTCACTGGAGTCTTTCAGCAAGATTCTGCAACTTCCCTGGCAGCTTGTTCTCAGGTCTTAGTGTTTTTACAGTTAAGGTTTTCCTGTGACTTGCTCTAAATGTCTTTTGCTGTAGTTTTTAAACCCAGTGACATCTGTTCTGCCTCTTTGTGGCAAGGGAGAGTAGTCTTTCTTCATTTTCTTTATGATGGCCTTTCATGTGCGTTCTGAGACTGTGCTGGGTTTTTTTTGTTTGTTTTTTTTTTATATAGTTCCAGGAGCCATTCTCTCAGCTCCTCCCTCGTCACAGTGACAAGTGTTACTTAAAAGGCCACGTTGTGTCAGAAATGAAAAGCATGAGTGGAGAAATATATGCCAATTTAAGGAACAGGGCAGCTTATTTAGGGAACAGTTTCATTCAAGTTCATTGATTCGATTATGAAGGTGGATTCTTCACTGGCTGAAGTATAGGGAAAGCTGATATATTCTAAGAGCTGTATGTAGATCCAGTCCTAATTTGTTCATGATGCACCAGTAAAGACTTTTTGTCAAGGAAGGAAACCTTCAGCCAAGCTGTGAACATCTTTTGCATTTGTCCAGCAGCAGAAAAGAAAAGCTGGCTATGTAGCAAAAGGGCAGATCTTGCAGTCTGATGTTGTCAGGTAAAAGAGTTGGGAACGATTTCTATACCTCTGCAGATGTTTGCATCCAGGATCCAGCACAAATATCAAAGTCTTATTCCAAATGAAGCCATTGATGTGCTTTTTCTGTGGCCAAAAACAAGCCATTCTTTTTGTTCAAAATATTTTCCAGTGTCAAAAAAAGTGAACTGGGTACCTTGCATTGTTCAAATAAGTCCTGGCTCATGGGTAATTCATGCAGCAATTGCCATTCGGTTATGCCTCCTGTAGGAGGACTCCACTCTGCACAGAATTTTGGTCCTCAGATCTCAGAAAAATGAAATATAGTTGCATGATATTAGCACAGGGTGGGCAAAGTCCAGCCCGTGGGCTGGCAATCAGACTCCATTTCCCAGCAGCCCCTGCTCGTATGGCTGGGGTCCATCTCCATGGTGACCCCAGCTGCATGTGTGCTGTGATGGTGCAGTGCTGGGGGTGCCATGGAGACCAGCCCCAGCTGTGCTGGCAGGGAGCAGGGCTGGGCAGGGGGCTGTTCTGGAGCCTCTGGGATCTTATAGCGGGGGCAGCTTGGTCCAAGGCCAGGGCAGAGCTGTGATCTGCAGCCTGCATGCTCCAGACAGGGGAAACAACTGTCTTTTTTTCTCAAACTAAAAATCTTTACATAGAGCTACCATGTACAGCTTGCACTGACTGTACATTTCTGGAATAGTTAGAGCTGACGGAAGCTCCCTATATTTTGGAGATGTGAAAAAAAGGAATATATCACATCTGGGAATCACTGTATTCCAAAATTTAGAGTTATTTGTATAACATAAAACATAGATTCGCAGCTCTACCCTAGCTCCTTGCAAAGGTGGCAGCTTGGTCCCAAATCGGGGCAGAGCCGCAATCTGCTGTCATTCACACCCTTGCCTGGAACATGCAGATCGTGACTCGGCCCTGGACCAAAGCTGTCCCCACTGCAGGATCCCAGTTGCTGCAGAGCAGCCCCTTGCCCTATTGCACTCCCTGCTAGTGGCTGGTGCTGGTCTTCAAGGTGCCCTCTGCCTTGTGCTATCACAGTGCAGGTGCGGCTGGGGTCACCACAGAGACCGGCCCCAGCTATGTGGACAGGCGTTGCTGGGAAATGGAGTCTGGCCACTGTCCGGATCTGCCATTTTGTCCACCCCTGCATTAGAGAGAATCCATTGCAAGTAGAATATTCAGATGCAGTTGTAACACTGGCTTTTGTGGAATATTGTCAAGGCTGAAACATTTTGAAAGGCTTGGCTTGCAAGGTATAGTCCTAAGTATCATTAGGTTGGAAGGATTCAATCAATGCAAAGGCAAAACACATAAGTTTTTTGAGTTCTTGAAGTAAAAATCTTGATGGTTGTACACCGTGGACCGTTATCCATTTTCTAGCTTGCTAGATGTAGCAAATTGCGATTCTCTCATCATCCAGACAAAGTATTTTAGTTGCCTTGCTGCTTTCTTCTTCAGTGCCCTCTTGAGGCATCAGCGGTGTGCTAAATGTCACGAGTAAGCATCTTTTTGATACCTCATCATGACCGTTCTTAGAACTTTCATCTTTAACAGATGTCTAGGTTAGAATCTCTGACAAGGAGCTTGATTTGAAGATGAATGTCTTTTTTGAAGACTAATAGCATTGTACCTCTTTTGAGGGTAAACTGATACTAACAGTTTACATGCTTTTAATTCCAAAAACAAATCCAATTGCAAGAAATTTTATCTTTGTCCAAGAATGAAAAACTTTAAATCTCTTCTTCGATCTCCCAGAACCAACACTGAATGCAGCACCCAGTTGAGTTGTTTTTTCTTTCTTGCTCTGCAACA
The DNA here is from genome assembly GCF_030867095.1 of Alligator mississippiensis. Lineage (NCBI taxonomy): Eukaryota > Metazoa > Chordata > Crocodylia > Alligatoridae > Alligator > Alligator mississippiensis. The sequence goes on along the minus strand of NC_081824.1, from coordinate 353,717,183 downwards.
TCTATCATAAATAATAATGAAAAAATAGTATCTTTTTTTGGCTCCAAGAACAATGTGCTACATTGGTGCACTTCAGATATAGAGCCTCCTGATGTGAAAGATCATGTGAGAGAGAGGTGTAAATTGATTGCATGATCATGTTATCAGACTTTTCACTAAGATTCACGTTCTAAAGAGTCAAGTTTCATCAGTCTCTCGATCTGTATATTTTGTTCACCTACTCATTGATTATGTATGCAGAAACACCTCTATCACGAGTTCCAAAACATATTATGGGTAATTATCTTTTATTAGACCAACAAGATTTTTGCAAAAAAAAAAAAAAAATTCTTCCTGCCAAAAGAAAGTCTTTAAATACTTTTTTTTTTTTTTGCAAAAATCTAGTTGCTTTAATAAAATATATCATCTCTACCATGAGTTAGGATTCTTTTTGCATCTAGAACAGTAGGGTTACAACCTGGATACCTGACAATGTTTCCTCATTCATGCTTTGTTTTCCTTGTTCTTGTATACACTACCATTGGACATTGTATGGTTGTCTTTGCCTGGTAGGTTTAGTTCTTGGCCTGTTACTTTCTGCTAAAATTTGCAACTCTGTGTATATAGGATGTAAATCTTATCCTTTTTCATGTAGATTCATAGTCAGATCAGTAGGATTTTGTATAAGACTTAATTGTGTGCTCATGGATCTGTTTGGGTCCTAATACTGTATCTTTTGTACAGTTTAACTATGAATTGCATTGAAGCCAGGATTAATGATGTAGTACTAATTGTGGTTGTGGATTAAAGTGCAGCTTGAGAGAACTTGGATTCAGGAAAAACTTAAGTAATTTTTTCTGAGTGGTGTGTATGCAGGTGATTGAATTCCTACAGAAAAACTAGCTTGCACCTTAAATAAGATCAAGGCTATATAGAAGGAAAATATGTATTGTGCAGGCTGCTTTATTTGCTTATTTATGATGAATTCACCTGGATCTTAGGACATTTTTCTTGGGATTTGGGAGTAAAACAGCTACTGAAAGCTACTATGAAAATGACATATCTGGTAGTCCAGTTTTTCATCCCTTGGGAGATATAAGAGTGAACAGAGCACAGTAATTCTATTTTTATTTTATTCTACTTTAATCTTCTGCCTTCATTGACCTGATATCGGATCGGCACTGATATAAAGAAAATTGATCGTATTGGAAATCGGCCTGATGTAGCTGATTTTAATTTGGCTGATAAATGTCTGTGCGTGTGCTCAGTGAGGTGGACCAGGAAGAGCCCCGCACACGCCCCCCGCCTCCTCATGCCCTCCTGGATGAGCAGTTTGAGCCGCTGGACCAGGAGCTCCTGGACGAGCGGTGTGCAGCAGTGGGAGCCACCTGCGCCGGCTGGGCAGTCCTTGCCCCAGCCCCACTCCTCTCTTCGCAGGGGCTTTGATCTACACCTCCTCGCTCCCCTTCCCTCTCCCCTCCTCAACTAGTATTGGCCGATTATGTCTCCTTAAATATCGGCTGTCAGCATCGACCCCCAAAATCTCTATTGGTGCACCCCTACTTCTGCCTGCAGGTAACTTTCAGAGTGGTTTTGTGTGGGCACCTTTTTGTGGGGCACAAGTAAATTTGTTAACTAGGATGTGTGAATGTGTTGATGATGTATATAGTCAGAAGTGAATAATCTTTTAAAATATATTAGGAAACATTGTTAAATTTTAATAGTATATGTCATGTGCAGTTGAGCACCTAGATAGCCAAAACTAAGCTTTAATTTTGGAAGCAGACTGTAGTGTTTTGCCTTAGTAAATTTCCTGCTTGTGCCGAGATGTTCCATCTGACACTGGCTGGTTCTGTCGGTAGCTCTTTGTGCTGGAACAACAGGTCCTGCCTTTAGGAGAAAGCAGGTACAAGTTTTGTTCAATATTAATACCTTCCTAAGAGTTCTTTAAAATTAATATTAGTATTTTATATTTTAGGGGGTATGTTGAAAGATTCTAAGACATTAGAAGGAATATCAATGAAAACTTTAGAACTCATTATATGACTATAGACAGCTGATTTTCAGTAACACCAAGCCATTGTCTTATCTAGCTTGTTAGATAATTTGAGAGTAGATTGGAGGTAAACTAAGATTTCCAGGGTTATGTCATAGTGATTTGGTAGTTGAAACTCTCTCTTCCAAGTGGGGCATTGTGCTGCTCTGAGTGCCTCATGGTTTACTCACACTTAAGATCCTGAGTACTTGCCACTTTAAAAAAAAAAAAAAAAAAAAAAATGCAGAAAAGCTCTTATTTCCTCACCTTCCCTTCCCCTCCAAATGTGGATGTTTGTGCTGGCTCATTGGTTATATATTGGTTCCTTAAACTTTGTCAGCTTTGGTCAAAACTTTTTCTTTTTCTAAATCTAATCACCTGCATGGTGTTGGTGTACACTTTTAAAGAGCTGTGTTTCATTTTAGGGGTGTTCGCATTTCCGTGGTGGAACAAGTGAACAAATTATTTAGAATCAGTTGTTAGCAAAATGATTTTTAGATTCATCTGATGAAAAGCACCAAAGATTGAGCCAAGTTGCCTGTTCCAGTGTTACTCCTGTCACCAATCCATGGTAAAGTCTGTACTAGTGGGACTTGGCAGATGGCAGAACAGCTTTCAGAAGAAAAAGAAGCTCTGTAATAAAACATGTTCCATATTTAGCTGAAGGGATTTCTGCTGGATAAACTTATTTCTTAATGATACAGTCATGGAATATCAGAAAACAGGATAGTATGTACCTTATAGACTAACTTTATCAGAGATGCATATGCTTATTTAAGCAGTGTTTTGCTTCATCAAATGCTGTGAGGGGACAAGATGAGCTTCTAAATAGAAAGTGGTGATTAGAATACAAAGGTAGGAAGGGGGAGGGAAAAAGAGGCGTTGCTAGGAGAGGCAGGAGGTGGGTAGGAAAGAGGAAAAAAACAGAGCAGCTAACCCACTGAGGGACCTAAGACTTATAAAGGCTAATCCAGGTAATGGCATATGAATCCATAGTCTTGTTTTAGACCAGTGATGTTCAATCTTTTGTCCCCATGGGCCGGATGAAGGGTACTTGGTTGGTTAATGGCTGGATTGGGCCCTACATTGCCACTATTCAGTCCTGTGTGTGTGGTATCCAGCTCGGAGGGGGACGTGATCCCACTTCTCCCCACATCTTAGTGCCATCTGTGAATTTGAACAGGGTGCTTCTTATACCCCCGTCCAAGTCGCTGATGAAGATGTTGAACACGTGTGCTGCTTGCCTTGTCCTGTGTATGGGGGACTGGATTCTGGGGTCTCTGCACCACCCCCATGTGCTGAGATCAGGCCCAGTGCTGGCCTTTGCACCTGACCTACTAGCTCAGAGCTGTGGCCCATTGGGCTCCCCATGGACCCTCTTTTGGTTAAAACATCACCAGAAAAATTCAGTGCGAGACAGATACCTTGTGTGGAAAATGTCATCCCAAATGTGGCAAAGTTCAAAGTGACTGACAACAATGATTTTACAATGAGAAATGTTTGGTGGAGCTATTGGCCTTAAATCCCATTACTACTTCCATACACACAGTTTTAAGCCCTCAATTTAGTTCCCTCTATCTGAAAGTAAAGTTATACCGCAAAATAAGATAAGCTGAAATTGGGCCTTTAAGATCATCTTAAACTCAAATGACTTCTGTTAACACCTTGTCAAACTACATATTATTCAAGTCTGAGCCAGAAGCATCTGTTCTGACTCCTGTGAATTCTCTTTAGGCTATCTTTTAGTTAAGTATGGTGTTTTGTAGCAGTATCTAGTCTCAAGTAACTTTCAATTTGCTTGAAGTGCATCTGTGCTTGAAAGTCTACTCCTGATGATGACTTTATGTATGCCCTTGGATTTGTGCATAATAAGGTGGGGACATCTGCCTGAGGCTTAAAATGCCACTGAAAATTTAAACAGGAAAAAAAAAGTAGTCAGTAGAACGCACAACTATTTCTTCCCTCCGATCCTCTTTCCAACCCTTTCTCCATGGCAGTTATTCAAGCCTTGTTGGCTACGAAGGACCAACTCACAGGATCATCATAAAATTGTAGTTTATTAGACGGATGCAAAAATCGGATCATAAACATTGGGACTGATGCACGCACACTCACGCACGTGCTAGCTACGAAGACTAAGCACCGGTGTCAAGATATACCTATCCCCAAGCATTGGAGTCCGCCGTCAATGGCCAGTTGAGGCTTCTTTCAGTGCGATATTGCTTCAGAAGGGGGTCGCTGGCTGGTCCTTCTGGCTGGTCAGGCAGGGCGCTGGTGAGGTCAAAGAGGACGCCATTGGGGGTCATTCTTTTCTGCCTCTTATCCCTCTCTGGCAGACTTTAGTGACTCCCCAATTTTTGGGCTTACCCAATCCAGGGGGCGTTGACCTTGTGGGACATCCCCCTTGGTGGTTACTGGATGGCAGCTGTTGGCCTCAGGGATCGCGTCCACAGGTACGTGCAGTCTTGGGAGTCCGTTGATGAAGTTTGATTAATTCATGGCAGTTGATTGGAGATGGCGGGATTATTCAGTCCCAAGAGTCGGTCTTCTGCATTGATTAGTTCAAACCGGGGCATCTGTACCTTTAACAGTGAAGTTTCAGGGAGTTCCTGGCTCTGTATTGATTCTTTCCTCCTCTTAGTCTGTGGTTTCCTAGGTGTTAATTGCCGTTCATTAACTTATTATCCTGTCTAGCTACTGTGTTACACAATCAGTCAAGATACATTCAGGGACCCGCTCCATACAGAGAAGCTCCCGTTTGATTCCCACCCTTGCTAACATTGTTACATAGTACAACTTACTTTTAAGCTTAAAGTTCATTTGTTACAAAGTTAAAAAGCATAGAATATAAAACATATAAAAGGGTGAATTGCCATGGCACATGCAACAAATAGACCAAATACAATGGGGGAGGTGGGGGGGACAATGACATACTGATGCAGAATACTATTTTATACCCATAAAAGCATCTACAAACGATATTTTATTACAAGTACACCTTATATTCTACAAAAATAATAATATAATAGAAGAAGAGGGAGGGAGGGAAGAAGGAAGGAAGAAAAGGTAGAAAAGAGAGAGCATCCCCAAAAATGAGCAAATACTGCAAAAGGGGCTTTTTGCCATATGGAGGGGCTTCTTCACATTGGAGGGGGGGACAGGCAAAAAAAGGTTTCTTGCTACAGCCTGACCTTCCTTTTAAGATCAAGAAGCTACAGTGTTGGATATATGGGGAGATTGTTTGAGCCTCAGATGCACTTTACCCCCCCAACTCCCTTAAATCAAGGAAGATTCAGCTTGAATGCCTTACTTGACTGCAGATGTGGCAATATGACATGTAGATGAAGTTAGTCTTGTTTAGAAAGGCCCCAGGTCATTCAGGGCTAGTTTTAAGTCCAACATCTTATTCTTTAGTAAGCACCCAGTGAAATCATGGAGTTCTGATGAGATGTGCTTTGTCACCAAGGAGCATTTGATAGGTGGGTTGATGCATTCTACACTAGTTGAAAGTTTTGGATTGAGTTAAAGGGTAGCTTTAACGAAGGGAATATAGTAGTAAGCCAGCGCTGAATTGGTAAAGATTGTAGCCTGGAGGTTTATATGTGACACAAACTGTCAGTCTCCTAGTCAGGTATAGATGGAAAAAAGCATTTCTGAACGCTGTTGCTTTGTGTTCATCTAAAAATAGCTGGGATTCCAACAACACATGGTCCAAATGGCACATGCATTGATCAGAGTTTGAGAAATATCTTATAAAATTTCATAACTATACTAATTTCATTTTGCCAGGGCGCTTCAAAACTAATCAACTTAGCAAGACCATATACATTTAAGATGGTGTACTGCACATGTATTACTTTGTCATAGATGTAGCTTCAGACTGTGCCAGTTCTCATGGCTGGTAATACTACATACCTTGCATTTGTGAAAAGCACATGTGCTTTGAAACATGCTATGCCAAACCAAGAGGCAGATAAGGTTCTTTGGGTAAACGCGATTATCTTTTACTAGCCAATTGCCCTTCAAGAATGGCAGGGATGAGGGGAGGGGGCTGGGATGGAGTGCCTCCACCTAATGCCCCATGCTGCTGCTGTTCTGCCTCTTACAGGGAGCGGGGTGGGGGAGCTGAGGCCAGCGCTGCTGCCCTTGGCTCCCCCACCCCCTGTCTGGTCCTCAGCGTGGCTTTGGAATCATGGTGGCGCTCCCCCTTGGAGCGCTCTGGCTGACGGAAACAGCCAGTCAGAGCATGAATAAAGTGTTACAGACAGACAGATGTCGGCTTTTATAATATTAGAATGATTATTCCAATTATTTAGTTGGTTTAATTTTTTTTGCAAGCTTTCAGGTACAAACGCACTTCTTTAGCCTGGATAATCATGTTGGTCTAATAAAAGATAATCAGCCTGAAGAAGGGTGTTTGTACCCGAAAGCTTGCAAAGAACAATTATTCCAACTATTCAGTTGGTTTAATAAACAGTAATCCCATTTACCCAACGAACCCTGTCAGTCTATATCCTTAGACTAACATGGCTACGACCAACACCCACTATGCCAAACAAGTAATTTTAGTCGGTTGTTTTTTTAAAAGCCCAAACTTCTTTTTAATTTGTAGATCATCCTCCCATTTACTTTACTGGCCAGATTTTTAATGTCTCTTGTGTTTTCAGTTGTCCATGTACAATGCAGGTAGGTGTGTGTATTGTGCCAGTCAGAGATAGTTGCATGCAAAACCACTTCATTGCATCTGTAAATAGCAGATTAAGTAGATTGTGTTATTTGAGCACATTCATTTTTACAGCTCATTGTCCTAGATACTTAAATTAGAGAAATTAGAAGAGACTTCTCTTCCCCCCCCCCCCCCTTTTTAAATTTCTATTTAAATCCTACATGTTATCCTATGCTGATTCCTTGGTTAGCTGTATTAGCTGTCCATAATGTTGTCTCCTTCTGTTGCTGTGCTTCCTGTTTCCTTTCTCAACTTGTCTTCTATCCATTTCTTTTTGATTACCTTGCATGTTGCTTCCCTCCACTCCATGGTGGTACTTTGCTGCTTTTTGCTGATTTTGGTCTTCCATCTGCAAGAAAACTGCTTTTACATCATATACTGAGTGGAGTAAGAGTACCATGTAGGGCAGAAATCAGCAACATTTTCCTACCCTGGGCTGGAGCTTTTGACTCGGCCCCTGGCTGCGGCCCACAATACCTACCCGCTGCCCCAAGCTGCCTGCGCTTGCTCTGACTGTAAATACCCGGTCCTTCTGCAGTGAGTGTAGGCATGAACATGAGAGAGCAGGAGGGTGGTGGGGGGGTGGTGGGGCTTGGTGCTGCTGTGTGCCACCTGATTCTCTCTGCCACCCCAGACACGATTGGACCTTCCCAGGCTGGATCTGGGCTGTGGACTCTAGGTTGCTGATGCTTGTGGTGTAAGAGAAAAAACATGCAGAGGGATTAGTGATGGTTAGAAAAGCAAGTGAGAGAGGCAGCTAATGTGGGAGAGGCAAAGCATAACTTGCTGTAAACCCAGCCCCAGACTAAGCTAGGCTGTTAACTTGCTTGTTACTGATGATAAAACAGTCTGCAGTACTGCTTCCTAGATAAACATTACAGATATCTACCATGGATAAAGTTACATGGGTATGAGTTGAGTTATTTTATACTGGTATTGTTGGCTTGATTGCTTGTTTATTTTTATTTATATAAATATATATGAAAGAACATAAGCTATAGTGGTGGAAGGCCTTGTTACACTGATTTAACTGTGCCTGCAGTTGTGGGGAGTGTTGTTGCTTCAGTCATAGTGTAGTTAGTCTAGTATAGTTAGAGCTGATGCAACTCTTCTATATGGAGACTAATCCATTTTTATTTGCTTATGTTATACAATATTAAAAACAGCATCCTAAACTTACTTGAACGATACCATTTTTCACACACTGGTCAGATGCCATGGCCAGGCAATGACAGAGCTGACATTGACTCTGAAGGAAAATTTTAAATTTCTGAGAGCTAAAGAAGGGAGTGAAATGAAGAGTAAACAAGATGGCAGGCCACTGACCATGTAAACTCTGATAATGACTGCCTAGTTGAGCAGCATACCTAAGTTAAGGGGAGATGTAATGTGCAAGACTTGGGAGCTGTTGATTCTCAGTACCACCAAAAACTATTTGAAAATGTTAATTTCAGTTTATGCTTACTTTGCTATTGCTTGTCAGACAAGGTAGGGTAGTTACACACCTTATAGTCTTAACTATTTATTGATCATACCTAGAACAAGGGAAGGATGGATATTTTGTTATTTCAGGTTGCAGGGAGGAGGAGTTGAAGGTAGAAATGTGTAAGGCATACCATGGAAAGCTAGCACTGTCACGCATGCAGTGTCTTTCTTAAAGGTGTCTTGTGACTTGTGAATAAATATTGCAGGCCTTCTGTAATTGGACTAGCTCAAGAAAAGTCTTGTATAATTATATTCTTTGTCAGATTACTGTGCTGTTCAGTACTAGTCTGGACTGAAGCTGCTGGCCCTGCAGCATCAGTGGGCACAGAAAATATTCACCACAGTGCAGTCCCATAATGCATCAGTGCTAACTTCAATGACAGTTTGGCACTTCAGGATACTTTGCTCATATAGTCACTTGCATCAGTCCATTAATTCCATCAGCTTAATGTATGATAAAGGAAAGCATCCCTCATCCATACTAAACTTTTAAGATACTTATCTCTTGACTTCTATTAACATTGTGCCCTTAAATCCTGGTCTAAACTTTTGAATCTGGGGTGAACATACTGGGCAGCTCCTTCTGCCACACTATACCTGAGCTTGGTGTTAATTGCTAATGCACTGTTAGGTTTCTTTCACTACTTAACACCCTCTTGAACGTTGCTGGGCTCCATGCTGGTATCTGACGTGTGCAAAGCACCTTGCTGGATGTGATGTTGAACCTTTCTGAGGCTTAATGGCAAGCTAATTTCCTTTTGGATCTATTCCTGCTGTATTTGTTAAAATGATGTCCTCTGCCCTTGCAGCTTATTAATGCATCAGGTATTTTTTTTTAACTTGCTATGTTTTCCATTGCCCCTTGCCTGCCTTCAGCATTATTTTAGCATATATTTCAGATTTAATCTGTCTCAGAGCAATCCTGTTTCCTATTTAATATGTAGCTCCAGTAACACATGGAGCTTGCTACACTGTGACCTCATCCTTTTAGCATGCAGCCAGATTCTGTTCTTAATCAAATCTCTGACTTCAAATGAAACTGCCTCGGAGTTCCATGGATATGACACATAGTAAGTATTTTTAGATGCACTATTGGGCTCCTTCTGCTTGTTGCATTGAAATTAGCTGAAATATTTCATCTTTATGGCTTCACATTGATTTGAATAATAAAAGGTAACATGTCCTATGTACTTTTATAAGAAAAAGAAAACACAAGATGAGTTCAAAAGAATAAAACCTTTTGCACACACTAACATCTTATGAACTGCTGATACTGCTCTTAGACATCTGGCACCTCTTTCTACAACAGTCACCTCACTATTTGCTTCTGAGGCCATTTTCAGGACTGCATTTAAGTACTCATCAAAACTGCGCTTGGGGCTCAGTGACATGTTGATTTTTTTTTTTTCCTAATTGAGGAGATCTGTTCATACATATACATGCTCCCAAACATGAATACCACCCATGATGTGAAGGATTTTATTGGTGGCTAGGATTTGCAAATTTTATGGATACCTAAAACGAAACTAACTGTTGAGAACTTATTCTTCACCATGGTATTAAACTAAAGATCAGTGAGTGATACTTGCATCTCTTCTGGGGCATCTTCTGCAGGGATAGCAAATGGAGTGCTGAAAAGTCTTAACACTCTTTCAAGGCTCAAAGTCAGAGAATCTGTCCTGGAATACATGCCTGAGAGATCAGCAGTCTTGACCAACTACTCCTATTTCTCTGAGACAGCTTCATTCTGAAGGTGCACAAAGTGTTCTAGAAATGGGTGACAACCTGTTCTGGCCTTGCCACCTTATTTGGTATATTGAGACTGAACCAAAAAAAGGCAAGGTTCTGCAACCATTCTTCATCTTACAGTTCAGCCCTAGATTTTTGTTTCTTACGTCACAGTTTGAAGAAGTTTAAGATAGCCCTGCAACTTAACCAGTGCACTTCATAATGCAGAAGTCCATGCTGAAAGTCACCATCCCCTAAAAACTGGTTGAACTGCCAAGGGTTGATTGGCCTGGCTCAGATGAGAGTTATTAGTTTTTAATTTTCTTCTCTCTTTTTGTTTAATCACAGTATTTATTGCATGCTTAGAGTTTTGGCACAGAGAGCTTCTTGATGCAGAATGCAATGAAAAACACAAAGCTTGTGGCCTGGATTGACAGTTTGCACTTTACTCTTTGAGTTTTGTAATTCCTTCCTGCCTTCCCACCATAGAATGAGCCCTGGTGGTTTTAACAGTCACTGTCCTTTTCAATTCCAAACCTAATTTGTCCAAAATGTGGTTGCACTATTGAAAACTTCCTCTCCTGTTGTCCTTTTTTGGCACTAACTCCACAAACTCCTCTGTCACTTCCATGTCTTGATGGACACCTTGACCAAGCACAACTAGCTGTGCAGTGTCAGTCGCATTTGTGTTTTTGTCGGTCACAATTGTGGGGGGAAAGAAAGCAAAGGCCTTTGCTTTGTTCTGAAGCTGACTTTGCAAATTATCAGATTCTCTTGGCTGCTGTGCTTTTTTGAGATTCCAATATTTGCAAAAGCTTGACACTTCTCTGGGGACACAATATCTGCAGCCTCCACCATGTATTTCTTTAAGAACAGTCCCTCAGCAAAGGATTTTGGAGAAATAGTTATTCTTTGAAAGGTCTTGTGCTGCCCACCCGAATGCAGCTCTGCGCTGATGCCTGCCACCAGACCTGTGCTGCTGTTCACTGTGGTTGCTGCTGGCCCCGCAGACTCAGCCTGAGAAGAGCCCTTAAGGTCCATTGTGGCCTGTTGCCTGGGAGGAGTTTAACAACTGATTTACATGATATCATTGTGTGAAGATAGCACAGTTACTGAAAAAGTAATACTCTAACTCAGCTTACCTTTGCACTTCCCAATAAGCTTTGTCATGCTTGATGTCTCTTAATGTTATTTTCTTTAGAAATAGCCGCTGTTTACTTACGAATCTAGGTCTGCTTAGGCACTAGCTTTCCATTCTCTTTTGTGAAGTATGACAGCTTCAATTTGTCTTGAAACACACAGCACTCCTTGTCCACTTTCTTTTCTCACACATACCTGGATTACAGTTAACAAAAATGAGATGTGATATTTACTACACTGGCTTATTATGACTAATAACGATGGCTAATAAAGTTACAAACATGGGTATAAGTCTTGTAAATGCTGACACCACTGTTGTGCTTTCAAGCTCTTCATTCCAGCTGTTGTTTACACAATGTCATCTTATACTGCACTTCTCACTCGTGATGACTGCTGCTTGTCAACAACAACAACCCACAGCACTTTGCCACTGTGTATCAGGCTTGGCTATTTCTTGAAATGTCTGTGACATTCCAGCACTCTTTCTTCTAGAAAAAATTGTTTACATTACCACCAGCTCTGACATTTTCCCTTTTTGGCTGTGCTACCAAGGGATGGAGAATGGACAGGGATACGAAAGAGCAGAGTGGGAGCACTAACACAGACAAGATGCATTTATTGGGAGGCACAAACAAAATAAGGGAGTTGACAAGAAAGATGAAGACAGAGCAGGTGCATACTGGCATTGGGGAGTGACATAAGTGGCCCTGATCTAGGTCAACCAGAGAACACAATTTGTCTGATATGATAGTGAAGGAGAGTCAGGCTACCATCAGCTCTTCTTTTATGTTAAGATCACAGAGGGTACCAAGAATTCCAAGAAGATATTTCAGGAAAGACTGTGGTACAAATGGTCCACCTTTTGTGGGCTTAGATATTTGCCACCTCAAATCACCTTATTTCAAAAGATAAATTTTCAGAGCAACTTCGCTTCTCCCTCAGGGTTTTTCAAGTTTTTGTGCTTCATTTTATTCTGTTGCTTTGGTGTCTAGGATATCCCGAATTCTCTGGTGGGAGTCCCATTAGTGTCAGTAGTATCTGTGAACCAAGGGCATTAGGTATACTCCATAACTCATGGGATTACTTCCAAGCTTTGTGGAACAAGGTAAGGATAGCATACTAATTTTAATTATGTGTTTTCTTTGTTGTTGGTGTAACGCTTGACGCTTCACAATAAATTGAATTGTTTAACTTGATATCATGAATAAATCTTGTTGTGTGAGGTCAGGTAATTCTTGATCAGACATTACTACACTATCCTTTATTGTATCCTGGTTAGCCCTCATAGTGACATTAGCTGTAATGTTTAGTCCATATTGACTTTTCCAAAATGGATTATGTTTTGAGGAATATTTGCTCTACATTTGTTTCTTTTTTGCCTAGAGGTCTTGTTTTCCTAGAAAGTGATTCAGTAGAATTGTCACCTTTTTTGATTAGCATTTTAATCTATTTCTGCATATTCAAAGATGGAAGGAATTTTGGTCACTTAACTATAGCTAAACGCTAGGGTAGGCACATGACTAAATCTATGTGCAACAGTTTAAAGATTTTGGGAATAGGGCTAATTACTATTTTCAAGTAGTTTCCAACTACAAAATAATTCATAGGAACAATTGTACTATCTATAGTATGTCTAATAATCTGTTCAGTAGCATTTCTGCAGCATTGGTCAAGAAAAATAATTCACATAAGGGAAATAATTTGACCTATATCACTATTTTTATATTGTCAGACTTGTGAAGAGGTGCAAGAGCATTGTTAGGTTGATATTAGAAACTTTTGTCATTGCAGATGCACTGATTGGGGGGGGAGGGGAGGTGTGCTCAGAAATGTCTGTTCAACATCTTTATCAGCAATCTGGATGTGGGTGTAGAATGCATGCTGTCCAAATTCACTGACAACACCAAGTTGTGGCGTGAGGTGGGCATGCTGGAGGGGAGGGACAGAATCCAGCTAGATCTAGACAAATTACAGAGGTGAGAGGATGAGAGAGGATGGAATTCAACGCAGAGACGTGCAAGGTGCTGCATCTAGGGAGAAGGAACCAGCAACACACCTATAGTCTGGGTATCACCCTTTTAGAGTTCATAGACATTAGGGCTGGAAGGGACCTCGGAAGATCATCGAGTCCAGCCCCCTGCCCAAAGGGCAGGAAGTCAGCTGGGGTCATAGGATCCCAGCAAGATAAGCATCCAGTTTGCTCTTGAAGGTGTTCAATGCAGGCGCTTGAACCACCTCCGGTGGCAGGCTGTTCCAGACCTTGGGGGCTCGGACAGTAAAGAAATTCTTCGTTATGTCCAGCCTGAAACGGTCTTGCAGTAGTTTATGACCATTTGACCTAGTCGTCATCCCTTGGGGCGCTCTGGTGAACAAACGTTCCCCCAGATACTGGTGGTCACCCCTGATAAACTTATAGGTGGCCATCAGATCACCCCTGAGCCTGCGCTTTTCCAGGCTAAGGAGCCCCAGGGCTCTCAGCCTGTCATTGTAGGGTCTGCTTCCCTGACCTCTGATCATGCACGTGGCTCTTCTCTGGACTCTCTCAAGCTTCTCCACATCCTTTTTGAATTGTGGAGCCCAAAACTGGACGCAGTACTCCAGCTGCAGCCTCACTAAGGCCGAGTACAAGGGGAGAACGATGTCCCGGGATTTGCTTGAGAAGCATCTATGGATGCAAGCCACCATTTTGGTCGCTTTACTAGCTGCAGCATCGCACTGCAGGCTCATGTTCATCTTGTGGTCAATGATGACCCCCAAGTCTTTCTTCCATAGGCTCGGCACTGCTATATTGGCTAGCACTATAAGGATGCTGCAGGTTTTTCTTCCCAAGGTGGAGAACCTTGCATTTATTGGCGTTGAACACCATCAGATTCTTGTCCGCCCACTTGCTGAGCCTGCCCAGGTCAGTCTGGATCACCCTCCTGTCTTCTGGTGTGGATGCTTTGGCCAGTCCGCTTCTGACTCCAGTGTCCACATCATTAATGAAGATGTTGAACAATATAGGTCCAAGGACAGAGCCTTGGGGGACCCCACTGGTCACAGGACACCATGATGAGTGACTTCCATCAATTGCTACCCTCTGGGTCTGACCACGGAGCCAGTTTTCCAGCCAGTGGATCGTGGAGGACCCAAGGTGACAATTGGCCAGTTTCTCCAAGAGGCGATCATGGGAAACCAGATCGAAGGCTTTTTTGAAGTCAAGATATATGACATCAATCTCATCTCCCTTGTCCAGGTGATAGGTCACCTGGTCGTAGAAGGAAATGAGATTGGTCAAGCAAGACCTACCCGCAACAAACCTGTGCTGGCTATCCCTTAAGATGTTGGCGTCGGCCAGTCCATTAAGGATGGCCTCTTTAATAAGCTTTTCTAAGATCTTCCCCGGGATAGAAGTCAGGCTAATGGGCCTATAGTTAGCCGGATCCACTTTCCTCCCTTTCTTGAAGATAGGCACCACATTGGCCTTCTTCCAGTCTTCGGGCAGTACACCAGAGCGCCAAGAGTTTTCAAAGATCCGTGCTAGAGGCTGGGCTATGATGCTCACCAGTTCCTTGAGTACCCTGGGGTGAAGATTGTCAGGGCTAGCTGACTTGAAGGTATCCAGCTTGTCAAGATGTTCCTTCACGAAGTCAGCATTAATGGAGGGCAGGGGATCATTTTTGTCAACATGGTGGCAGAAAGGGATCTTGGAGTCCTTGTTGACTCCAGGATGGACATGAGCTGCCAATGCAAGGAAGCGATCAGTAAGGCTAACCACACCTTGTTGTGCATCTGCAGATGCATCACAAGCAGGTCCAGGGAGGTGATCCTTCCCCTCTATGCAGCATTGGTCAGACAACAGTTGGAGTACTGTGTCCAGTTCTGGGCACCGCACTTCAAGAGGGAAGTGGCTAGCATTGAGAGGGTCCAGAGGAGGACCACTCGCATGGTCAGGGGGCAGCAGGGCAGGCCCTATGAAGAGAGGCTAAAGGGCCTGAACCTATTCAGCCTCCACAAGAGAAGGCTGAGTACTGCAGTACAACTTTGTCTGACTGAAAATTGAACTGTAATATTGCCTAGTCCTATACATTTTTTTTTTTTTTTTTTTTGTCATTGCCCAAAATAATGTTTTTGGCCTTAACAAACGTCCCAACTGTTTTCCAGCATCAGCGATTTTGTTTTAGACACCTCTAGCAGTCAAATGGTCGTCTTTCACTTGCCCTGAATCTTGACAAAATTCTGGTCAGTAATAACTGCCCCTTTCTTGAAGAATAGGATCATGTTAATTTCCTATTCAGCATCTCTCAGCTGTATTTTGGAATCAGTATACAGTTGTGAAATAGAGCAAGAGCATGCTTACCCCATTTCAGCATCATCTTGGAGTCTTCTCGTACACCAGTCTTGAGAGGACTAAAAAAGAAAGCAGCCAAAGCAGTCGGCAGCCAAGGAATTTAATACTTTAATATGTCCTTTTGCCAGACAGCGACTTGAACAGATTTTCTTGAGAGTGTTCCATATGCCTGTTTCTGGTTTTGGACTTTGACATATGATCCTAAGCTGTGCCAGAACATGTTGGACTGAAGACTTAGACCAGGGGTTGGCAAAGTTTTTGGGCAGAATTCCAACTCCCCACAACCTTGACTAGGAAGATGTTGGCGTGCCAGGGGTAGACAGTGAGGGAGTCGCAAGGGGTCCTATCCTTGTTGTGGCAGTGCAGCCCCTGCCCCTTCCCTGCACCCTGAGCTGCACTTACCAAGCAAAATACCTTTGCATGCCGTACTGGCACATGTTGCCTACCCCTGAGTTCAATTGACAAGCTGCTTTCTTTTTGTCAGGGTCTAAAGCAGGGGTGGGCAATTTATTTCAGCTGAAGGGCTACTTAATGAGTTTTGGCAAGCTGTCAAGGGCCCCAAGGGTAGCCTTGCCCCTTCACACATGCCCTGCCCCCTGGTCACCATCTTGGAACTGGAAGTCCTGCCCCTTGCCCCCAGAAATGCTCCTTTTGGGAAGGGAGTTTGCTATCTTGAAACTGGAAAAAAAAAAAAATTATAGATTAAAATTCAAACATGTACTGTAATCTATTTTAATTTTATTTAAAAAAATATTGTCCTGATTTATGTGTCTTTGCATCATGTACATAGGTGATTGAATAATACCTCAAAATGAAGTCTTACTCTTGTATATTGTGGGGGGAAGGTGTGGGCGGGTATGGCGCTTGTGGGGGACTGGGTATGTGTGTATCTGGGGTGTAGGGGAGGGTGTGGGTGGATGTTTGTAGGGGGCTGTGGGGGGTGGGTGTGTGCATAGGGTGTGGAGGTATATGGATGTGGGGGGGTGGAGGGTATTGGGGGTTTGTAGAGGGTGTATTTGTAGGGGTATTTGTGTGTGTGTGTGTGGGGGGGGGGGAAGGTTGGGTGCGTGTGGGGGGGGGCCACCCACAGCCCCCGCTGCCATTGGCAGCAGCAGGCAGAGCCCCCCAGCAGTGCATGGTCCCAGTGAGCCCCACAGGACTGTACATGGCTGGGCTGCCAGCTCCATCGCTTGGGGTGGAGCCCTGTGGGGTGAAGCCAGTGGTGCAGGTCGTGAGGCTCAGCCGGGGTGGCAGGGACAGGTGGACCCAGCCCAGCTCTATAGCATGGAGCTTCCTCCTGCCACCACTGCTACAACTTCCCCTGCCTGCCACCGCCCTTCTCCTACCTGCTGTCACTTCCCTAGCTGCAAGGCCAAGATGAGGGTGGGAGTGCAGCATAAGCTGCCTCGGTGGGAGTGAGCAGGGCTCAGCCCCATGCAAGCACAGCAGGGGCAGCCCAGGGCCTGGCCAGATGCAGTGAATTGGTAGGCCCCTGCCTGTCAGCTGTGTGAAATCACCTGGCAGGTCAGATCTGGCCTGTGGGCTGTATTTTGCCCACCCCTGGTCTAAGGCAAGGGTGGGCAAAAAGCCTATGGATTTTACTGCCAGGGGATTTTATCTGGCCTGAGGCAGGTCCCTCAGCTCTACTCGTTCTAGCTGCACTAAAGCTGTGGTAAGTGCAGCCTGTCTTGCTGGCCCCGGGTGCACTGTAGTGGTGTGGCAGACTCCAATTCCAGGAGCCCTGGTGGTGGCAGTTCTTTCCAGCTGCTGCTGCCAGTGTTGTCACTGCTGCCAGACCTGGCCCTGCAGCCCAGGCACCCCAGCGCATCTGCCCTGCAGCCACTGCTGGGGTTGCTGGGTGGAGCGGGCAGGGACGGTCTCTATGGAGACTGGCCTGGGACCCACATGAGTAGAGTGTGTTTGGCTGGGCAGTTGGGATGGGGCTGCAGGTGAGCAGGGACCAGCGTCTTGGTGTGGGACCTGGGTTGGGGCTAGGATCCCAGGGCGGTGACAATGCAAGTCTGGGGCCCAGGGCAGAACCACTATCCACTGCCTGCATGTTTGTGCTGGTTCTGCAGGCACGGGTGTGCTGGTGTTGGGCCCAGGCCCTAAGGCAGGACCACTTAAGGAATTTTGGAGAGCAGTTGTGAGAGAGTGGGAGAGGTTCTGACTCAGCCTGCAACAGCTCACCATAACTCCTGAAGTGGTCCTCCAGCCCAAAGAATTGCCCACCCCTGGTCTATGACTTAGACTTTGCAGATTCCCTCAACAGTGCATAGGCACAGTGGCAGTTATTAGAGGTGCACAGATACAATGGTCTGATATGGAATTTGACACTGATTGATAAAGAAAATTTTCTGTATCGGAAATTGGCTTGATGCGGCCATTAATTTGTCCAGTAAATGCCTGTGTGTGGACACGCAGCTGCAGTACAGCATGTAGGCAGTGAGGAGCAGAGCCAGCAGTGTGGAGAACTGTGTCCAGCTGGTAAATCTGGTGTGGTGAAAGGGTGTGGGGCAGATCAAGGTCCTTGCAGTTAGGGAGGGTGTGGGGTTGGGGTTGGGGCAGGGCCTGCCGGGGCTGGGGCAGGCACAGGACAGAAGCGTGGTTCGTTGGGGGGAGGGGCAGCTCCCGCAGATGTGTGCAGATAGTCCAGTGCTTGTTTGGTGGCTCCTGTTGTTGTTCTTGCTGCTTGTCCGGAACGGCACGAGGGCTGGGGAGCGTGGCGTGTGGCCCTGGATCTGCACACGGGGCAAGGCGGGCTATGTCTGGCCTCTTCCGTACCAGGCAGATCCAGGGGCATGCCCTCCCGGACGAGTGGCAGAAGCAGTGGTGGGAGCCGTCAGATGAGCACCAGATAAGCCGTGTGCAGTGGTGGGAGCCTCTCCCCTGCCCTCCCCCCCCGATGAGCTGTGCCTCCATCCTGCCCACTCCATGCTGCAGAGATCCGGGTGGCACATACCCCGCCCCCTGGATGAGCTGCTTGCGGCTCTGTCCTGCACCCTCCCTGCCCCAGCCTCAGCCCTATTCCCTCCCTCACTGCAGGGGCCTTAATCTCCTGTTCCCCTCCCCTACCACCAGACTTACCAGCTGCATATTAGAAATTGGATCAGTATTGGCCGATATGCCTCCTTAAAATTCGGTTTTGGTATTGACCTGTTCATTAGCAGTTATGAATTTATTTGGAAGGAGAGAGAGATGGTTTGAGCGGCAGGTCAGTAAACATAATTATTTTGGGAATACTTTATTTGTATTCTGGGAGATGTTATCAAGCAAATCCCAGTCTAATAGTGTAACTCAGTTGTAGCTGCAGAATAGTTGACAGGAAAGCCACTGCAACTTTAGAGTCCAGCTTACTCTTTCAGTAGGCAAAGAGTCCAGATTTTGTCACTTCCTAGGAAAAGTCAATGTTTATTGATAGCAGGACTAAATATTCCATGGATAAATCCAAGTATCTGTTTTCTTCTTCACAGACACATTTCAGTCTGTTGTATTTAGATGAGGGCACTTAGTCATGAGACCATGAGTGGACTTAAGCTAGTACTTGGAACTTCAGGCCTCATTTTGTAACCCAAGAGCTGTTTTCATGCTTTCTAAACTGCCACTACTTCATGGGGTCATAAAAACTTCTTGCTGGCTGCAGATACAAAGTTTAACTCTGTATAAAGTTTTACTGAAGTTAATAATGATTAACTTAAAAAAGCCCTCTGCTTCCTTTTTCATGCATTAGTCTGAACAATAACAAGTTTTTTTTTTGGGGGGGGGGGGGGGGTGGAGACTTTGACTAGTTTATTCGGATGTCAGATGTTGTCTTGGTAAAATTTATACCTTAGTTTTGGGAAGGGTACCCTCCTGCATTTTTAAAACCTTAACGTTTGGGGTTGTTGGAGAGCTGTGTAGAGCTATCCCAAATGTAACTAAGCTTGCTCTTTCAAAAGCATTTATTTAAATAGCAGGTGAGTATAGACTCAAAATTCATAAGCTCAGTCCTTGCAAAACTAGGCATTTCTCACTGTAGTCAGGCTTGCTTTGCTAAAACAGAAGTGGTAAGGTGCTGGTAGGAAGACTAGTAGCTGTAGCTTGATGTCAGTGTAGGAAGTGTTCGAACTGTGGCTTTTAAAAATTTTTTTGCATGCTAAGTTTCATCTGAATCCATTTTGAAACGCCAGGAACAGAGTCTATGAAATAGTTGATTTATAAATGGAAAATTTTAACAATTAGTCACTACATAATTATTCCTTGAGTTTCTGGCAGTAATTAATAAGATTCTAATAGCTTCCTTTTAATGCATTGTGACTTCTCTTTGTAAGGAGGATGTTCTTTTAGCACTTGGTCTTGCATTTATATTACTGCTGCATTTTTAGATTCTTCTTCAAACCAGTGTTTTTTCTTTCCATAATTGGGTCAGGAATTATGTTCTTTTATCCATTCTTCTAGAAATTTGAAAGTAGTCTTCTCTTGTACATTGCAAGTAAACAGACTTGTTTTCCTATTTTCACAGTTGATAATATATTGAAGGACACCTTAGTTTTACTCTGTCAATTACTTTAGGCCAGAATTAAGCAGAATAATGTATTTTTTTTGCATATAACATACACCCAAATGAGATGGATATACATCTTGTTTTTGAAAGGTAGAACCAAGGGGGGAAAAATCTTTCTGAAAATCCTAGTATGGTATTTTCCTAGAGAAAACAGGCAGCTGCAGTAGCAAGAGAGCAAAGCATTGTGGCTGTTCTTTTAACCCCTAGCTGCAGAATGCTGCTGACCAGCTGAAAATGCCTGACCCCTCTTGTCTTGAATTGAATGGGCTGGGAAGCCACACATGCCAAGCCAGTTGAGGGCCCAGTCTTTGCCAGCAGCACCAGTTGACTCAGCTGAGAGCCCACCTGGCTGACCCAGCTCCTGCCCTAGTAACCTGGGTGTTGACTCCATTATAGGAAAAACAGCTTCTGCAGCAAGCACCTCTGCCAGGGGAAGGAGAAAGTGTCCAGCCAGTACCTAGGGTACATGCTCACTTTGCAGCTCTCTGTGCAGCATGCAGTGTTACTTTTACCCCTTTTTCTCTCTGTAACCTGCCCCTCTCCCCTCAAGCTTAAGCTGCAGAAGCTGGTATTGTATTTTCTCACTTAAAATGTGTACCCCAATTTCCAGGAACTCATTTTTGGGAAAAGGTGTGTTGTATATAAGAAAATATGGTACACCCATTGGTAAGCAGTTATTGCCATGAGGGAATCCATAGAAGTCAATGAGACTGCTTCCATTTGGGGACAACTTCCATTATTTCTTTCCATTTAAGGTACTCTTTACTATTGTTGTGTAGTCTTTAATTCAGTTTACCTTTGAATACCTGTTGAGGCCAAGAAGTACTGTTGTTTCCATTTTTTGAATGGGATTGAAGTACAGGAAGATGAAATGGCTTGCTCAAGATTACATACGAATTCTTTAGTTACCTGCTAGAGGTTTAATTGTCTTATGTCATTGATAGTGGTAGTTAGCCATGCTAGGCAGGATAGCATGGCACCTTAGAGACTAACTCATTTAGAAAGGCATAAATCTTCATCGGGCGCTGTCGCTTACAAAAGTTCATTCCTTTCTGAATGAGTTAGTTTTTAAGGTGCCACCCTGCCCTGCCTTCTTACGTCATCGCTTATAATTGGGGTTAGATTTCATTCTTTCTGAACATAAATTATTTTATGATTAGAAATGCCTCATTCCTTTTTTCCCAAATGTATAGTGTGACTTTGTTTTTTAAATCTTAAGAGGTGCCTTAGAGGTGGTCAAAGATAGCAACATGACATTGGTGTAGGTGGAACAGTGCTCAGATAAATTAAGGAGATATTTTACATCTGCATTTTAAGTAGGAATACATCCATTCACTGTAACTATGGAATAAGTCTCAAAGTCTTCCATTGAAGGCAGTTTCTTTTTTTTTAACTTTACACCATTTAAAAAAGCTAGTTGACTGTTTTTTGCCAGCACATTCATTCACTCACTCGTGTATGTTGCTGAAAGCCTACTCTAGCTCTTGGGCCTTGTTTAAAAAAACGGGGTGGGTTTTCCTTGATTTAGCCACTAGCATTCAATAGTTTTGTTGCAGAGCCAGCACACAGACAGGTCAGCCTGATCTGAGAATATTTGTTTAGGGGAGTTCTCCTGTACTTTGTCAGTAAGAAGACAGTCTCCAGGGGTGAGAGAAAACAAAGTGGGTGGCTTGTTGCTCTCATCTTAAAGGATTGCTATTCTTGGTCCAGTTCTGTTTGAAAGTGTTATAATCTGACCTTAAACAACAAATGAGTTATGACTTTACTTTCATTATTTGTTTTAATAATCACAAACTAATGTACTTGTTTTAGAATACCTCTGCAATTCATGCTTTTGTGTAGTTTTATTTTTCATTGTTTTCTTTCCTTGCTTTAATTTTTTGGGGATTTGTTTTTAAAAATTGAGATTGCAGACACTAGAAGAAATTTATGAATTTGGTCAAAGTGCCGTCTGATTAAAATTTCCAGAGTAGTGGGAAGATAACTGATTCCTAAGGAGTCTTGGATTGAAAACCTAGCAACAAAAATATGAGCAAAATAGTCTTGTTTTCTAGAGAGAATTCATTCTGGCATTAGTGATAGGCACAAAATCAAAAGACGTCTCTTGGCTAAAAGTTCATCCAAGAGGAGCCTAGGTGTCTTGTGGGTTCCTCAGTTACACCCCTTGGTCACATGATTGTTGTGTTTTGTCAGTCAACAGGTTACTCCTTAAATGAACATGGTATTCTCTAGTCTATTTATGCAGTTGCTTCCCCAGCTCCTCCTGCATTATTTCAGCCTTATCTGGGATGAGCTTTAGCCATTCAGCTAGCTTTCATCCAAATCTAGGGTTTTAGGTAAGATTGGAGGTGACACAGGCCCAGAACTGTGGGTGAACCCATTAAAGACTGTGTAGTTTGCCTCATTTTGTTAACTCTTTCAGTCTCCTCTGTATATATGGAAAAGGATGGATGATGATATGAAATTCTGTGTACCCAGAATGAGAAGAACTTTAAGACACGAACAGTTTCCACAAGTGATCCTCTGCTAGTCTGTCAATCTTCATCTATTAGTCTACTTCTGCCAAGGACCGTGATTGTTTCAGTTGTCACCTCCTAGTCAGTGCTAACAAAAGCATCTGATATAAAACATTAAGATGCATGACCAGCTCTGTTGGGAAAGAAAGGCCCTACCCAGCCCGTGGGCTTAAAAAGGGACTTCAGTCTATCCTGGGCTGAAGACTGCTGCTTCTACTGGCACCCCAGGCCTCATGGATTGTAGCAAACCCCAGCTTGGCAGGGACTTGCTCAGGGCACTCTTTGGTATTGCCTTTTGGGAGGACAGATGTGGGAGAAGTGTTCTAATTGAACATTGTGTCCCTTTGTAGGGAAGGGGGATAACACGTGGATCTGTTGGCGGGGGGGCAGTCACAGACCCCCTTTGGGAGTGGGTATGGCTTTGAAGGGACAGCAAAGGACTCTCCCCTGCTTGTGAGGCATAGGAGTGGGAGTGGGTAGGAAGCTGAGGGATATGGGGTGGGGGGAGATGCTGGAATTGTTACTTTTATGGAGGTATTGCATGTGGGGTGGGAAGTGAGGGTGGATTGGTCGTGGGGAATGAGGTGGGGTAGATTGCTTTTGAATTTGGGGGGTTTCCTTGAGAGGAGACTTGTTCTAGTTTCTAATTTCAGTATCTTTCTTTCTGTTTCTAAAATATTTTGGGGGGGAGGGAGCTATTGTAAGTTGCCCTGAGATTTTTTTGGAAGGGTGAAATAGACATCTAATAGATGAATAAAAAACAAATGTTTAAAAGAATGAGCTGGGAGACCTTGTTTTAGCACTATCTGCAATTGGAAAATTTTATCAGTGCGATTTTTGTCGCAGGCCAAGGCCTAAAAACCTTGTTAGTTTGAGTAAAGACAGAGCTTGAATGATTCTCATATTACCAGATTTGCCCTGCTGTATTTTTTTTTTTTTCTGCCAGCTATACCTACAGGAGAATCTCTACACAAAAGAGTATCCAGGAAGTTATTAGCAGCACAACTTGACTTCTTGAGCAATTCCTGTTTAGGAGATTTTAGGAGAAAATTTGGCAATTCCTGGAGACCAAAGCTTTCAGACAGAGGTCTAAACCAAGACTCCAAAATATTTGGTCTGGGATCTTACTAATTAGGATTCTGCTTCCAGTCCTAATTTATAGTATTGGCCTGTAACCACCATCATGCTTTTAAATATGTGCACTGCAGTGGTTAAAAACAGTGATGTTAAAGTTGGAGGTTTTATTTAGTAAGAGGCTTATTGACAAATTGTGACTTATGTCTAAGAGTAAAATAGTATGATGCAATCTCTGTCAGCATAGATAGTTGTATTAATTATGCTGACAATTATGCTACACATCTATTTTTTCTGGGCAAGAGGCAGGTTTTGTGTGTGTTTATAGTGCTCTCAAGGGATTTGTGCGTTGGTTACAAAAAAGCATTAAGTCACCTTCAGCAGCACTTAAGGAATGCTTCTGTGGAGAGGGAACTGTGGGTGGAGGGTAGGAGGAACAGAATAAGCTATCTTTTCTTTTTGGTTATGCAGTGCTTTTTGAAAAACTAAGTTAACTGCCTTGATCTAAAACTTGCTAATAGTAGTGTAATTTATATCCATTTTGTGCACTGATTTTTACATATTATATTGGGTCTGGAATGAACAGATAACCAGTATTAAAATTGCTGCAGTAGGTGTTAATACGGTGTGTCATCACTAGGTGGCAGGGAGCAGAGATATTAGAGCTATGTTTGTGTGTATGAGGCTAGAAATTGACATTGCCGAATGGAGCCATTCTGCTGTGCTGTACACGATTTACTTCAGTGGGTGAAATGCATGTTGCCCCTTACCTCACCCATGATGGTGCAGGTCAAGGGCTGACATGATCTTTCTGCTTTCACTATTGTCCCAGACCTGTCCTGTTGGTCTGGGGCAGCAGCAAAAAGTGCTTCCCCACTCTGGGCAGAGGAACACCTGGCATTGGGTTTGGGGCAGCAGGGAATGCTGGGTGTTTCCCTTGCCCAGGGTGGGTCTGGGGCAGTGGGGGAATGCTGGGTCTTTCCCTATTCAACTAGCCCTGCAGGGCTGGCTAAGTGGGGAAGCACTTTTCCTCTATGCCACAGATCCACAGAACAGATCTGGAGCAGTGGAGAAAGCTGGGATTTCTCCCTATCCCAAACCCATGGCTTGGGGTAATAGAAGTCCCCTGGAATAAAGTAGCAGAGTCTGTTACTACCTTTTGTTGCACCCCTATTTTGTCCTGTCATGTGGTACAGCAAAGGTTAAGGATGTTTATTTGCTCAACGTTTGTGCCACTTTAAAATTTTTAAGGTGGCACAAATGAGAAATTCGGGACCTCTGTTTCCACCTTAATCTAACCTATATTCTTTTACTTCCCCCCTTTACTGTATTCTACTAAGTTAAACTGGCTTGAGGGTTTATGTTGTGTCCACCTCTTAACACCAGTGTATGTAGTGCTGTGTATCCAGGTCCTAAGTGGGAAGCTTTGATCCTGAGGTTGTCCAATTACTGTTATCGCAAAGGAGGATTTTTACCTGTACAGAGAGAGATGTTTTAGATCTGAGTGTGCTCTGCTTATCTGTGTGAAGAGAATTGAATGAAATGCCCATATCCATCTTCATGCTTAATGCATCAAACCATTCCATCTGCTCCTACAATTATTACTCCATTAGTTCTGCCCTCCTTCCAATACCTAGTTTTTTTTAGCCATTTTAGACCAAATTATGAGGTAAGGTAAATGCTTAGTATCCCCAGATAAGAGAAGTGAACTTTGACTTTAAGTAGTACTACTTGTACCTAATCCCCTTTACTTCTGGTTTTTTTCCTAAGCACTATTTAACCATATTTATCTCAGTCTGACAGGTTGGCAGTTTGTATCAGGTTTTGTGTATTGTTTTGAGCCCGAAATGTTAACTTCAGGTAGAGAGCTCTGTCACAACAATTGCATGTATGATCTAGGGGAAGGTAGTTGTGTAAACATGAAGTCCTGTTTAGCATGTTTATTATAAATGTGTAGGAAATATGATAAAAGCTTAATCTACTTAATTTTCTAGAAGATGTATGAAAAAAGCTAAAATTGTCCTACTATCAAAAAAGGTCAGATTACAGCTATTTGACTTGACTTTCCTTGCAAGGACTACTTTAAAAAAGCTTATTCAGCATTAAATGTGTTGGTATAAATATTGACAGTGTTATAGCTGCAAACATGTCACTTTGTATTGTTTGATCCCATCTGATTTGTAAGTTTTTAAAACAATGTTGGGTTTGAGTCATTGCTTTGCTAGGAGACCTCCCAGGCACACTAGGGTGCTGAAAGAAGTTGAACTGATGAATTGGCACAGGGAACTCTGCCCTATGTGTTAGTATTAACCTAATTCCGTAGCTTGGTTAGAGAGAGTTATTTGCTCCTAAAGATACTGCCTTTCAGCAGAGAGTGAGTGCGAGGTGGATCCTGCTCATTTGCACTTAAGACCCACATGTTTCTTTGTTCAGAGGAGCTGGTGTCATAGTTTCTGTGCTCTGGCCAAATTTCCATTTGGATAATTGTGTTCTGACAACTTAAATTCCACTAATGGTTCAGATGGGTAAAATACCCCTTACCTCTTATCTAAAACCTTTATGTGCTGGTGTTGTATAAGGCAAAGTAGTTGTGTCCTTGGAGTCTCAGTCTAAATTTATCAGTCAGTTTTGAATGCTTCAGGATTAAGGTGTAATGCAGATGCTTGATTCTAATGATAAGCTGAACAGGAGAACCTTAAGGAAGAAAAGGCATTTCTTGCCTCTCTTTCTCATGCAAAAGGAGAAATTAAAATCTGTTGACACTCTTCAAATTGTATTTTCCTTGTTGATTTTATTGTTATTCCTCCCTTTTTCCTCTTTGCCTTTTTAAGACTGAGAAAAATCATTCAATATTGAAGGCTTTGCAAAAAGTCAGCTAAAACATTTATGTTAATGTACTCATCCAAATGCAAATAACTCTGCTCCCCCTCTTTGCATTCGACTGCCAGGTGGGCAGGAAAGGGGTGGTGTTACTTATACATTGTCCCAGCTGTGGGTTGGCTGTTGTAGGGAGCAGGATCCTAGCAACTTGTAGCCATTTCCTCTTTTCTTTTGCTTCTGCTGCTATGACATCCCTTTCTCCTTTATCTTTTATTTTTGGCTTTTTCTCTTGGAAGGCTCTGTGGTACTTGAGCCCCCCTCTATACATTGTATCTATTGTGCAATTACCTGGTTCACCAATTAATTGCAGAATTAAATAAGATTGGTTACACATCCAAATTGACTACGGTGCCTTTAAAAAGTAGCTATAAAGTTATTGCTGGAAAATGTGTAATAACTTTATAGCTGGTTTCTATCCCGTTTTAATTTGTCTGTGTAGGCCTGTCTGTCCCCCCTCCATGGCTGGGAGCAGTGTCCACTGATCAAAACTCCTATCGCCCAGCTGTGGGGGGCCATCTGCATCCCCAAACCTGATGCTGGCTCCCAGCCATGGGAGCACATGCCCCCTCAGCTGGGAGCCCCATCAGCTACCATGGTCCCTGCTATGGGGGCTCCCAGCCAAGGCTGGGAGACTGCAGCTGCTGCCATTTCCCAGACCACAGCAGGTGCAATCTCTGAAGCCTTGGTGGTGTGTGGGGCATCCCCATAGCTGGGAGCCATATCAGCTAATGGGACTCCCAGCTGCGGTGTGATAGGATCTGATTCACAATCTGACAGTTGCGCCTCCTGCCATGCATGTGTGTTATGGCAGGAGGTGTGATTGTGAGGATGTGCATTAGATTCCATCATGCCTTTACTTGCACATGTAGAGGGAGCCTAAGTATTGCTTAGTAGCTAAAAGTCTGCTTATGCTATGGAGCTAATTCTGCTATAGCTTTTCTGGCATAAATTATGGTGACAGCCCTTTAGTGGACATACATACTGTGTTTGGCAATAGAAGGGTTTTTTCTTTTGGCTTCATTATTCTGCCTTTAAACAACTGAAGCCAAGTTGGCAGAAGCCCTCTTTGGTCGGCATAGCTTTGTCTACGCTTCCCAGTCTTTTTTAGTCCCAAGATGTCCCTCTGTAACCTTTTTCTGAATTTAAATTCCTAGCAGTTTTCATCAGGGGTGCTGCAACATTCTGAAAGGATATGGACGGGTCCTTTTCAAACCAAAATGTTGAGAAGCCCTGCTCTAGCTGGTGCCAGGTACAGGACCTGCCATGCCTTGCTCTTTCCACTGCTTGCCCACTCCCCTGGCCCCTTTCCTGATGTTAAGAGAATTGAATTACATTTTTAAGCATATTCACTTCCTTACTCTTGATATTGGAACAATGTAGATGTGTAGCATAGAGACTAGAAAGTCAATTTTGCAAGGACATCTTGAAATGATCTTTTCAGCAATATCCTTGGTTCAGATAAACCTATCATTGCATAGGCTTATTGTGTATGTCAGTTGGTTTATTACCACCGCCTGCTTTCCTGACCTCCTTTGTAGCTTTTCTTTCACCTTCACCTCTACTGATTTTTTTTTGTGTACTTCTTTTGCTTCAGTCAAGGCTGCATGTAAACCAGGGAAATAGGAACTGAGCACTGTTCTCTAACTTCTTTATTTCCTTGAACTCCTTATTTCAATGCATAAACACTAATTGACCTGAAATCTTCACATCCAACATATTGGTAGGGTAATTTGTTTAGTAAAGGATGTGGATGCAGATTGATGCTTTTTCATTACAATATTAATGCACAAAAATCAGGATTTCATCAGTCTTAAGAAATTGTGTGCTTACATTTTGGTTTTTGTTTTTATAAGAGTACGAGCTTGGTTGATGAAGGTGGTCGTGTGGGTGGACTAGATAAAGCAAGGCACTTGACTCAGTAACTCATACTGAGTAGGAAGTTAGAATAATAGAACATCAGCATAGCACATGTTAATTAATAGATCTTGGAATATAATTGTGACTGGGGAAGTATCATGCAGGGACTGCTTGTATTTAGGTTTTTGTTGGGATTGTTGACTTGGAAGACAACATAAAATAGCTGTTAGTTTTTGTTTTTTAAGTTTGCAAAATACCCAAATGTCAGAAAAGTGGTAAATTAATGAAGTGGATAGGTCTGACTGGCTCGCTAAGCAGTTTAGTGGGTTCTGAGCTGAGTGGACGAATATAATCACATTTGGTTGTACTCGAAGGAGCAAGTCCTGCATCTAGAAATGAGGAATGAAAGTGGTACTTTTTGGATTGGGTACTCTTATGGGAAGCAGTGACTCAAAAGATTTGAGGGTCATGGTAACGAACTACAACTAGATGCTAGTGCCCAGCACAGTGCTAGGGCCAAAAGGCTTAAGGTGATTCTTGGATATACACATCATAACATCAAGTAGAAGCAAGGTTATATTGTTGATATATTAGGCACTGGTACAACTATTGTTGGAATACTTTGTCTGGTCCCAATGATAACACTTAAAAAAAAAACGTTAAAAGATTTGGAGAAGGTGTAGCAAACAAACATTGGAATAATTAAAGAGTTGGAAGATTTGCCAAAGAGAGAGAGATGCAAGGAATTGAGTCTGCTTAGCTTAAGGAATGATCTGACTGGTTATATGCAAATACTTATATGAGGAACAGATATGTTTAATCTAATTGTATTTCTGACTTAGTTTCTGAAGCATGTGTTTTATGGTCAAATACGGTTGCATTATAATGCAGTTCTTATCTAAAATTTTAGAATGTGTTTAAACTTCTGTCAAAACAGCTTGGAAGATTGTTTATGTAATACGAATTTTGTGTGCGAGATCAAATACATTGAATCAAAAGATAATGCTGATTTAAACATTCAGTTTAAATACCTTGGTTGAAAGGATCTCACAAGTTGACCAGTAATTTTGCTACCCTCTTTGTTGCTAGTATAATGTAATTGGTCAGACCCCTGCTCTTGATTGGTCTTGGAATAAAGATATTAGGTAAAGGACAAAAGGTTAATTCCATTGTGAACAAAGTTATTTCTTGTTTTAGAGTACAGTATTGCATTTAAAATCACAGGTTTAGTGATAGCTTTCTTAAAGCTTCATTTAGCAGCTACATTTGCCTGTCACACATTGATTCTTTTTCACTCTCCCCATCCCCAACTTTAAGTTGGTTATTGGCTTTCAGAACAGTTGTGACCATGAACAAGTTCTAGAGGTAGCTCATTCTACATGTTGTGCTTTTGAAATGATTTGAAGAGACTGGGGTTATAGAAGAGGTCACATAGCTAACTGCCTTGCAGAGTTAATATTTTGGGATTGATGTGCAAAATGAAAAAATCATTTACCTTTTATTTATTTATTGGACCTAGGAACTCTAGCTTAGATTTTGGCAGTTAGGGGATTGTTTTTTAGCTTGTGACATGAGCATGTTTTTAATGGGGGAAATAATTGAGTGACCATACATATGGGGACCAGAAATGCCTTTTTTACAGAGTCACTTTTCAGGGCTGCACTTGCTGTCAAGGCTAGCATGATGTACATCACACACCAGATATATGACTGTTGCAAACATGGCATCAGTGTCTGTCCAAAATTAGAGATATTTAATAATAGGGAAAAGAATATGAAGAACATACAATTCTGAACTTTTTGTTGTAGTGTCTGTTAGGATGCTCATTTTGGACAGCCTATTTCTTCTAATCGCATAATATCTGTAAGCATCTTTGTAGGTACCCAGAGGTACCTTTTAGCTGCACAGGAATAGAGGTGCCTTCAGAACTGTAGTGGAGCACAGATGTATGACTTGTGGTCCAAACTCAGCCCGCAGAACCAGTCTGACCTTCTGGGCTATCGGTGAGCTGTTGGGAGGTGGGGGTAGAGGGTCGTGGCCTGCTGTAGAATTGGGGTCCCTAATGGGCATGTCCTTCAGTGGCAGGAGGGTGAATGCGAGTTGATGCTGTCTTGGCTGCACTGCAGTTGTTTGACCTGTGTGTGTATCTTACTTCTGACTCTGGCATGGATGGCACTAGAAGAACTGGAGCTGCCATTGCTACTTTGGGCCATGGGCTGGAGCCACCCCCGTGTCCTAGAATGGATCTGACCTGCAAGGACCCCCATAGCATGGATTCAGCTTGGGGCATGAGTTGTTTGACACCCTGCTTTAGTGTATGTTGGTTCTTCTTGGTCACAGTGGAGGCCTTCACAACCTTCTGATCATGATTAGTTTCCACTCCTGTGAGTTTAAAAGTGCACCTCTGACCAGTAACTTGGGTAGAAATGGGCAAGTTTGTAGTTTCTATCTGCTGGTCTTCTGTCTCCTTAATTTAGTCTATATACAGTAAAAGCCGAGTTAACTGGCACTCGTTAACTGGCACGCTCTATTAACCGGCATGCCAGTTGACACAGCAACAGGGAAACTGGAAGTGGGACTTCCAGTTTTGTCAAATCGAACAGCCAGGGGGAAGCAGCCTGCACGGAGTAAAGCAGCCTGTGCGGAGCTCGCCCTCTCTTCCCTGGTGTGCTGACACCAGGGGAGGGGCGGCACAGTTAATATGAGGTGTGGACGCGGTGGAAGGGGCGTCTTTGCCTGACCAGGCAAAGACTCCTCTCAGATAACTGGCACATTTGGTTATCCAGCACCCCCCATTTCCCATGGGTGCTGGATAACGGTGCTTTTGCTGTACATAAAAATTTTCCACACAGAGTTCTTCTGAAATAGTGTCTTTATTACTAATTGCCTTTCTCAGGAGCTATTAAATTTTGTCTAGCTATAATAATTATTATAAGGGGTTCTTCTTAGAAAAATGATACATATATTTATTTTTTGCTAGCATTGCTTTCATTGTCCCCTCATTGTCTAACTTCCTGTGAAGTAACAAATTAAATGTGCTTTCCTGGTCAGTTTTTAGATGGCATTGTGCATGTTGTGATGACCCAATCAGATTGCTCCTTGTATCCCATATAGTCTCAGCACAGCAGGAAAGTTAAGCTTTTTTCACATCCTGTTATTCTTGAGATAATTGGCTTTGGAGAGCTTTTTACTGTATGAAAATTCACAATGAAGGTGAGAACATTTTTATTTTAGATTTGCATACATTCGTTTTGCAAACTTTGTCCCAGTTTTAAAACTGTGGTGTTCTAAAAAGAGCTTGAATATTCCTTGTATATTTATGTAATGCCTTTTTGCCTCCGGGTCTGCTTGCCTAATTCAGTTGATATTAGTGGCAGAATCCAAATGTCTTCGTCTATATTTGATGCCATTGGCACGTTATTTTTGTTTAATAATTAAAAGTAGCTTGTTTAGGAAAAAGTTAAATTGAATCACTATCATTAACTATTCCCCCACTCATTTTTATAAATGATCTAATAACCTATTAGAGGAATACATTTTATCAAGTATTTTTGTATCTATAGCTGCTATTAAGGGCTTCAGTCCTGTAAATGTTTTTTTTTAAGTGTTACCATTGGGACTGGACAAAGTATTCCAACAATAGTTGTACCAGTGCCTAATATATCAACAATATAACCTTACTTCTACTTGATGATATGATGTGTATATCCAAGAATCACCTTAAGCCTTTTGGTCCTAGCACTGTGCTGGGCACTAGCATCTAGTTATAGTTATTTACCATGACCCTCAAAACATAAGTGATACTCTGAGGTTTCATTAAAGTTGTAGGGCTTTTGGGTAGGAGTGAGTGTCTGCCTTGGTAGACCTTTTCTGTTATGCTTGGTAATTTTTCCACTTTAAAAATACCACAGTAAATCATTGCTTATAAGAAGTCTGGATGTTTGCTAGAGTGCATTCATTTTTCATAATGTCTTAATGGATTCCAGTTCAGCAAGAATCATTAAATTGATTTTTGGTTTTTTCTAGTTGGGTGTAAATATGCAATCTTTATTGTCCTCTCAGTGCTATGTGATCCTTTCTTCTCATTATTTTAATTTAAAACAGCTTTTTCACAAGACAGTAGCAACACATTCTCCATTTCCTAAGTATGGAAAATGGCAGTTTCTTTCATCTTGCATAGGATATGTTCAGTTTTTTTTCTTTGCTTTTAAAAAAATATATAATCCACAGTAAATCCTAAAGGGCTCCTAGTAAAGGGGACTCCGTGACCCTTACTGTTTCTTCTAATTTTAAATAAGCTTATTTATGCATTTAATTATCTGGTATGGTAATATTTCTACTCAAGCTGTATTGTCTTGGAGGCTGTACATATCTAGTCATTGACTAAGTGCTGGATTCTGTAGGTGTTCTGTAAGGCCACTCCTAAGCCTTGTCTATACTACTGAAAACTAGAGCTAGCAACCAGTACAGGTGAATTGAAATGGAGCACTGTTGAACTGCAGGTACAGCCAAGGACAGGCTTAAGTCTGCAATTTTCGTGAAAATCCTTGTGGGTTTTATTTTTCATTTGGGTTGGTTTTGAATTTCGTTCTGTTTTTGTTTTATTTGGATAAAAATGCCTAAGAGCTATGGAACCTATACCCCTGTAAGAGATATGGAACCCTTATAAAAGATTTTCTTTACTAGGCAATTTTCTGTTGAACAAGACCTCCCCAGATTTGCTTATTCTTTGTTGGATTACCTCTGTTCATGTTGTGGCCCCTGTAAGATTCCAGTGAATCTGCTAAATACCTTGTCATCAACAATCTCAGACATACTTTTGTTCTGGAAAAACATCTAGTTTATGACAAGGACATGAGAAGAAGAACAGCCTATGATTTGTCAGTGACCAGGCATAGAAATTTCACTGTACCTTGCTTATATCTCTTTAATTTCTTCCCTCATCTTCCTGGGGGGGGAGAAACATGGCTGCCTTATCTCATGTTTCTCTGAATACTCCCTGCAGGAGCACAGACACTTTCTGATATGCCTGTGAAATGGGTCTCTTACCAGGAAGATAAATAGGAAGCTGTTGACCGTAGTTAGTCTCCTGGAGCATAGCAGCCTTCTCCCTTTTATATCAAATAAAAACGGCTATAATTTTCTGGCTTTATTGTCCGCTTTCTAATCTTGCATGTGGGAATTCTGTAACTGCTTTCAACATAGAGATATTGCAAGTTGGTCCTATTTTTGTGAGTTTCTGAATATTTCTATTACCTCAAATATTCAGGGTCACTTCTTTATATCTAAAAATCCAGACGTTTGATATCATTACCTAGCTCTCCAAAGTTAGAGCCAGACAATTATGTTGGTAAATTTGGATCCCTCTCTGGCAATACTTTTTTTGAAGGATCCAGATGAATGTGATTTAGCTGCTGGTTTGTTCCAATAATGCAGCTAGCTGCTCACTGCAGTAAACTTCACTGACTGACCCTTTTGAAGGACTATGTCATCTTATAAAAGCACAAACAGCATTTTTAAGGCTACACTTAATGCAGTGTGGTCTTTGTATTGCTTCTACACATATATTAATTAGTTCAGTGGTTTTCAACCTTTTTTCATTTGTGGACCCCTTAAAAAAAAAAAAAAAAAAGTCAAATTGAGGTATGGACCCCCTTGGCAATTTTGAACGGAGATGCTGGACCCATCTGAATTGTAAGTGTGGGTATTCCCATATTTTGACTGTTGGTAGCCATCTTTTGCAGACCCCTTAGACAGTCTATGGATCCCCAGGAGTCTGCAGACCACAGGTTGAAAACCACTGAATTAGCTTATTCTACACGTGTTAATTAGACACCCTGGAAGTGGAAACATATCTTAGATCAGGACTGTCCAACATCTGAGTGACCTAGGGCCAATGCCTGCAAGACTTTGGAGAGCACGAAATGGAAGATGGAGGAAGGAGGGGGAGCCCAGAGACCGGCAACAGCAGCAGGAGAGCAATGGAGGGAGTTGGTGTCTGGAATGGGTGTGTTGGGGGCAAAGGCTAACCCCCTGAGGGTTGCATATGGTCCATGGTATGTCAGTTGGATGTCCCTGTCTTATATGTTACACAGCACTGTTAATAGCCCTCAGTGTACCATTCAACATATAAAATAGACAGAATTATTATAAATTTTTTTTGGCTCAAAACTAAAAAGAAAATCTAGGGTTGGTGAAGTGTAACTAGTAAAGCTGGACCGACTTCCCATAATTAATTATTATGTTGGTTTGTGTTTAGCTCACTTTTTTTAGATGTAAACGTATTTTTACAATATGAGCAAAGGCTATGTACAGACATTCAAAAAACCCAAGGCAAAATTGATCCAGTCTATGTGGGTTTCTCTAAGCTGCGTAGATTAGATCAGGAGTGAATGGAACATATATGTTGGCTTGCCCTTTTTGGGGAGGGCAGGTAGATGCATGCAGTGGCCTAGGCCGAAAAGGGTGGGGAGGAGGCCTCCTACATGCCTCAGTGTGCCAGAGATTCCTGAGATTGCCAAGGCCAGCCAAATGGCTGCACCATCCCTGATTGGCTGCCAGGCACATGCCCTCTCCTGCTGCTTCTTTGTCAGGTAGCTGTCAGCTGTAGGCATCCAGTGGAGGGAGGCATATTTGCCCCCTACTTGCAGTGACAAGGGAGTCGCTGGGCTTTGTCCAGGGTGGGGGTACAGGGGTTCACCCCAGGCAGGTCAAAAGTGGGGGTGGGGTTCAGGCCTCGCAAGCTGCTGGGAGGGGAGGAAGTGGGAGGAGCACACCCCATGTTCCTGGCCACGGTTGGTGGGGCACAGTGTCCCTCCCCTGTCTTGGTTTTGCCTGAGCCCCTGGACCGTTTGCTGGAGTGGCTCCAGGAAAGGCTCAGAGGATTAATCCCTTACCAGTGCCAAGTTCCTGGCTAAAGCCCCTTCCCATGAAGCTGCAAGGGCATGACTAACCCCACCTCCCCAGGGACTGGAGCCCCGCAGCTAAAGGGAAGAAGCTTCAGCCAGGAATTTCAGTGCTGGCCCTGGGGGTGATTGGAATCCTCTGACCCCATTCTGGAGCCGCAGACGTGGGACTCTGGGCAGGGTGCAGCCCTTGCATGGGAAGGGGCTTCAGCTAGGAACTTGGCCCTGGCTTGTGGGAGGAGGTGGGGAATAAGGAATCATTTGAGCCCTTTCTGGAGCTGCTCTAGTCCATGGTTGTGGGGGTCAAACAGAACCGGTACAGGGGAGGGACACTGTCCTTCATACTCGGGCTGGGAATGTGGGTCCACCACTGACAATTTCGCCCCAGAGCAGCTCATGAGCCCCACTCTGCTCCCCCTTCCCATCCTCCCTGGCTGACAGAGTTCAGGGGAGGGCCAGCTAAGTGCTTTGCCAAAGCAGCCAAGATATGGCTCCCTGCGATGGGAAACTATTGCAGGGGCCCCACCAAAGGCACCTGGGATGCTGGTGGACAGTGACCTAACATGAATTATTCAGGGATCTGGGGCAGAAGTTTGATAGACTGATCTTACCTAAACGGATTAAGTGTGATAACTACATCCATCCAGGTCTAGCTTACGCTGGGTTCCACTATTTTTAAACCAGTGTGTGTGCATTGAACTTCTGTTCCGGTACAGGTTTAGACAGGTTTCTGATCACTTACACTGGCTTATGTGTAATTTCTGTACCTGGCCAAAAGTTCATGCCAATTCTTACCATGCAAACTTAAGAGAATTATGCAGATATTTTGCACGTTAAATGTTTATATCAGTGTATTACTTATTATTCATAGCATTCATGAAAGTTAGTGGTACTATCTTTCAGTATTTTTTTTTTTTCTTCCCCCTATGTTGCTGGTAAATATCGTGTGTGTGTGTGTGTGTGTATATATATGTATATATGTATATATGTATACCTTTTTCTTTTTCTTTTTTTTCAGACTTTTGATGCAAATGACCTGTATCAAGGGCAGAACTTCAACAAGGTTCTAAGCTCCTTGGTTGCTTTAAATAAGGTAACTGCAGGTAAGTAGAAGCTGTTTCTCTGATGCATATTATGGGTAAGATGACCTATATTGTCATCCTTAAACAACTCTGAAATGTTAGCCCTACAGACTTTTTGTTATGGTAAAATTAGAATTGGCAGTAGTATTAGAAGAGTTTGTCTCTATATTACTTCATCTTCTTGATTTATTTTGGCTTAGTTATAAACTATTTTCCAGTGGCTTTTAAATATCCTCTACTCCTTTTCTCCAGAGGTAGACTTTATAGTGAAACAAATACAGATTTTTTTTTTTTTTTTTTTTTTTTTGAGGAGAACATTTTGTAAAGTAAGTTTTTGGGTCTTAAAAATATCCATATTGGTTCAATCCTGCACTCTTCCTTTGCAGAGGCTAATCCAGGTTCCTCCTTCTGTAAGTTTTCTTATTTTGCATGAAAATTTTATAATCCTGAATTTATGAAAGAAGCGAGTTGTCATAAACATATCACAAATTAATAGTTTAAGCCATGTGAGAGATTGAAGGAGGAGAGTCTGAGCTTTTAAGAAGAAATTACTTTAAGCACTTGGAATTTTTATCTACTAAACATGAGAAGAAACATTTTCTGTAGATAGATGTAAATAGAAATCAACCATGTAAATGAGTTTCTTGGTATGGCATGTTTTCATTTTTTATTTTGTTTATCTGCTTAAAGGGAAATTTGATTTTTATCTGCAGATATTTTGTTGTACTGGTTTAGTCAATTAGTAAGAACACAACATCAGAATCTCCATCAAAATGTGAAAAACATGGGAAAAGAACTTAATACTAATGACATTTTTGAAAAAATAAGTTTCCTGTTTTAAAGCTTTTCAATAAAACCAGAATCTGGAGAAAAGCACCTTGTTTTTTATTCTTTTGCTTTCTCTTTTTTAAACCTCTTTGAACTCTTTTTGAAAGACCAAATGTCTTCCTAGCCCAGTGTTCTGTCTGTGATAGTGACAAATAATGGATACTTTTGAAGAAAAATATTAGAAACTGAACATGTTTAGATGCATCTTTCTTCATACCCTCCCAGTCACCAGCAGTGAGGGAGGTAACCTGATATTGGGCTACTGGCCTTTGATGGACTTATTAAAACCAAAATTTTAATTTTTGAAAATGAAAGTAGTCTTCCTGCCTTTCTGAACAAATTATCCATTTTGAACGCTGAAAAAGTTGGTTATTTTTCAAGAAGCTTTTCCCCCCTCTTATGATTAGTTCTCCTCATCACATGTGAATGATCCTTCCTGGTTTACATTAGGGTACAATGACAGGGCACTTAAAAGGAAGCCTGCATTGTAAATAAACGGGTTTATTCTCTTCAGTTGTCTAAACTAAATTAATTTGAAAATGTTAGAAAAGTTTTAGTAGAGTCCTTGTTATCTGAGATTTTCACAGTATGCATTCAAGAAAAAATTACACTTCAGATGTGTTGAAGGAACTGTACCATGTGTTGAAGGAACTGTACCAGAATAGAAGGGAAATGTTTTTCCCACAGATGTAATCCAAAGATGCTCCTATCCTAGCATAAAAAAAACTTGTTTTCAGATGAGAGAATTTCAGGAAGCAGTCCACATCTCTTTAAAGTAAATTTCCATGTAGTGTCTTTCAAAGTTGCCCACATGTTTAAGCCAAGCCGGATAAGTGACACATGAAAGAAGGAAATGCCTGATGACTTTGGTTTACCGTATGTAGGGGCAGGGATGGGGGAGGTAAATGGGACTGCATCTAGTGCTAGCAGTGGATTTGGTGGTATGTTCCTGTACTTTGCTGCAGATGTGACCATGAGTTAGAGTTTTTCCAAACATAGTACAAAGTTGTTTCAGGTTACTTTTTGTCCTTTCACTTGAGATATCTTGGTTACTGACAGTACTTATCAGTAGACTTTTAAAGGCAGCTGTAACAACAACCTTGGTAGTAAACTTGTCATCAGTAAGTAAAATATACTGGCTTTTACAGTTCTGTTTTGTTTCTATTTCTCCAGGTATTTCAGTTCTGATCTTTCCTTATGACTTTTCATTTATAATAATGGATTTACATGGCACCTTTTTATGTGAATTGTAGGGTAGGAAATTTCCAAATTACTGTGGAGTGTGACTGGTTGAGAGAGGCTTTTTGTTGTTGTTGTTTTTCCCCCCCAAATAAGTGTGCTGATGTCAATATAAACTTAAATGAGAAGAAAAGTAGTTCTAATAAAACTATTTTCAACATATGATATACCAAGGGTGTCCAGCCCATCCAGCCTACGAGCTGGTCTGCAGGCTGGACTTAGACTGACCCCCTGTGGAGTACCTATGGCAACAGATCTAGACCATGAGTTGTATTCAACATGCTCTAGTCCCTGGGGCAGTCATGGGGCACATACCAATGGTGCATGTGCTAAAGGTGGCGCTGCAGGCAGCACGGGGTGACAAGCAGCACACAGGGCCTGGGTCAGCATGAGGGGTTGATTCAGTGATCCATGGGTTGTATCACATGACTCCATGGGCTGAATCCAGCCCACAGGCCATCTGTTTGACTGACATCTCTGCAATACACAGTACATATACAATACATACAGCATTCAAGAAGCACAAGGAATAAGCAGGAAAAATCGCAGGTCCTAGGACATCAGGTGCACCCTCTGCCAGTTTGCAGATGACACCAAGCTGGGAGGAGTAGTAGACATGCTGGAGGGTAGGGCTAGGATTCAGAGTGACCTAGACAAGTTGGAGGATTGGGCCAAAGGGCATCTCATGTGGGTCAACAAGGATAAGTGTAAAGTCTTGCACTTAGGGTGGAACAGTCCAATGCACCAGTACAGGCTGGGGGCTGACTGGTTGGGCAGCAGCTCTGCAGAAAAGGACCTGGGGGTTACAGTGGACAAGAAAATAATGAGCCAGCAGTGTGT
This sequence comes from Alligator mississippiensis, assembly GCF_030867095.1. Taxonomy (NCBI): domain Eukaryota; kingdom Metazoa; phylum Chordata; order Crocodylia; family Alligatoridae; genus Alligator; species Alligator mississippiensis. The sequence goes on along the minus strand of NC_081824.1, from coordinate 353,677,996 downwards.
CCTTGTTGCCAAGAAATTTAACGGCATACAGGGCTGTATTGGTATGGGTGTTGCCAGTAGGTCAAGGGAAGTGATTCTTCCTCTATTCAGTGCTGATGAGGCCGCATCTGGAGTACTGTGTTCAGTTTTGGGCCTCCACTACAGAAAGGATGTGGAAATATTGGAGAGAGTCCAGTGGAGGTAACAAAAATGGTGAGGGGACTGGGGCATGTGACTTATGAGGAAAGACTGAGGGAACTGGGCTTATTTAGTTAAGAGAAGAGGAGATTGAGAGGGGACTTAATGACAACCTTCAACTACCTGAAGGGGGTTTCAAAAGAGGATGGAGCTAGACTATTCATAGTGGTGGCAGATGACAGAACAAGGAGCAACGGTCTCAAATTGCAGCAAGGGACATTTAGGTTAGCTATTAAGAAGAATTTTCTCAGTAGGAAGGTAGTAAAACATTGGAACAAGTTACCCAGAGAGGTGGTGGAAGCTCCATCCATCCTTGGAGGTTTTCAAGACCCGGCTAGACAAAACTTTGGCTGGGATGATCTAGTTGGGGATGGTTCTGCTTTGAGTAGAGTGGGCTGGACTAGATACCCTCTTGAGTTCCCTTCCAACCCAAACTTTCTATGATTCTATCAGGCAATTCTGTAATTGGGATAACAGAGTTGATGGTGTAGTTCATAATATTAGTGTAGTACCATGGAGGAGGTATACCATATTTACCCAAATCTAAGATGACCCTGAATTTAAGATAACCCCAATAATTAGGTTCTGTATATGGAAGATGAATAAATTTATTATAATTTTCCAGGTGTAGAATCTAATTTTTGGAGGGTTGTCTAAAACTTGTCCCCCCCCTCTACTGCTACAGCAAGGAAAGCAGTGGTTGGGGTGGGGAGGGGATGTCAGGCAGCCTGTTTGCCATGTACCTCCTCATACTTTTTTTCCCTGCACCCCTTCACCTCACATTTCCCACAGTCTTTATCCCTTCCCTCACCCCACTCTGCACAGCTTTCGTCTCTGCCGTACCACCTCAGTTGGTGCTTTGTTCCCCCTGCTCCCCTCTTACTCTGTCAGATGCTGCTCAGGCTCCGGTCTCTGCCCGGTTACAGAACACATCACTTGGGAGCTCAGGCCTTGCTGGGCCATGCAGCATCAACATTACTGCTAATTTGGCTGAGCCTGGGAGGGAATTCAGCCCAAGCTGGAGCTGAGCTGTACTTGACAGTAATGGGGGGAAGGGGGCAGAGTCAGGGTTAAAAGCTGCAGAGGGCAACTGGGGGAGGGAGGGGGTGGTGTGGAGGAGGATGCTTTGGGTCTGATTTGCCCTGACCTGGGTTCAGGGCCAGAGTTGGAGCCACAGCAGTTGTCTGCCCCCCATACCACGTTCCACGCAAATCTAAGACGAGGGGCCTCCCCCATGTCCCCCATGCTGATTTGGGGGGGGGGGGAACCACATCTTGAATTCATGTATATATGGTAAATTGTTCAAGAAGGACACACAGCAGAAAAAAAGATGGGTGATATTGGTCTATATCTAAAAGTGAGATGTACTTGTGTGGAAGTGGAGCATGAAGTGGGAGGTAGGCCTTTTGAAAGGCTCTGGGTTAGGGTCAGAGGGGAGAACAGCAAGGGTGGTGTCCAGGTGTTTTTGGACTACCCAGCCAGGAAGGAAAAAAGTGGATGAGGCTTTCTTTACACAACTAATCCAAGTTTTCAAATTGTAGAACCTGGTTCTCATGGGGGACTTTGGCACTGGTGGTGGAGAGACAAAATAGGTGGGGAAACTGACAAACAGGGAGGAGGTGGTAAAGAGATAAAGGTAGAAGGTAACTGAGGTGACAGTGACCAAGAAATAATGCTGCTCAAAATCTTAAGGGGATGGAAGCAAAGAGAGCAGCAGAATGAAGATGTTTGACTTCAGAAAACCAGACTTTAACATTCTTGGGAAACTGGAAGAACCAGCAGCATACCTACGGGCTGGGGAACTCCCTCCTTGTCAGTGCAAGGCAGAAAAGGATCTTGGAGTCATTACTGATGCCAGAATGAACATGGGCCGACTGTGTGGGGACGTGGTCAGGAAGGCCAACCATACCTTTATCGTGCACCCACAGATGCATCTCGAGCAGGTCCAAGGAGGTGATCCTCCCCCTCTATGCGGCACTGGTCAGGCCGCAACTGAAGTACTGCATCCAGTTCTTGGCGCCACACTTCAGGAGGGATGTGGACAACATGGAGAGGGTCCAGAGGAGGGCCACCCTCATGATCGGGGTCAGCATGGCAGGCCCTATGAGGAGAGGCTAAGGGACCTGAACCTGTTCAGCCTCTACAAGAGAAGGCTGAGGGGGGATCTAGTGGCCGTTTACAAACTAATCAGGGGGGACCAGCAGGCATTGGGAGAGTCCCTGTTCCCCTGAGCACTACCAAGAATGACAAGAAATAATGGTCACAAGCTGGCAGAGGGTAGACTCAGGCTAGATATCAGGAGGTGCTACTTCATTGTCAGGGCAGCTAGGATCTGGAACCAGCTTCCAAGAGAAGTGGTGCTGGCTCCTACCCTGGGGGTCTTTAAAAGGAGGCTGGATGAACCTCTTGCCAGGGTCGTTTGACCCCAGTACTCTTTCATGCCATGGCAGGGGGTCGGACTTGATGATCTGCTAAGGTCCCTTCTGACCCTACCAACTATGAAACTATGGTGGGTAGGATCCCTTGGGATGCAAATTTGGGGTCGGGGAAGAATCCCAAAGAGCTTGTCGCTCTTTAAGGAGTTTTTCTTAAGGATGCAATAGCAAAATATCCCAACAAGAAGAAAGAATATGAAGTGCAGCAGGAGTTTGGCTTGGGTAAACAGATGTCTCCAGTGAGTTGAAACTCAAGGAGCCCTACAATAAGTGGAAAGCTGGCTGTATTACTAGGGAAGAGTAATAGATATGGTTCTCTAAATGAGAACCATAGAGAAAAGAAATGAAAAAAATCAGGGAGAGAGAAAATCAGGCCGAGAGAAAATCAGGAAGGCAAGGCATTTGAAAGGCCACTGGTAAGGGATGTAAAAGGCAATAAAAAAAGGTTTCTACAAATATGCCAGAAGTTAAGAGGAGGAATAAAAAAAGTGTAGGTCCCTTACTGAACTCAGAATGCAAGCTTGTAATGGATGGTTTTGAAAAAGCTGATTTTTTTTTTTTTTTTTTTTTTATATATATATTTTTTACTACAACCTTCATGTACAAAGTCTCCTATCAGATGACAAGTGTGGTTTGCAGCAAGCACAGGGAATGAGATGAGCTGCCTAAAGTTGTGGTAGAACAGGTTAGGATCATTTAGAGAAGCTGGATGTTTTCAAGTCAGTAGGGTCAGATGGGATTCACGTTGGAGTACTGAAGTAATTACTCGAGGTAATTTTGGAGCCATTAGCTATAGTCTTTGGAAGCTCATGGAGGAGGTTAGTTGAGGTCCTAGATGACTAGACAAGGGTAAATATAGTATGTGTCTTTTAAGAAAGGGAAGGAGGAGGATCTAGAGAATTAGACTGGTCAGTCTGGCTTTGATAGCTGGAAAATCTGTGTAGCAGGTCAAGAAGGAGTTGCCTCCAGGTGCTTAGAACTGGATTAGGAACAACCAGCATGGATTCATCAAGAGCAGGTCATGCCTGACAGACTTGATTTCCTTCTATGACAAGGTGACAGACTGTGTGGATAGGGAGAGAGCAGTGGATTTGATATATCTTGACTTAAGCAAGGCTTTGAACGATGTCTCACAACATTCTCAATAGTAGCTAAGGAAACACAAACTAAGTTAAAGTACTGTAAGGTGGATGTACAACTGATTGCTTGCTGAGAATGATGATCCAGTCATCAATGGCTCAATGTGTAGTTGGGAATAGGGATCAAGTGGGGTTCCCCAAGGGTCTGTCCTGCTAAATATTTTAATTAACAATTGGGATGATGGTGCTAAATGCGCACTCAGCAAATTTGCTGATAACATCAAGTTGGGTGGAATTGTAGATACTCTGGGGCAGGGTTCAGCAGTTACTTTGTCTGGAGTGCCACTTAATGAGTATTGGTGTCCTTTTTGAGGGCCACCTCTCCCCTGGACCAGTCCACAGCTTACCCCTGGGCAGGCACTGGCATTACTTGTGGATCTGCCCAGCAGGTTCCAGGTGGGGAGTAGAGCACCAGCTGGGTCCACAGCTGACACTGCCATCCAAAGTGGGGAGAAGTAGTCCTGCCCTCCCATCCGGTGCAGTGGAAATAGGCCTGCCTACCTGCCTGGCACTACGTGGTGCCTGGAGCTGCCAGCTGCCTGTGGGCCAGATCCCATGAGTTGGCAGCCATTCATCTGTGGACTAGACGCAATCAGTTGGTGGGCTGGACCTAGCCCATGGACTGTATTTTGCCCAATCCTGCTCTGGAGGTTAGATCTGGCTTCCAGAATGACCTGAATGGACTAAAGAAATGGTCTACAATCAACCAGGTAAAATTCAGCAAGGACAAATGCAGAGTCCTGCATTTGGGATGGAACAATCTCTTGTACAAATACAGAATGGGGAATGTCTGCTTAAGCTGCAGTACTACAGAAAAGCACCTGGAAAACCATATACAAATCAACAGTGTGCTCTTTAACAGGAGGTTGGACCAGGTGACCTCCTGTGATCCCTTCCAACTCTGCTGTTCTGTGATTTTTACAGAGATATATTATCCAAATTTATGAACTTGCCAAAATACTTTAAGTTGTTAATATGGGATAAGTATTAGGAAAACGCTCAAATGGTTGAGGGAACTGGAACATATAGTGATCAAATACTGTTCATCCGCAAGCTGTAAAAGTTGTGTGTGGTGCTATTCCCAGGGATGAGAGATTTTAATTGTTTGTATCATTTGGAAGAGAAATAGGTGAGGTAGTCAGTTGAAAAAACTACATCTTTGCAGGAAAAAGAAGGATGAGAGAGATGTAGAAAAAAGAACTAGTGGAAAGTTTTAATTGACTGGAAGAAAGAAGGTCATACAGGTGTGCACATGCTGGCAAGTAGTGTACGTGAATTTCTTCTGGAAAGTCCAGTCCAGTCTAGTCCATGGGCCTGATGGCCTTTGGGGCTTGGAAATTTGGCAGTGGGGGAATGATGACGGGATTAACTGCCACCTCTCTCCCATCAACAAATTTCCAGACCAGTGGGGAGCCGTGTGGGTAGAGGTTGAGTGCCACTGTAACAGGGTAACTAAATCAAATTCTTGTTGATGTCGGTGATAACATGTATGCTGTGGTGGCTGTTTAGGAGCGTCGGATTGGATGTCCTACCTCTTCCCCCAGAGTCAAGATTTTCAAACTTAATTTGCCTAGCTTAAAGCACTCAATTGATTTTTAGGCAGACGTGCTCTAGATAAATTTTTATTCAGAAGTATTGTGCGCCCATGAGTCCTAGAGATATTTCTTAGGCAACCAAGTTTGCCCTTATTGTGGAGAGATGCGCGTGTGATTTCTAAAATTTTGTATTTACTGCCCTCTTTTCAGACATTGGGCTAGGAAGTGATTCCGTATGTGCACGACCCTCATCTCATCGGATAAAATCCTTTGACTCTCTTGGATCCCAGTCTTTACACAGTAGAACTTCAAAACTCTTTCAGGGACAATATCGAAGTCTGGTAAGTTCTGACGAAACCAAATTGTTTGCATTTTTATCTACACGTTTGGATTGAAATGATGTACCAAAAAGTGACAGTTTTGTTGTTGTCTCTCTCATACCTGTAACTAAAGCCTTTTTGCTACTTTTGTGTTGCGCTTGTTTTTCGCTGCTCAAGGGAGACAGTCTTCTGTCAACTTTTGGCTATTTCTGTGTTTGTGTATTTCAGTATTTCTGTTGTGATGCTAATAATTCCTGTTGCCTTTATAAATATATCTGGATTTTTTTTCTTTTCCTTTTCTAAAGTAAATAAGCCTCTGTTGAAAGACATGTTTTTTTATCTTGTCTAATGAAACTGCCAGCCCCACTTTGAGTCTTCTGCGGGCACAGAGCCACCTTGAAAGGTTCTCTTACTCTATTCTGGAGGCAGAGCAGGGCGCTGGGAATTTCTCGTAGAGTCTGCCTCATAGCACTGTCCTTTTAAGTTTCTGCTTAGCTAAAAGAATGGTGGCCTGCACTTGTAAATAAGTGTTTCCTCAGAAATAACTAGAATCATTGCTGTGACAGTGTGTGCAATTATGTATGTACGCTTCACAGGCTTATGAGCAGTGGAGTTTTTCAGTCTTGTCTTTCAACAGTCTTTAGTCGGTATATAGTCCAGAATCTCCCTCTTGAAAAATAGGGACAGAAAAGGAAACTGAATAATTAGATACATTTTTCTCAGTACTTCTTTTGGAAATATCTGTGGCAAACCCCCTTCCCTCCCCAGTGAAATTCCAGCTGTATGATTCCTAATTATTGAAGTTTTGTTATGAAAATTGGTATGGCTTATGGAAGGAAATACAAGCTATTTTTTGGAGGAGATGCTTGTAGTGTTCAGTGTTAACTACTACAGCTGTGTTTTGTGTTGGAGAGAAAATGGAGACTTGTGAAAAATGACAGACTGGATGACCTGCTGTCTACCTGCTGAGTCATCTTGTAAACAAAGAGACTAATTTTAGCAGAGGAAAGCTTTGATGGGAGAGGCTAAGACTCTTTTATAATTGTCTTGTAATTTACACTTGAAGGAGGGTAATTATGGATTCTCTTCTGTGGTACATGAAATGTCTGCTGAAGCTTTCTCTTCCGACTCCTGTCTCATCCTTAACCTTCTTTCCAGAGATCTAAAACTCTAGCTACCCTTTATAGAATTGTATCTACCTCTTTTATCCTGTGGAATTAACAAGAGGTACCTGAAACATTGAAAAGCCTTAGAAAAACAATTTTTTCAGAAGTTTAATGGTTGAAACCTTTCTCTCCTCGTGAGCTCTTTTTGTATAGTTGGGCCCCTTAATAGACACCTGACTTCACAAAAAGAAAAACCACTCAAATTGGCATTGTCCATTTGAAAGATCCTATAGTCATCTTGTAGTTCCTGTAATTTTATCTGCCTATGTATAGACTACAGGTTCAGGCACACAACATTAACTTTGGAATTGCCACACAGCTCTATACTGGTACAAATTTACTCTACTTCAGAGTGAAGTTCCATCTTAAAGTGAAGTATAATTGTAAACCAGTGTAGTTTCTATTTGCACTGGTATAGCGGTTGTATGTCTGCTCCTTGAGTCAGCTTTGTTCCCAAGAGCAGTTTGCTGAAAGCGAACTGTCTCTCTGCCACCCAGTGGCCAGGTACTGTAATAGTATTCATTTTAGGCAGTTTGGGAGAACTGGTTGCTTGTGTAGTCGTCCGCATTTTTAGTTTTTATTAAAAAAAGGGGGGGGGGGATTTTTTCAGGATTTATCTTTGAAACAAAAACCGGGATGAAATTGGGATAAAAGGAAGAAAAGGAGAAGAAAAGAGTGTAAATCGGGGAAGAAGGGGAAATTGGCAGTGATGGAGGGAGCGAAGCTGGGACTACGGAAGGGGCAGGGGGAGGGGTGCAGCACAGCCCATTGGCCGCTCCTGGGGCTGCAGCAAGGAGCAAAACAGGAGGAGCTGTCAGTGGGTGCAGGGCGGGGAGGGGAGGCACAGCTCTTGCTGCTATGTGTAGTTCCCCCCCCCCCCCCCCCCAAGCACGTGCCCCTGGATCAGCAGCAGCAAGCACATGGCACTGGGCCCTTCCTTCCTTCCCTGACTGTTCGTGCCCCTCCCCCCTGCTTCAGCAGCCTGCTGCTGGGTTGCCTTGGCATTTGGGGGGAGGGAGGAGTGGCGCATGCCTGGATGTGGCGGGGGGGAACCCGACCCCAGTACTGGCACCTCCTGCTCCACCCGGGGCCAGAGCTGGGAGCCCTGCGCCCTGAGGCAGTGGGTCCAGCCCTGCGGGCCCACACAGAGCAGCTGGTTGCAGTGCCCGCCACAGGGAGTGGGGCCAGGCTCTCCTGCCTGGCCCCCTGCCGGCAGGGCTGAAGCTGGAGCCGCTGGGGTGCAGCTTGGACCTGCCCCACCTAGGGTCAGAGCTGGGAGACCTGTGCCCCCAGGCAGTGGCTCCAGCCACCCTCCCCCAGTCCCCACACGGCCACTGCCACCCTCCCACCTCCCCGCTCTGCATGCGACCGCTGCCACTGCCTCTCTTACGTTCGGCCAGAAACACGTGCTTCAGGTAACCAGCACCGCACATTTTTCCGTTCAAATCCCTGTTAACGGGCATGAGTGGGGAATGGGCTATTCCCCACTTGTGCTCGTTAACAGGGATTTGAATGGAAAAATGGGTGTAAATCAGTACACCCATGGTGTGGTGTCAGGCTCTTCCCAGCAGGGGGCTGGGCTGGGCTGGGCTCCGTCCTTTACCCTACCTCAGCTGTGCAGCGCCTTCCCCCTCACCCCCAGCAGACTTACCAGCCGGACGCTGCTGTCCAAGCTGCTGGGCTGCATGTTGTCCATTGGTATTGGCCCAAAAAACCTTAATCAACGCACCCCTAGCAGGTAGGGTAAATAAAGTAATTTCTGAATGTGGAGAAGTGAATGACTAATAGATATAAGCAACTTTCTATGAATGTTAAAATGCAAAAAGTGGGTAGACTTATGTTTAGCTTTGGAGGAGGAGTTGGTTTACTAGGATTTAATACTTTTTAGGTGGTCAGTATATCTGGTAACCTAATTCTATGTAAAGGTGGAAGTGCGTTTTGTTTTTTAGGTTTCATTTGCATCAGACCCATGAAGTGGCTGATTTTCATTCTAACTGAGGTACCACAGGTGGTTAGCTTAGTGTGTAGTTAATACTAAATGCTGTATAACGTATATGAATTTACCTCTGTAAGTCATACGAAATAAGCAGTCGAATAGAGTTATGAAAATAAATAGTTTTTTCTAAAGATGGATGTAGACCTTGTCAATTTATGTAAAGGCTTTTTATAATTTCATAAGAAGTGCAAGTAATTATTTTAAGATGAGATGTGCCCTTGCATAAAGCATTCACCTCTGATTTATAGAAGAGCATATGCTGAGGTTTGAGGATCCTCTGGCCCACAGAGCTGTGCCATCCAGCCTTCAGGTCTCCCTCTCCAATCGTCATCTTTTTGTGCTGCCGTGCGTGTGCGTTCCCTCCCTCCTCCTCTCCCTCCCCTTTAAAAAATTTGGTGGCAGGGTGGCAGTGGTAATTGTCACTCCCCTGCTGCCAAGTTTCTAGACTTGTACTGTAGGTGCCCCGCAGGCTGGATAGTGTGACCCTGTGAGTTAAATTGCACCGGGAGGCTGGTGTGGGGCCCAGTCCCAGGCTGCTCAGAGCAGTGTGGGGCCACTCATCCAGCCCACTGAGCTAAAAATTTGACCATCACTGGCTTAAGCAGTTGGTCCAAATTGTAGTTTCAATAAGTTTTCTTTCAGTTTCAGATGTCAAGCTTCTAACAAATTGGTTTCGTTTTAAGAGTAGTTTTTCAGTATTCAACCACATCAATGGCACGGCTCACTCAGTAATTACACTCAAAACAGCTTAAAGGAAAAGACATGAATTTGGCAGTTGGACCCATTTATGCTCACTTTATCATCATTTTTCATGTAACACAATACAGAAATGATTGACATGGTTCAGCCAGGGTATTCTCCTATAGTTGGATTTCAAGTTGCACAGCACCTTTGCTGTTAGATGCTTCAAAGGAAACAAGATGCAAATAAAATGGCAAGGTGAACAGTCAGCCCTGATTTTAATGTAAGACGCTTGGTTGAACATATAACAGACCCAATAAGAATTACAAACGTCTTCAGAAGCAAAAACGTTACTGCAACTGATTCTTAAACTAAGATTCCAAGACTATTGTATCCAAGCTGCTGAAGATACTGTTCCATTATGCAGAAAAAATGACAGGGAGGATTGTTTTCCCCCCATATCCTCAGACAATGGAAGGGAAAAAAATAATCAAAGGAGACATCCCAAGAATTTATCGTCCTAAGCATCTAATGTTTGGCTGTCTAGCATATTATATAATCTTCCTTACAGACTCCTAATGCAGTCAAACACACTATGGCTGTTCAAAAATACATTTGCAACTACTACTCTTACATTCGGAGAAAATGTGTGTTATCAAAGGCTGCTTACAGACGTTAAAAAAACAAAATAAAATCAAACCTGCGCTTTACCAGAAGAAGCTGTGCGTTAGTGTGATTTGGCTCTGCAGCATCTGTATAGATCAGGCTTTTTGGCACTTTTTTATCTAAAGCTAATTCAGTCAGCTATTAGTTAAAAGCACCAAAAAAGCCCCACTAAAGCGCCTGATCTATTTAGATGTTGGGTGAGCTGGGTCCAGCTAATGTGATGCCTCGTCTGGGCATGCGATGGGCTCAGTGTGGGAACGTGCTGAGTTTAAAGTGCTGTTCTTTGGGTTTTTTTTAACACATCTAAGGAGCCAAAGTCTATTTTCATGAAACATGTGGGTTTTTTGTTTGTTTTTTGTTTTGTTTTTTGGCAGGATTGCCATGATTTTCCTCAACTTAGTCACTGTCTAGTCCAGCCTGCTCAGAGCAGAATTGTCTAATATGAACCATTTACAGGATGAAGTTTGAACTGCAAGCTCTGATACAGATCCAGAATTAGGTTTCTGGTTCCTTCTCCCCTGTCCCCCATCATCCCTGTCTCCCAAATCCAGAATCTGTCTTGGAAAAAAACATTTATGTAAAGCTGTTTGTTTCTTCAAAACTGCCTTTCCCCTTGCCCCATAGGCTTACCTGTGGGGAACTGTAGGAGCTGTTCTCCATGCTGTGTGGCTGCCATGTGCAAGTGTGTGTGTACACATGCATATGGCACCCCCTACCTGATTGCCCTCCTCCCACTCCCTCTACCCCCAAGCAGCCCTTTGCAGGCTGGAACTCTGCCAGCCTGCAAGGGGAAACATACGGTTTCCCATATTTTTCTCCTTTAAAGGAGAATCCATTTTTAAAGTTGTTTGTGACCCTTTCATATATTCTTGCAACCTACTTCTTGGTCATGACCCATGGGTTGAGAAATGCTGGTCTAGGTTGATGAACATAAATCATAGAAATATGATCAGATAAATCAGTTCTTGCATTTTGGGGTGAACTTGGAGTTTATTTTATTAGAACTTGTAAAAACAAACGTTGATTAATGCAACTTTAACTTCACTATATGTCTAATTTTTGTCTTTTATTTATATTTTCACTTATTAGGACATGACCGATAACAGCAACCATCAACTGGTGGTGAGAGCAAAATTTAACTTTCAACAGACAAATGAAGATGAACTTTCATTTTCAAAAGGAGATATTATTCATGTTACAAGAGTAGAAGAAGGAGGCTGGTGGGAAGGGACTCACAATGGCAAAACAGGATGGTTTCCAAGTAACTATGTACGAGAAATAAAGTCAAATGGTAAGTTGTTTTTTTCTTTGTAATTCTTTGCTTTCAAATACAGATGGAAATAACTTGGTATATTTCCTAATGCTAGTGAATTACGGACTTGTCCTTGCCATATAAATCTGTAATGCTTATGAATGATTAATATACCTTTTTTCAGATTAACTGCATTGAGTGCATCGTTCAAGAAATTGAGAGAGAAAGGAGTGCATATGTAGACGATCACTATTTTGACATAAATACATTTAGTTACATCTCTTGCTGCTTCTGCCTAGAACTACAGATTTCTGAACTTGGTGGTGTCTCAGGTTGATTTGTACTGCTTACCACTCAGATTTCCTGGAGAACTCTCTAGGCATTCTCCAACTTTTTAAAAAGTTACTACTGTACCAACTGTCAGTTCATGAAATATCCTGTTCTTTTTCTTCTATTTTTATTTACGATTACCTAATACCTGGTCAGTTCTCTGAACATTTTGTTCTCTGCATATAATACAGAAATAAAGTGTTTTGAGTAAACACACAGGCTGTTTTTACATGTTCTCTGGGAGTGGGGGTGCTTTGATTAGTGTGGCTCTGAGAGCCACACTAATTAAAGCGCCCTCAGTGTCTCATGTATTAGTGTCCCCATGCTTCAAAATGGCAGCAGGAGCACTTTTAACTAAAGCTCATTCAATGAGCTTTACTTAAAGCACCCCTGCCACCATTTTGAAGGGGTTGGGAGGAGACACTGATGCACAAGATGTGGAGGTTGCTGGAGCGTGCTTGTTAGCACACTCTAGCAGACTTGATTACAGCATGTTGGAGCAGACTTGATTAATTACACTACATCAGAGCAGCCTACCTACACATCTGTAGGCACAGATAATGCTTTTGATTGGCATCTTCTCATTAGGAACTGCTGTAGAACCTGAGATTAGAACGTAACAGTCAGTTTCTTATTGTTATTTTTCCTACGTTTAGAAATGTTGTCTTAAAAGTGTATATGAAAAGTGATTGATGGAGAGCAAATGAACTAAAGTAGTCACACTCCAAATTATTTGTGGTAAGGTTTGGATTTGAGCTATCTGGAGAACAATAAACCTTTTGAAGTTTTGTATATGTTTGTTTCCCATTAAAATTAATATTTCAGAAGTTTCTCTCCAACTCCTCTGCCCCCAAAAGTAGAATTTTTGAATTGTGCATGTGTATGTGTTTGAACTATTTTTTTCCTCTGCCTCTCCACCTAATTAGAATGGTCAAGTTTTTGATTAGGATGTCTTTTGTGACCAGTCCTCAGCATAAGCCTCAAATTTTCCTGTCACACTGATTCATTTTTACTGACTAGTTTGGCATCAACAAACAAACATAGCTAAGAAGAGAGATTAATTGAAAATGCTCCAGCTGCCTTTACCTTGGCTATTCTTTGCACTGAGAACTATGTGCATTATCAGTTTGTACTGCTTTGAGGGATTCTGCAATACATTTACTGAAGGTTGGATTTGATTAAACACATCTCTTCAGTCTGTTTATAGCCTATGTTTATGACAAACTTGAGTAATACAAAATAAAGACATACTTTTATGCTTAATTCCTTACATTTGGGAAACCTTTTAGAAAATACAAAAGGTGTACTAATTTGATCTTTGAGTTAAATTTAGCCATCGGAGTACAGTCCAATATCAGACACTGTTTGGATCTGATCTTATAGCACTACTTGCGTGCAGTAGCAGTGGGATTTATTGCAAAAGAGGAAAAGAGTTGGAAGAAAGTGTTGAAAAATATTGGATTATATGGAGGGGTCTACTCAACTGGAAGAAGTGGTTGGCCAGTTTAGCAGGCAGATGGTGGGGCTAGCCTCCATTTTCATGGGCTTACAGTGGACCTGCCTCTGCCACTGATTGGAAAGAGATGTCTGTTGTATGGTGCTGTCCTTTGCTTAGCTGTCTGTTGTATGTCTCTGCCTCGTGTTGCTGATTGGTGGAGAGGGGTGGTGGCACGTGACAGGGAGCCCTCTCGGCAAATCAGCGGTGAGGGGTAGGGGTGTTAGCTGTTTTTCCTGCTCGCCTTTGTGCTGGCAGCCTCTTTCATGCCAGGCTGCGTGGAGAACTGTTAGCTCCCACTAGGGAGCCAGTATTTATTTTTAGTAATCATTTTTGGGGCAGTGGGGAGGATTGGCTTTCTTTTCTGAGGAGATCGCAGAAATTGTGAAATCGGGCAAAATCTGCGCAATCGAGATTTGACTAGATCCCTAATTATACGGGATAAAATTGTTGCCCTTTCTGAATGCCGGTTCAGTAGTGAATGAAAGTATAGATTTCATAGATATTAGGGCTGGAAGGGACCTCGGAAGATCGAGTCCAGCCCCCTGCCCAAAGGGCAGGAAGTCAGCCGGGTTCATAGGATCCCAGCAAGATGAGCATCCAGTTTGCTCTTGAAGGTGTTCAATGTGGGCACTTGAACCACCTCCGGTGGCAGGTTGTTCCAGACCTTGGGGGCTTGGACAGTAAAGAAATTCTTCCTTATGTCCAGCCTGAAACGGTCTTGTAGTAGTTTATGACCATTTGACCTAGTCGTCATCCCTTGGGGCGCTCTGGTGAACAAACGTTCCCCCAGATACTGGTGGTCACCCCTGATAAACTTATAGGTGGCCATCAGATCACCCCTGAGCCTGTGCTTTTCCAGGCTAAAGAGCCCCAGGGCTCTCAGCCTGTCATTGTAGGGTCTGCTTCCCTGACCTCTGATCATGCACGTGGCTCTTCTCTGGACTCTCTCAAGCTTCTCCACATCCTTTTTGAATTGTGGAGCCCAAAACTGGACGCAGTACTCCAGCTGTGGCCTCACTAAGGCCGAGTACAAGGGGAGAATGACGTCCCGGGATTTGCTTGAGAAGCATCTATGGATGCAAGCCAGTGTTTTGGTCACTTTACTAGCCGCAGCATCGCACTGCAGGCTCATGTTCATCTTGTGGTCAATGATGACCCCCAAGTCTCTTTCTTGCATAGTGCTAGCCAACATAGCACTGCCGAGCCTATAAGGATGCTGCGGGTTTTTCTTCCCAAGGTGGAGAACCTTGCATTTATTGGCATTGAACACCATCAGATTCTCGTCCACCCACTTGCTGAGCCTGTCCAGGTCAGCCTGGATCACCCGCCTGTCTTCTGGTGCGGATGCTTTGCCCCAAAGTTTGGTGTCATCGGCGAACTTGGCCAGTCTGCTTCTGGCTCCAGTGTCCACATCATTAATGAAGATGTTGAACAGTATTGGTCCAAGGACAGAGCCTTGGGGGACCCCACTGGTCACAGGACACCACGATGAGTGACTTCCATCAATTACTACCCTCTGGGTCCAACCCCGGAGCCAGTTTTCCAGCCAGTGGATCGTGGAGGACCCAAGGTGACAATTGGCCAGTTTCTCTAAGAGGTGATTATAGGAAACCAGGTCAAAGGCTTTTTTGAAGTCAAGATATATGACATCAATCTCTTCTCCCTTGTCCAGGTGATAGGTCACCTGGTCGTAGAAGGAAATGAGATTGGTCAAGCAAGACCTACCCGCAACAAACCCGTGCTGGCTATCCCTTAAGATGTTGGCGTCGGCCGGTCCATTAAGGATGGCCTCTTTAATAAACTTTTCTAAGATCTTCCCCGGGATAGAAGTCAGGCTAATGGGCCTATAGTTAGCCGGATCCACTTTCCTCCCTTTCTTGAAGATAGGCACCACATTGGCCTTCTTCCAGTCTTCGGGCACTACACCAGAGCGCCAAGAGTTTTCAAAGATCCGTGCTAGAGGCTGGGCTATGTTGCTCGCCAGCTCCTTGAGTATCCTGGGGTGAAGATTGTCAGGGCCGGCTGACTTGAAGGTATCCAGCTTGTCAAGATGTTCCTTCACGAAGTCAGCATCAATGGAGGGCAGGGGATCACCCTCATCCGGACTTCCCTGTCCCGTAGCGGGCATGGGCATCCCATGGGGCTGATGAAAGACTGACGCAAAGTACCTGTTTAATAGGTTGGCTTTTTCCTGGGCATCAGTTGTCAGTTGCCCCATCTGGTTCAGCAGGGGTCCAGCGTTGCCCCCTGCTTTTCCTCCGGCTCCCCACATATCTGAAAAAGGACTTTTTATTGTCCTTGATGCTCAAAGCTAGCTGGAGTTCAGTTGCAGCCTTGGCTTTCCTGGTCAGCTCCCTACAGGACCGGACCAGTGCAGAATAATCCTCCTTGGAGGTGACTCCCATCCTCCATCCTTTGTAGGCCTTTCTTTTTAGCCTCAGGAGGTCTGCTAGGTCCCTGGAGAGCCAGGGGGGCTGCTGTGCCCTCTTGCTGCCTTTCCTCTGAGATGGAATAGACTTAGTTTGTGTATTGAGGATCGCTCCCTTGAGGAGCAACCACTCTTCTTGAACTCCCCTCTCCCCGTGGCCATGGTCCCTTAGGGCCTCACTGACAAGCCTCCTGAGCTTGTCAAAGTCGGCTTTCCTGAAGTCAAGGACTTGCGTGTTGCTGACTGACTTGCCAGCTTTTCGGCAGATGGTGAAGGTGATCAGCTCGTGGTTGCTGTCACCCAGCTTCCCATCGATCACTAGGTCGCTGACTAGGTCATCCCCTGTAGCCAGCACCAGGTCGAGCAGCGCTTTGCCTCTCGTTGGCCCATAGACTTCTTGAGTCAGGTAGAGGTCATCCACGCATGAGAGGAAGCTTTGCGACCGCTCAGATTTTGCTGAGCGATCCTCCCACGAGATGTCCGGGTAATTGAAGTCACCCATGACAACCATGGTTCTGGAGCGTGTGGCCTCAGCCAGTTCCCGGGCAAACTCCTGGTCAAGCTCAGGACTTTGGGTGGGAGGTTTGTAGTAGACTCCCACCATTGTGTCCCCTGTGCCGTGTTCCCCACGGATTTTAACCCAGAGGGTCTCCAGCCGTCCACCCTGGTCACCAATATTGGCTTGCAGGGATGTGTAGCTTTCCTTAAGGTAGAGAGCTACACCCCCGCCCCTTTTCTCTACACGATTCCTCCTGTACAGGGTATAGCCATCTATACCCGTGGTCCAGTCATGGGTGGAGTCCTACCTGGTCTCCTTTATCCCTATGACATCATCATTATTTGCATTGAGCAGGAGGATGAGTTCATCCTGCTTATTCCCCAAGCTCCTGGCACTTGTGTACAGGCAAGAAAGTGCCCCCTGGGGGGCTCCTTCCTTGCCCACAGATTTTGCCAGGGCTGGGGCAGGGGTGGGCTCTCTTAAGTGCCTTGACCTGCTGGCTTTGCAAGGATTGCTCAGCGGGCCAGTAGTGGCAGTAGTGCCCTCATCCCCCAACGGGCTTAGTTTAAAGCCCGGTGGAGCAGGTCAGCCAGTCTGGCTGAGAAGAGCTTCCTCTCTAGGGGAGAGATTTGGAGGCCATCTCTTCCCAGCAGCTCGCTGCCTCTCTCTCGCCAAAGAGCGGGCTGTGGTCACGAAAGCCAAAGCCTTCCCGATGACACCAGCGCCGCAGTCTTTGGTTGACCATGTGGATCCTCCTCTCTCTCCTCGGCCCATAGCCTGAGACTGGGAGGATCGACAAGAACACCACCTGTGCCCCCAGACCCTTTAGCCCCACTCCCAAATCCCTGTAGCGTCTCATGGCCTGGCTGGGAGCGCTCCGAGCCGTGTCATTGGTGCCCACATGAATTAGGAGCATGGGATAGTGGTCTGTGGGTTTGAGGAGCTCTGGGATCCTCTCCTCAATGTACCGGATGCGGGCCCCCGGGAAGCAGTAGACTTCCCGGGCTAAGGGGCCAGAGCGGCAGATTGCCCCCTCAGTCCCCCTATAATTAGTGTATGAGTAAAACTAACACCACCTCTGTGATGAAACATAGTATGAATACGTACAAAGAGAAGTAGGACTGCGGCCTGGACTTGTGGGCTTTTTAAATTTGTGGGTTTTTGTTAGAGACTTGACATTTTGCATAATTTAAAATTAGAAATATTTTTCCTTGTAGAAAAATAATTTCTTTTCAAGTCTTTAGAAAAGTCTGTGTATTGTAAAGAATTAAAAAAAACCAACATGTCCCTCTTGCTTCTTCCCTCTACTTCCTTGGAAGCTTACCCAATCTTTTTTCCTTCAAAAATATTTTGAGGAGGAGACAGCAAATTCTTTGAAGTAGGAGAACCATCTTTTTTTTTTTTTGGTCCCACTGTACTATGTATGATATGAAATAAAAGATTTCTACTGGATGAAAGATAAACAGTATTTGATGGCATGCATGTCTCTTGCATAAGGAAAAAAATGTCTGGAAGATGATCTTGATACAAGGTACACATCTTGCATTTCATGTATGCAGTGCCTTGTCTGGTATAGTGAAAAGATTTATGGATTTTTATTTTAAGAGATGGCTAACTTGAGATGAGTAAGGAACTGTTGATGGTAATTCAGATCTATGCCCTTGATTAGATTGATCTGCAGATGGATTGTTAATCAATCATGTAGTCATTTGCTAAAAATTGTTCTCATTACTCTTCAAAAAAAAAAAAAAAGCCTGTATTCTGATATCATGTGGCGTGATTATGTAGAGATGGGTATAGCTTTGAAAAGGTGACATTTGCCATAACAGAGCAGTAACGTATCAGGGCAGTCACAAGAATTAGCATAAATGTGTGTGTTTAATTACCCTTGAACCTAATTTGGCCCAATGCTATGTAAGCTTTTAGTTGGCTGTATGGAATGCCATACAGTTGTAGAAATGCTTTTTCTTCCACATGCACACAGCAGCCCCCTGTGCTAAGCTACCAGAAAACATTTGCATGCTTTTGGTGGTTCCTTGTGGCTCCAGTGCAGCTGTTGTGCACCCTTGGTGGTGGCATTAACTGCTCAGGGGACTCTACAGCTGGTCCTGCTCATGCATGGCTAAGTGCAGGAGGGCGTGGATGGTGAGGGGGGTTGTGAAGGAGCTCTGCTGCTCATAAAGCCCTGCTGGGCAGGCATACAATAGGTAGGTGGGGCAGGAGCAGCAGCAGGAGCCAGCTTGGGCTGGGCTTCAGCCCTGCCGGGAAGGCATAGGACAGGCAGGTGGGGTGGAAGTAGGAACAGGAACAAGTGCAGACTCGGCTGCAGCCTCACTTGGCAAGCGTGCAGTGGAGACAGAGCTGTCAGCACCAGGCTTGGTTCCCCGTCCCCTGGGGCTTCCCTTGGTGCTCACTGGTGGCAGCTGCTTTTCTGCTCTCTTGTAGCGTGCTGCGAGCCAGGCAGGCTTGAAGGAATCTGATTTGGTTTTCACTTTATTAAGGTTACTGAACTTAACATGAAAATCTTTTATCTCCTGTCTTTCCACAGATCCCCAAAACAGTATTTGAAAAAAACTATTGCTCAAATTCTGTTAACTGTAAAACTTCTTAGCTTCATAGAGGAGCATGTGTACGCTTTATGAAACCACAAACTGTACTATATGAATGTACTCTGAAATAGGAATTTGTACTACTGATGCCTTGAACAAAACCAGCAAAGTATCTCTGAAAGTACCTTCTCCAAGAAGTGTCTTTTGGCAAAATTGGTATTAGGAGCAGCTCAACTATCCTGCTTATATGGGGCGTGGGAAGCATCATTCTCTCCTACCTGTCAATGTAATATTTTCCCCAATTCTCTAAGTGTGTCTTGTATGGAATTCTGTTGGACTACGTGGAAGTTCTGTGCATGGGATGTTTTAGAACTTGGGTTGCTGACAATAGTCACTACAAATTAATAAAGGAATGGAGGAAAACAAAACCACTCAACTATACTTTCAGAAATATATGTTCTAATTTTCTATTGTTTAGCTACCAACTTTTACTTGCATGGCTTGCTTTCTTTTATTGACCTCACTTTGTACTGTTTCTGCTGCTTGCTTGCTTGTTCTGTAAATCAAAAACTGAGCTATGGATACTGCATTTTGTTTATTTTGAGCAGTTTGCATAGGCTGCAATAATGGAGCAGTGCCATGAGTTTATTAACCTGCTTTTTAAGCACTGCTGACAAGAATTGAATAGATTCTTTAACTTTTGCTTTTGATCTTATTTCCATAATATTTCTTTATCTTTACCGCCTAGTATCGAACCACATGTGAAGATATCCTTTAAGATCCCTGTCTTAATGAATAACCATAGATTATGATTGGTGCTTTACAACCATACAGAAAGTAGGAATTTAAATGTATTAAATGGGAGTTTAAATGAATTTAAACTGTTCTGTTTGAGCACAAACAGAACAGTTAAGACTTACAGTTTGGTAAAAGTATGAATCTGAGATGGTGCAAAAGTCTTGGAGGAGGCATGGTTGAAATGTTTTGAAGTATGTTTTTGAAGAGGGTTTTGGAGAACAGCGAGCTGCTTTAGGTAAATTTTCATGTGCCAAGCTAAGCTAAAAACACACAGAAGAACTATGGAAAATAGAGAACCAGCAAGTAAATTGAAAACAACCAATAGAAATATTTGTCTTTTTTAAAAACAAACAGCTACAAAACTTGGAGAGTTAGGTATGGCTCAGAGCCGTGTTATGGGCTAGGGACATACGTTATACACAAATATAACCCCCCCCGAACTTAAACTATAGTGTAGCAACCAGTGACCTCTTTCCAGTACTGACATCAACTCTTGGTGATTGTATTCTGTTAGTTTAGGTGAATTGTCTGTTCTTTTTGTTTCCTAGTATGTAATGCCTACTTTACATATATATAAATGAATTGCTCTTCATAATGTTGATAAAATGCTTTGATACCGTTTCCTGTAATATGATGCAATAAATTCTGGGTTTAAGACTGTTTTGCTTAGAAAACAGTTCTATCTTTATAGGTGTGTAAGACCAGAAGGGACCTTCTGGGGATGTCAGGTCATTAGTAGGCATTGTATTAGTAGTCAGTGACTTCAATAAAAGGTGGTGTATGTTCTGTTCTTCTCAACAAATATCATCATACATCAGGGGCGGGCAATTATTTCAGGCGGAGGGCTGCTTACTGAGTTTTGGCAAGCCATTGAGGGTTGCATGACAGGCAGCCAGGGGCAGATAAATATAATTTTCTAAATTTTTTAGGGGCCCCTTGGGCTGGATAGAATGGCCTGGCGGGCTGCATTTTGCCCACCCCTGTCATACATGCAGGTGTATGCGTCTGTTATTGGTACCCACTCCAATACCTAAAGTTCTCCATCTATATAAAGATTTTCCATTATATGATCCTGCCTTTAGTTTTTTTATAACTGCATTTGGTTACAGTGGCTTATTTTGAGAATCTGCTGCTTGCTGAATTTTATTAGAAAATTTAAGCTAGGGAAAATTATGATGCAGGAAGATTAAGTTAAATCTGCCTTACCACAGATAATCATTAACTCCAAGACAAAGTTGTCATTTTAAAATTGATCAAAACTGGTGTCAGTCCAAATGATACCAAGTCCCTGCAAAGTACTGTGACTATCACCTCTGTGTTCTCTTAATACTGAAGTTGTTTATCTTATGCAGCTTTAATACATTAGCTATTGTCAAGCCCCACAGGATCAAAACTAAAACTTGACATTTGGTGCAGTATGACTTCTCTCTTTCTTTCTCCTTTCTACTCCCTCCCACCACTCCTTAGACATTATCCTCTAGACTGATAGTGTGGGTGGGGATTAACTTGAGAGCCCCTCCATCATAGGTGGGACCCTCTTCTGAGGGGGTTCACTTTTGAACTTGCTAAGCCTGTCTTCGTATATAGCATGGTGCAGAATGGTTGCAGGACACCTCAGGGCCTTATTTCAAATGCTTAAAAATGAAAATAGCCAGAGGCAACAGGTAGACTGGAAGCTTTAATTACACATTTTGACTAAGCAAATGAGTTTGCTTTTAAATAGAGAAGCACCAAAATTTTCAATAGGAGTATTTTGATATGGCTGCAGTTCATGTCCGACAATTTGTCATTTCACTATGTGATATAAATAATCAAAGTACTTTTTTGGAGTCTGCATATTGAAGTTTGTTTCAATATAAAAGAGAGAGTAATGTTCAGATGAACAAAGGCTTTTTATAGAATAATGGACAGTTGCCAAAAGCATGTTCTCATTCAGCTATGTTAAGTTGTGCAAGAGGTCAGGAGGAAATGGTACGCTGCACATCTCTTATCTTCTTCTAAAAAAGCTGCACTCTTAAGAGTACTTAGAATTATTGTAGTCTTGTGGTGTTTTAAATTAGAGGAATGATTGAAAAGGGGTGTTGGGAATGGGTGTTCTATGTGTGTATAGGCAGCATTGAGACTTGCTTATCAAGGGTAGGTCTGTACTTCCAAAGAATAGCAGTAGGCAACACTAAGCACACCTGCTTGATACAGTACACCCCCAAATTACTGCTGTTTTAGTGTGGCAGCAGGTGCACAGCTGTACACTCATTGTTTCAGAAATGGTTAATTTATTGTCCCATGCACAGAACTACACTAAAGTCCCTGATGGACCTTACGCTGATGGCACAATTCATGTGTTAATTGTGCCATACATAGCAAAATGCCACACCTTTTAGCCAATTTATGGCACCATAAAATGTCAGACCAGCCACAAAGATGGTCTACATATAATGTATGGTATCTTAAATTGAACATGTGGCATGTCACTTCTCTGTGCTGACAGTAGCTAATTGCCAGCATTTGTGATGTGGGCTGTCTCTGCCTGGTTGGAGATCCTGGGGTAATCAGCTGACTGTCAGCATGCAGATGAATCTTGAGCTGGGGCTGCCCAGGGATCAGAAAGTTTGTGTGCATGTGGCACTGCTAGCCAACATGATCCCAGGTATGTGGGGGGCTGCCAGCCAACACGATTCCCCTGTCTTGTTTTTGCAGGCCCTTGATATGGGGTTCCCAGTGGGCAGGCCAATGATGTGTGACTTTGAATTTGCCAGTCTGGGGAGGTGGAGACTATTGGCCCCCACTGAATGGCACCTATAGACTTGTGTACCCAGCAGCCCCGTGCAGGGCTACACTATGTAGCTGTCAGTTTGCTGGTGCAGGTGAAGACCTGGGTCACAATCCTATGCTGGCAAGTTGAAGAGGCTCATTTGGGATCTGATCCCCAAAATCGTATATCCTGCCATGAATGTGGCATGGTAGAAGGCATGATTGTTGGGTTCCACGGTCAGATCTTATTGTGCCATTAAATTAACAGCTGCCTTGGGCACTTGGCAGATAGATTGCATCTGTTTCAGAATGTGGAATAGGCATAACACACTGCAGTGTTCCTTAGCACCACCCTTTAACAGCATAGGTATGTCCAAAATGATTCACTGTTGTGTTGCAACTTCTTAGGATGGTCATTTTAACCTTGCAGATATGTTTGTATTTCCCAAATGCGAGCTGACACAATTTAACAAAATAGATATGTTACAGAACTACCTCTTCCAGGGATGAGTATTTTTGTAAAACCGCATGGACCATATGCATATATTTGTAGAATTTAACTTGTTCTAAGCTTTACAGCCAGCTTTTGATGTATACAATACTGAAGATATTTTTTTAACTTTCTAGAAGAGCAGTTACATCATTGTTTGTTTTTCCCCCCCTGAATCAACATGTACAACTCGTTTGTTTTTTTCAAGCACAGTTGAGTCAGATTTCTGGTGATGCTAACCTTTATCTGTTTAAATTGAGTGAGAACTAAGTAAGAATATAATTCTTCATTAGAAAATAGTTAATTACTTTTGTTTTTGTATCTGCCACCTTCTAGAATATTCCAAGCACTTTTATTTTAATTACAGGCTGCCTATGATGTAGTCTTCATTTTTTAAAGAAATTTTGGACAAGTTAATCTTGGTTGAAATCTTGATCACTTTAGGTTAATAGAAGTTTCACAGAGCTAGAATTTTATCCGTTGTGAATGTACAAACCATTTTGACTACATTTTTGATTTGCACAGCTCTAGACATTTCTCAGTGGAGCATAGTCCACTGTATCTCATAAATATCAGAGTGGTTTGGTTTGACCTCTAGTGTTGAACTATGTAATTGCATCCCATTGACAAAACATTTTTATGTTTCAGAAAAACCAGTCTCCCCCAAATCAGGAACACTAAAGAGTCCTCCCAAAGGTTTTGATACGTCTGCAATTAGCAAAAGCTATTACAATGTGGTGAGTGATCCCTTTCCTTATTTTGAGTTCTAGAACTTCATTAATCCACCTATTCCATCTGTAAAATATTGGCAGATTATTACTATTTCCTAGCCAAGAGCTGTGGCAAAGTCTTATTTTTGGAAGTGTAATATAATACATTTTATTAATAAGCTGAACTATGTAAGAATATATGAACAAAGTATGCATCTGTAGTGCATCATGCTTACTTTGTTGATTTGCTACTTTGCAGAAATCAGCAATTTGCAGTGGGTCTCTGTCACTGCAAATTAGCAAGGTTCTACTGTATTCGGAAACAAGTGAGTTTAGGACTGTTTTGTTCTAAATCAAAGAGATTTAAACATCTGTATGAAAAAACAAACAAACCAGTTCTCATCTCCTTCAGCCCACATAACTGGGTAAAGCTGCTGGCACCTCTCATAAATATGTAGAGTGGTTTGTTTGAGCCTTCAGAGAAAAGTACATTCACAGTGTTGGCTTTTTAATATATTCTGTGCATTTATTTAGTATACTACTTGATACTTCAAAATTTTTTGAAATTTTACTAATTTTTTTATTTTAAAATGGCTGGAGTTGACTTTAATCCCTTTTATTTGTAAGATATGTGTTCCTGCTGAAGTTCTGATACCTTGTTTAATTGTAAACGTTAGTGCACCACTTCTAAGTACTGCCCTGTAATGGTATCAGCAACAACAAATCTTTTGTTTTTTATGAGGTTTCACTTAAAATTTTTCAGTGAGGCTTTTCTAAAAAGATATGATTCTATGTTGTAATGTTTTGAAAAAAAAAATTGTACATAGCTTAGTGACCTACAACAAGCAACCCTTTCCCCTACACAGTTTATGTCAATCTGTAAGTACTGTGAAAGGCATTTGATGAATTGCATATTGATTCCAGCACTGCCTTGTGAGAATGGAAAAATGTGTTGTCCTATAATCTCTGCAATTTGAAGAAATTGTATTTTTAGACTGTATCCAACTATAATACATCGATCGACTTTGTTTACTTTTGTAATTATCTTTTAAAATATCCCTCTTTCATTTTTTTTAATTTATTTGCTTTTTACCATAATTTGTTGTGTTTGTCTTCTCCTTATTTTTATGTGGTTCTTCCCCCGCCACCCCCTTTTGGAATTTTTAGTTTGACTTTTTATAGTCAAATAAAATAAAATTACATAAAAAAATAACATACAGCAACCTATACAAAAATTGTGAACATATATAGTCAACTTGCTTAAAAGAAACAAAAAAGCTTCACATTTATCTCAAGGAATTTAGTATGCATCAGTTATATAGAGGTGGATACTGAGAGTAGGAGGGGTAGACCCCAGTAAAACTATCTAGTGTTAAAACTAAAGTGACTTCTACCTCTGGATAGTTGATGCATGTAAAGTGTCATGTAGTAAAAAGTAGCCTTTAGCATTTAAGAGGAGTCTGCTTTGGATTGCCATGTGTAAGTAGAACTGCTGACAGACGTTAATTAAAAGGCACAATGGGATTTAATCCCCAGTCCCAACAATCACACCTTCTGTCACGCCACACGTGTGTGACAGGATGCATGATTTGGGGATTGGGAATCACATCCCAATTGTGCCCTATTTACCATTGCAAGAGAATCATGATCCTGAGCTCCCTCTGCATGACAGGTAGAAAGCTGGGTACCCAACAGTCAGCAGTTAATTACCTGGTTCTGACACCGTACAGGGGCTCAAACCAGCCCCCATGCAGTCCCTGAAGCTGATGGACAATCAGCTGATCGTCAGCCAGATCAGGACTGCACCAGGGCCAGTTCCTGCTGGTCTTTACTTCATGACAATTCTCCAAATTACCCCCCCTTTTTTTTCCTTTAATGCTAAAAAGGCTATAAAAATATGTAATATTTTTATGGCTGATTTTTTTTTTTTCCCCCCTTTTTGTGGCATCACTTAATTCCCTGAATATGTGGCTGGGTTAATATTTATGAAATAATTAACAGACTAATTATATCTTAAGTGTAATATCTGCCAGAGGCGTAGAGCAGATAGTAAAAACAATAAGATAAACTACAGCACTGCAGGCCAGTCTTTTGCCACAAATTAGCTCAGGACCCTTCCTGAGTGCCAGTCCAGTCCCTTTCTCTTTACCTGATTTGCTGCTTTACTTTTTCCTCCATCTGATCTGCCACTCTGCTTGTCCATTTCTCAGTCTGCTTTGTGCTATGCACAGTCTGCCTGTGCCATTTTTGGCACCTGTGCTGCAGGTTGGTCACCCCTGCACTACAGTAAAGTCCACTGCAAAAAATAAAAACAGAATTTTGCAGATTTATGTCTTAAAACTGAGCTTAAAGTGTGCAACTGTGTACAAAATTTAAAAATGTAAAGCTTGACTGTGTAGTTGTGCCTATCTTATACATATGGTCAGAATAAAATTAATGAATGAAAACTTCCATTGGGTCAAAAACTTGAAAATTCTGAACTCCTAAACCAACTTTCTCTGTTTTTGGTTTAACCCCCACCTCTGAAAAAAAAAAAAAACAAAAGAACAGCTTTTTTAACAGTGGAAATGCATGCAATCCTTTTATCTTGTTTTGCATTTGCGGTGTTAGTAAAGAATTATCTTGGTCAGTTTTCTTTCTTCCTTCTACTTTTTTCTCCAGTTTAATTTATTTCGTTTTGTGTCTACATATTTCATTGATGAAACCGATCAATTTTTGCTGGTTTCACAAAAATATAATTTTGTTTCACAAGGACACTTTGTTGAAGGGCTGAAAAAAATACTTTGATTCTGAAATTCAGATTTTGTGCAGATTTAAATCTCAACATTTATTTTCTGTGCTGAAGTAAAACCTGCTTTTAAAAATCATACCTTTTTACTCTTTTGCGACTTATTGCCGGTTGGCAACCTTTAGTTGGAACTAAATTGTCCAGGTTGTATTTATATTTTTGTATCTTTTTTTCTATCCTAGCCATAACTTTTTTGCTTTTTTTAGTTGGTCACACTTTCACAGGTACAGAATTTCTCCTACGTCAGACATTTCATCATTGCTCTGTGTTGGTAATGGATTTGTGTCGGTGCTGAAGCTAAAAATGGAACAACCTCCAACAAAGGAGCATTTGGCACCTGTGGCCCAAAGGCTGCAGCCTGAATTAAAAATAGATATTACGGAATCATTTGCATTTGAGGCCCTTTCTTTAAACTAGTATCAACTAGGCCTGTTGTGAAATTGGCAGGCTTGGATTCAGTGATGCATGTGGGATATCATTTTTCTGGCCTTGTAATATACTGGCAAATGGAAGGAGCCTCCAAGCTTTGCAGTAATTTCATTGCTATTTTTTTCAAAGGAGATTGGATACTAGACAGTCTCATGGATATGTGGAAGGAGGGAGTAATCAAAAATTAGTTAGGAACATGGTGCGTAAAACTCTGATGTTCCCACTCCTTCCAGTTGGATAATATGGTGGAAAACTTCCTGTTCTGATGGCCCACGGAGCCTATTGCAGAGTATCTCTCACTCTCCCACCTGCAAATGCTTGCTTGATTTTGATTTTTTCTTATTTTTTTTTTATGAAGGTATAAAACACTTTCTGCAGTTAATGAGCAGATTTCAAATTTCTTGATCTCCAGCTAGACTCCAGTGCATGACTATGGGACACTGAGCATGTAGGACAGGTGTTTATTTTCATATTCTGCTTGGCTAGGGAAGTAGAACTGTATAGAAGGCTTAGGGTATAAAGCCCTGACTACATGAGACAGATATTAACATGCTACTACTCATTAGGATTTGGGCATAGAATTAACCATTAAATATTTTTCCTTTTCACCAAATGCAGTATCCTGTTGTTACAAAGTGAGCCATGTTCTCACATAAGCAGCAGAGGTTTTTTTTCCTCGATTCTTTGTTCTTTCACTTGTGCCTAAATGTCCATTATTGAATAATAAAGCTTAATGTGTCGGGACTGCTCTTCATTAGGTAAGCCTGTAAGACCATTATCTACTATTTGATGATAGCTCAAGGTTATATAAAGAAGGATTTCTAACTGATGTTTTAAAGAGGAGGTCAATAAACAGTTTTCATATAGCATGGATATTTTTGATTTTCCTCTCTTCACCATCCCTCTCCCTGCTATCTGTTATATGCTTGAGTCCTCTGTTAAGCCATATTTTCAGAATTGCCACAGTGAGCCTTTGCATGTGCCCTGTTATTCTCCAGGCACTTTTTATTCAATTGCAGCTGTGCAGTTTGTGCATGTGCAGCATTTTGCATGCCCTTTGTAGGATCCCAGATTTTACAAATGTGGATTTTTGAGTTCTAGTGATGCAAGCAAATTACAGAATGATTCTTAATTATGATGATAAACTGGTGATTACAATTGAGTAGTGTGGTGGGAACTATATAAAAAAAAAAAATTGGAATGTGCCACATGTTCTGAATGTACTAATGAAATCTGACTTTCTTTTTGTGTGATTTGGAAGATGGTCAGTTGTGTAGGTCATTTTGATCCTTTTTTTGAGATTAGTATATGCCTTAGAAAGGTCACTTGGGTTTTGTGTGATAGAACTGTTAGGCATGTTTAATTTTTTTTCCATGCCTTGTGACTAAGAGAAGGCTTGCACTGGATGAGCTCAGCTTTCTGTGCCATTCTCTAGTGTTTATGGATTGTGCAAGCTGTCATTTCAATGAAAACAACCCACTCCTTGGTACTCTGTCTTTGCAAATGTTGTGATGGAGTTTTGGGAGCAAGGTCTTTGAGGTCTCATGGGGTCTTGCAGCAGCCAGAATGTGCAGAAAGCAGGAAAGGGAAGAAAGGTGATTTATTAGTGCACGCGGGTATGATGGTGAGATTGGGAATTAAAATGCTTTGGTCTTGAGGTGCACTGTAAAGACGTTACTGGGCATTGCACAGACTCTCGTATCTTCAAAGCACTGTGCCTTTAATCCTTGCAGCATCTTTGGTGAGGTAGGTAAGTGAAAATGGTTGGGGGTAGAGACACCCAGAAAAATGACAGTTTATATTTATGCAAAGAACCTTAAAAAGTGCTTTTTAGAAAACAAAAAATGTTATATGTGATTATGGTAATCGGCATTTAACAGGAAAGTCAACTAAAGGAGACATGTAACCTATTTTGAATTGCTTTGAAAATATGTACACATTTAATTGAATTGTTTATTATTGGTAACCATTTAAAGTGGGTCAAGTGAAGCTGGCAGCACATTTTGTTCAATAGGATGTGCAGCATAACTTCATTTACTGTTGTATTTGTATCAATTTCCAAGAGTACAATTGGATATCGCTTAATTTTTTTTTTCTCAAGTATTTGCTATCTTTGTAATGCTATCTCCTCCCCCACTTCCCCATTGCAAATCAGTGAGTATCTGTACAGGGTATGTTTTTTTCCACGCTAAGGTTTTGCGCACTTACTACATCATGAAAGAAAAAAATATTTAGTGATCTGTTAGTATTTCATTTGTTTTGCCATTCTGAACACACTGGAACTTTCTATTTTTGTTCACTAAAGTTGTACTGTATACTTTAGTTTGCCCAATTAAGAGCCAAGGCTTTCTCTGTAACATTCTGTCTGAGTGTTTTGTAGAATGGAGACATTTTAATCTTTGGGTCAGGATTCACATTCCCAACAAAAGAATGAACTCGAAAGTGGTCTCTCTGTTTCTTCAAATGAATAGAGCCATTCAGGGAATAAAGCAGAATTCTGTGACACCAGTGAAAGAAACAGTGAATTCTTCATTGACATACTGAACTATTTAAAGTTACTTCATCAGGTTTGCATTTAGGCCTGAATGGCTTTTTTATCTCCTAAAACAGTACAGACTACAGCAGTGAAGAATGCAGCCAGTACACTCTCTTTACTATAAACGTTGAAACTAGTACTAATGCAGACATCTCAAATATAATATGAGAGAGAGAAGATAGTATGGTGCTTTACATGTATTAAAATTCACAGAACTACTCAGAGCACATCCTTGCCCTACTGGGTTGAAGAAAGCAGTAACAAATCAATTTGCAGTTCCTTAAGATAAAAACAAAAAAAACCAAACTGCTTTTTAAAAGAACAACTCTGTAGGACAACTTCAGAGAATTATATTTAGTGCAAGCATTTATTGTTAAATCAATAAGTATAAGATCATGTCCTTGTTTTATACAATAAAGTCTAGCCTTTTAGATGAAATGAAACCAATGAACGTTATCTTTAGGAGCCACAGAAACTGGCTGCTTCACAGAGACTTCCAATATATGCACAGGAGAAGTGAGCTGGATACAGTTGAGACTATTTTGAAGAAGTCTCTTGAGAGGAGGTAGTTTAATATAATCAAAATAGTGTGTTGTACATTTCAGGGTATTCTAAACTATTGTGATTTATTTATGCATGATGTAAAAAATAACATGTGCTGTATTCTGTAAGCCTTTGTCTTTGGTCCACAACTATTGTATTTTTGTGGGTTTTTTAGTAGTTTACTGCTATTGCTCTTTCATTTGGTCAATGCCTATCTTTTAAATTTAATTATCTAAACATAATTATGTTGCTAAGGAATGCTGGCATTTGTCTATTCTAGTCGTTTCCAACCCTTGATTTGTGTGCAAGGCCTCTGAGGTTGTTTGTAACAACTGGAAATTTAAAAGTTAAAAATAAGGTCGACAGGGAAAGCAAAGTGTGATGTTGTCTGTGGCATGTAATTTGTCTGATATGTTGCCCATGAGCTGCTGAAGGTTTAGGACAGTTGGTCAGTTTCAGTGGTTCTCAACCAGGGTGCCAAGTAACAGCTGATGTACAAAAATCTACATGGCTCACAAGTTAAACCCAGGAATATGATATAAAAATCCGTGGTGTCAAAAACATTCTGACCTATTGTGGTTTTCGAATTCTTTGAAACAGATGCTTTACCATTATTTTCTAGAGTCAACAAATGAGTGAAATGGGGTGCTGCTAAATTTAGAAACTTTATGGAGGGGTGCCCATAAATGCTAATATCTTTAGATCCAAATTTAGCAGAGAGAGAGTTATACTTTTGAACAGACACAATAACAATCTATTAGTTAAGACTAGGTGATTTCAGATGTCTTTAATCATTTGAGTTGAGGTGCTTCTGTCCCTACTTAACTCATAATCTCCCAGTCTTTCCTGAAGTGTTTAGAAGCAGTAATGGTTCCTTGGGTGAATTTGATATCTTTTATTAGACCAACCCAAATAGTTGGAGGATAGTTATCAAGCAAGCTTTCGGGTTCAAAAACACTTCGTCGGGCTAAGGAAGCTGCAGCAGTTGGTGTGTGCTCTTCCTGGATGGAATGAAAAGTAAAGAAGCCAGGGCCTGGGCTGGGGAGTCAGTTGCCTGGCTTCTTTACTTTTCATTCCATCCAGGAAGAGCACATACCAACTGCTGCAGCTTCCTTAGCCTGACGAAGGGTTTTTGAACCCGAAAGTTTGCTTGATAACTATTCTCCAACTATTTGGGTTGGTCTAATAAAAGATATCAAATTCACCCAAGGAACCTTGTCTGCCTGTGTATGTCCTTAGACCAACACGGCTACAACCTGAAGCCCTAGAAGCAGTAATATCTCCTAACTCTGGAAATGCTCAGAATCAATGTTTAAATTCTTTAGGAAACAGTTCTGCAAATTATAATGAAACCTCCCTAGAATGCAACACTGGCATCTACAGGAAACATCTTTTTTTTCCAAGTGGTAGCTAGCATAAATTTAATTGTTGATGTGTGTAGTGTTTATAAAGCTTATTCTTGATACTTGAATTTTTAATGTACTCAGAAAACTTAGAAGAGTTAATGTTTTTTCACAGCATTAGCTGAAATGCCAATTTTGGCAAAATATCAATTGTACTGATTTATTTATTCTTAAAGTTGAATATTCTGATGTTCATCTCACAAAATAGCAATCAATAACTGTCATCTATTGTAGGTGCTACAAAATATTTTAGAAACAGAAAATGAATATGCTAAGGAACTACAGACAATGCTTTCAAACTACCTGCGACCATTACAAGCCAGTGAAAAGTATGTGAGTCTTTGTTTTAAAATTTAAAAAGGCAGGGGGGGGCGCTAAGTATAGTAGAAATGTCCATTTTACTGGCTGTACCAAGTATCTGCTTAGTATTGAAATGCTAGTGTAGTCTTCTGTTGTATATTTCAGGCTACTTGAAGTCAGGTTCTGTTCTTGTTTTGTTTATACAGTTTTTAGCAGACAAGAGTCCTGATCTCTGACTGATGTACCTATGTGCTACATACTAAGAGCACAAATAATATGTATGTATTTGTGTCGTTAAATTCACAATTTTTTCCTAAAGCAGAATTAAAAAGTCAGTTGGGGTATTTTGTGTGTTTGTCTTTTCCATCCACAATGGCTTATTAAGATTCTTTCTTTCTCTTTCCCCTCTCCCCCCTCCCCTTCCCTCTTGGCTCCAGGTTAAATTCTATAAATACTTTGTATTTAATGGGAAACCTGGAGGAAATCAGTTCTTTCCAGCAAATGCTTGTACAGTCTTTAGAAGAGTGCACCAAGTAAGTATTATGAATGATTTCTTCAGAACTGAAACTGGCAAATTTATTTTTATTTGCACACTGTCATTTTTAATTGATGGTCTTACAGCACTGAAACATTTGGTGTTTGGAAAGGGAGTGGAGCTGGTTCAGTGGCAATCATTTCCATGACACATGGCTGAACTGATAATAATACTCTTGCACTAGGACAGAAGTTACACATAAACTGGTTTAAATGACCAGAAACTGGTTTAAATATGTAATGGAACATAAGTTCAGTGCACACAAACCAATTTCAAAATGGCCCAAACTGGTTTGAGATAATTGTGGCTGAATGTAGTATTAGACTTAACTGATTTGGATCAAACTGGTTTATGAAACTTCTGTCCCAGACTCTTTCCTGTTTTAAGTTAACTCTCAGTCCCTTGGCATCCCAGCTTGCTTTTCAGCCCTGGGCTGGACTGGGTGCTTCAGAGAGCAGAGCTGGCCCTGCTCCTCTCCTCCCTTTTTTTGGAGATTTGGCTGGCTGAGAAGGAGGTGGAGACTTTAGGCACAGCAGCCATTTGCCTGGCTTCCCTCTGCCCCCACCCCTTGCTGCTTGCTGCTCAAGCAGGGATCCCTCCCACAGCACAGACCCCAGCTGGCATCTGATCATGGTCATGCTACTCCCATGCTAGCTAATGCTGAGAGCTGTTTGTGTGTGTGTGTGTGCCTCCAATGTCACTGGAACACAGGCATACAGAACAGTGTCAACTTAAGGCTTTTTGGAGCTGGTCAGCTGGTAATGTCCCTCTGTTCTTCCTTAAATGCTTTGTAAAAAGTTGTTTTAAGAAGAGCTTGAACTGATGAGAGAGAGGCTTTGTTTTCTTGATGGTCTGATAAGCTTTGTGTTCTGATAAGCTCCCTGCTAGCTGCTGGCTTGCTGGTGCCTCTCACTGCCCCCACAACAGCCCCCCCCCCCCCCCAGCCCTTGCCCCCCAGCCCTGCCGGAGGGGTCCCTAGCTGCCAAGGCTATGGGGCCAGGGACCCAAGTCTTCAGTTCCCTGCCCCCAACAGCAGGCAGCTGCAGCAAAAGCAGCATGGAGCCAGCTCCCCCACTGCTGCTGCCTGCTCAGGTGGGGGCGAGGTCAGCTCCTGGCTACCCCCCAGCCCTGCTGGTGCCCTCAGCCCCCTGCAAGCCCCACTTAGCTTCACTCTTCGCTCCTATAGCCTGTGAGGTGAGCTGGGCCACGAGCTGTGGGTGACTGAAAGTTTTAGGCCCCACCCTTCCTGTCCCTGTCCATCTCCCCCCTCTGGGCAGGGCTGGGGGTCTCCTGCCCTGTTTGCAATCGGCTCTTGCAGGTTGAAGCTCAACCAGCCTGCAGAGCTCTTTGCAAAAGCGGGGAATCCACAGGTTTCTCTGATTAAAAAGGGGAAATCTGTGGTTTTCTCCATTTTTCTGTTGGAAACAGAAAACCCAGATCACTGGTGATGGCTGCAGAAATGGAGTATTTGGAGTAAGCCTAGCTAAAATGTATTGAGATTTTTTTTGACAAAGCCTTTTTCCATTGAAAAATGAGTTTATCTAAACAGAAGCTTTTTTCACAGGGTATGCCAAACCAAACTTTAATAGGACAGAATGCTCAGGTTGCTGAGGATGGGATTTCTATTTAAAATCAGAGCATGATAGTCATTCTAGAATAACCAGTAGTCTGGCCATTAGAACCCTGACCTTTAATGCTTGAACAATGGTTCAAGTTCCTGCTTTGCCATTCTCTCATATCTGATAGGAGTGCCCTAAATATTCAGTTATTGGTTATTTGGGGTTGATCGTACTGTCTTTCCTGTTAGAGTTGTTTCACTTCTGTTCCAACTTAAATATATTTATGTGAACTTGAACTTGGGTACCCCACATCCCAGGTTCCTTTGACACTTTCTGTGACCAAACTGACATGTATTCGTATGAAGTGGAGCAGCCCTAACAAGATGAACTGAAAGATCCCTCCCTCAGAACAGCTAGCAAGCTTGTAGTGGTCAGGTCACTCAAGGATGTACAGGATGCCGTGACAAGCCTCTTTCCCATATTGAGCAAAGCAAAGACTTTAGCCCAAGTCTTCTATATCCCAGTTGCCGGGGCATTGGTTATTTCGGAGTGTGTAATGTATTCATGTCTTGTTCTGTAATTCCTTTTGTAAAGAAATTGAGATGTTTTGGGCTTGTCCAAGTGTGGAATGGACCAACTTCTGAAATTTCAGAATTTTATGGAGAGGAAATGCTGTTTCTTACTGTGACAGGGTGGTTGAAACACTCTGCCACAAGAACGGGAAGAAGGCTAGGAGAAGAGACTTACTGGGAGACAACAAAGAAGCTGAGCCGAGGTGGGGTAAATGCTATACCCCGACTGATTGAGGAAAGCAGCTGGGGCCGTGGCATTTCAAAGGCAAGCCCAGCTGCCAGAATTCGAGACCAGAACAGGGAGAGTGACATGGCAGGAGAAAAAGGGAAAAGGCCTGCTGAAAAAGAAAAAGGAGAACAGCTGAGTCGGGGAGGCAGTGAATCACAGGCTGCCATGGGGAACACAGCTGAGAAGAGGGAGAATTTAAACGGACACTGAGGAAGTGTCTGGGGTCGGCTCAGGAAGAGGGAAAGTAGGATGACACTACAGAAGACGCCCAGAGATGATGTAAGGAGGAATTGACCCTGAGCCCCGGTTTCTGGACTTACCTGGGAAGAACTGGCAAAGAGACTCAGGGACCACTCTGCCGGTGAGTGCAGTCCTGAGGGACGGAGATAACTCCTTCGGGATCCTAGAGGAAGAGAGAGACGAAGACAAGACTACACCCCAAGAAGGGGTAAGTCAGTCCTGACCCTGAAGGTAAGGGCAGGGTGAAATTAAGAAGCGACTGTCTTGGGACTCGTGCAGGGAAGAATGGAGCAAGCAGCCAGCCTAGAGGAGGACCCCTCGAACAAGGAATCCGTAAGACTAGGACCAGACCTTTCAGTGCAGTAGGCAAGTAACATCAAGCCTGGAACATCTGGTGTGGTTAGGGCAGGGGATGGGATGGTGGAGCCCTGTAAAGATAAGCGGCCCTCCTGAACCTTAGTTGATCCTTCTGTCTCCCAAAATGAGAGTTTGGTACCTCTCTCATTAACACCATGACTTGGCAGGTGATTTTTTTTTTTTTAGAACAGAATACTACAATTCTAGTGGGAAGATGGCCCAGTTCCAGGAGACACATCACCAACCGCTTACACTTACGTGGCTCCAATTCTAAATAATTTCTACTTTAGGATTCTTCACAGTGCCAGATTCAAATTAACATCAAGTCTACCTCTGAGGATTAAGCCCTGTTTTACTGTATTTTACTATTACTGTAAATTACTAGAGTTTACCTGTTACTGTATTTTAGGTCCCTAATGTACGTTACATTTTAAGATGCAAGACTAATCGCTAGGGCTGTGCGAAATGGCTGTGTTTTGATTCGGTTTTGGATTTGGCCGTTTTGGAGGACAGCAGTTCATTTCAGATCGCTGTCCTGTTTTGATTTGGCCAAATCTGTTTTGGAGATTTGGCTCTGCTGAATCTCCTCTGAATCTGTTTCGAATGGGCTGCAAGGGAGGCTTTGCACAGCCCTACCCAGCTGCATGGGGCTGCAGGGCCAGGGGCTGCATGGCCCCAGCAGGGAGCAGACTGGGGCCATGGGTGGCTTGTCTGGGGGAGGGCCACTGCCCTCTGTGCAGGCGAGGAGACCCCCACGCGGATATCTGATCCCTGTCACGATGGGTCGCGGGGCAGGGAGGCAGCACAGAGCGGCAAGCAAACCTGCTGGTTCCTGCTGTGCAACCTGTCATTTCAGGGAGCAGAGATCCGTTCCGGGGTCTCCTCGCTGCTGCTTCCTGCCCTATGCAGCCCTGCATCACTGGGGCAGCGTGGAGTGGGCAGCAGAGGTGAGGAAACCCCGGCGCGGATCTCTGCTCCCTGCGGAGCTGAGTTGCATGGCAGGGCAGCAGCGTACAGCTGTTTCCCTGCAAGCCTGGCTCTGAAAATCCAGTATTTTCCAAAACGTTTACAGAACATTTCAGATGCCTCATTTCATTTTGGAGATGTTTCTGAGCCTTCCATTTCAGTTCGGATTCGGTGTTTCGGGCACTGAAGTGGCCCAAAACACCTCCTAAAACCAAACGGCTGTCAAAATTTCTCACAGCCCTACTAATTACTCCTTAAGTAGTAATTGGCCGCAGGTGCAGCTCAAGTTAAGGCATGATAATGCAATAAATATTTTGCTGCTCACTTGTATTATGTCTTAAACTGAAGCTGGGACCTGTCAAAATTTGGTGGCATACAGAGTTTAAACAGCTCCCAGTATACAGGGAGTCTGGCCTTGGGCTGTGACAGCCTGGTGCTGGAATCGCCACATACTGGGAGCTGTATAAATCCCGTGCACCACCCAGCTGAGTGGCACACATGGTTTTTACAGCTCCTGGTGCATGGGGAGCCCAACTCCCCATGTGCCAAGCTGATTGTCAGCTGTGTTTGGGGATCAGTTTGGTTCTGGCCTCAATTGACAATCAGCTGATTCGTTTAATCGTGCTGGTGTAGGGAGAGTCTGGGCTCTCCCTGCCCTGCCAAGCAAGGTGTGACTTGGATCTAATCTCCAAATTGCACGTTCTGCCATGGTTATGTGAGCAGTTGTTGGGATCAAGGATTAGATCCCATCATGTTTTAAAGGGAATGTCAGTTGGCGACCTTAGTTTCACTAAATAATATCTGAGAGTTGGAGATTATTATCCAGTGTTGGCCATGTATTATCTAGTATGTGGGTGGCCATCCTGCAGCACACCAACGACTGGGGAATCTGCTGTACATGGCATGTGAGCCCAGGGTGCTCAGTTAGAGAGGAACCTTAATGGAGGCAGGGAGTGAAGCAAGGGAAAGATACTGCTGTCAGGTGTAACTGCCAAGAGCCAAGTTAACCCTTCCTTGGCCCTGTAGCTCTCACTGAATTCAGCCCTTTACTGCTTGCCACAAAATGTTGGTTGTTGTGGGGCTAGAGAAGGTTAACCTGGCTCTTGGAGGAGACGCCCCCAGTTGCAGCAGTGTTCTGCACCTACTTTTACACCATTATGGCCATGGTCCAAATCGAGCCCCCCTACTTCCATTCCTACACTCCAGGATGCAAGCCTTCTGGGGAGGAAGGGGCATGAAAAAACAGTTAAGAAAATACACATGGAACAAACTACTAAGGTATTTTCTGAACTTCTCCAGCGTCTTGAAACAGCATAGTGATGAGTTACCCTTCTTGGTTCATCTTGATGAGTTAATTGAAAAGCCTGGAAGTGGCAATATTAATATTAGTATCCAATTAATGTGTTTATTCCATGATCTCAAACAGCGACATCCTATGGTTTTAGCAGTTTCCTATACAAAAACAGAATATGGTGTTCTCTGATCCTGAAAATGTGGGGACAACGTAAAATAGTTCTTGCAATAAAAAAAAACAAAGGAGGTACTTAATTTAAATGAGGATAATATAAAGTAAAGATGGGGGGGGTTCCTTTTTCTTTAAACTTGTATAAAGCAAAATATGTGGGGCAATTCTAGTGGCTTATAGTACTAATGCTTCTTTCTCTGTTGGTTGCCAGCCCAGTCTTGCTTATCATTCATGACTGTAGGCATTCAGAAGCCTTCAAAAGAACATGATTGAACTACTGGATATCCCATTATAGTTGCTGTTTTCAGACTATCAAAAAAGAGTGCTTCACTCTAAATGTCAAGAAATAATACTGCCAGTTCACGTGTATGACTAAATGTAGTCATGCAATTACTTCTGTGGTAAATGTGCAGGCTGTCAATTGTGTATTATGGACCTCATGCCCTATATGCAGAGTAAATACGTTTCCCTTCCAGCCCCCCCCCCCTCCTAACTAAAACTGTCACACCATTTCAGTGGAAAATATCTTGATACAGCCTATCTTTCGCTCTGAGACTTAGACTAATTTTTATAATATAATTTCAAACTTTATAGAGGTTTTTAAGACAACTTTCATATTTGTCACTTGTAAAGGATATGTTAGTCCCTTAACTTTACTAGCATGAGAAACTTAAACAAAAAATATTTTAGAAGTGATATATCACACGTGTGTGTGTGTATATAGATATATCTATATCGGCTATTTTAAATTCCTGTAATTGCTTTTTAATTGCAGTATCAAAAATATGAGACTATTGTTGAAATGTCAACTTCAGAATAAATTATATAAAATAACTAATCTTTATTGGATTTGAACCTTGTAATTGCTAACAGCTTTGTGATCTAGTGATAGATATTAACCATTGTTCTTTAGACAGTTAAAGGAGATAAAAATGACATGCTCACAATAATAGGTAATATATTATTCATTGTTCCTACAAAATAAGAGGAAAAAATACTAATGACTGATGTGTAAAATGGAAAAATCAAAAGGGATGGGTTACCACCCACTCAGTCTGTTAATTTTCTCATGTCAGTGGGAAATGCGCAGTCTAAAATTACAGTGCATCCAAAATAAATGTACAATAGAGATTCATGTCATGCTCTTTCTAGCTAGAACTATGGAATGTTTGAGGATAGACTACAATCAACTTAATATCACTGATTGGAAAAAGTTAGTCAAAGTGTGGCAGTTGAACAGAAAACAATATTGAGAGAGTTAAACTTCTATTTAGCACCACTTCAGGGGTGTCCTACCTTGTGCTGCCAAATGTTTTTAGTAGTGTGTGCTCATCTGCTGCTCAAAAATAAAAGCTTATGTGGTTTTGAAGCACTCCCACCCCTTTCTGTGGACGGAGACAAACCATGAGACCTGTCTCATCATAGATGCTAGCACATCTGATATAAGGCTTCTATTTCCAAACATCAAAAGCTTAAGGGTTCATGTAAGCTTAGATGGTCCATTGGACTACTGTGGTTAAGGCATTCTAGCTTCTCTACCCAGTAGCATATTAGGGAGTAGTGGCTAGCATCATATCTAGCTGCCTTTAACTCTCCAGCCCAAATGATGAGATATTCACTGACGACTGGGCAGCATGAAGTATGAGTCTGAAGTTAGGCTTGAATTTACATCTTTACATCTAAGGGTCACTCTAGGTTTTCAAGTAAAGAAGTGATAGGATCTGATGCGTGATGCACACAGTCACAGCTCCTGCCATATCACGTGCATGGCAGGGGGGGGTGTATTTGCAGGATCCAGCATCAGATCCTATTATGTCTTATTGCTAGTGAGGAAGAAGCCCATGATTGTGCTTCACAGCAGGGGCAGTGTTCCATGTGTGGCTGGCAAGGCTCCCAGTGAGGGCAACACGTGGAACGCGGGCCTTGCTGCAAACCCCATCAGCTGATGAGGCTCTCAGCTAGGGGGAGTGTATAAAAGCTGCCTGTGCTATGAGCCTTATCAGCTGTGGGGCTTACAGTAGGTGGTGCACTCCCGTGGCTGGGTGTTCTGTCTGCTGATGGGGCTCCCAGGGGAGTACCTGGCCACGCATTCAGTTAATGGCATGATAAGAAAGAGCCACAAAGTTATGTCACTTCTTTTGTAGAAGAACTTTGTGGATTATTGCTTGTTTTATCATGCTATTAATTGACTGAACATGTTGCTGGGTTACAATTTAAGACATGATTAACTGCTTAATCATACCATAAGTGTAATGTGTAGGTGGGGCCTAAGTGAGATACCTTTAACTTTTCTGCCATGTTCCTCTTTTGATCATATTCCCTGCTCAGGTGTTTAAATTATTTTCTCATCTATTTGGATGTTTTGGGGTTTTTTTCCCTCTGACTTCATAGTCTATTTTTTTTAAATACTGCTTTCTGTTTAATTGCCAGAATTTAAACTGAGGCTTTGCAAGTTGCTGCATAGCCTATAGAATGCCAACAGGGAAGCAGGTTCTAGTACACTGCTCTTCTGTTGAGTTGCCCCCATGTTAGGTGCATTGTAACTTTTTATACAGGATTTAAGCTGTTTGTGGAGTTGATCCAAAGTTAAATCAAGTGTTTAACACTAGCTCTAGTTTAGAAGTATTATGGAAAGTTAAGGACGGGCCAGAAATCCTGTAAGGGATATCATAAGGACAGCCAGCACTTTCTGAAGCTGTTGTAATATGCAGCCCTTCCTCCAAAAAGAATAGCTGGGGAGTGAGGGTGAACAGGAGCCCTATTACAATAACCCCATGAAAATGGCTGCCAGCTCTGCAATTTGCCTGAGAAATTAGCTGGCCATTGCTTCAAGTCTGGTAGGCCCGTAGTGATTGGGTATAGAAATAAGCAGGGATCCTGATTTTTTTTTTTTTTTTGTCTGATAAAATAAAAATAAAATTGGGGATATGAGAGGGGGAGAGTTGAAGTAAAAACCTATTTCATTTTGTTTGAATACCTGAAAATGTACAACTGTTGTTGCATGCCTTTATCTTTGCCTTATAACTAACTCGTCACAAGGGGCACAGAACAAAAATCCATCCATCTTTTCCGTTAACACTTTTCTAAAGCCGAGTGGAACAGGATGTCAGTAAGATACGCAAATACCACTTAACTACTTGTCCCTACATGTCCGCGTTGTGGTTTCACAGCTCATCAAAGTATGTATGAAAGAAGAGGAAATATTGTATTACAAAGATCTACACAATCTATTCCAACTTATCATTTTGGGTAGGATTTCTTGTACCACATAATAAGGCTTCAATTTGCTGCAGTTGTTTGCATTTTCTTGAAGAAGGGATCAGATTTCAAAAGTTTGGTCTGCACTAGTGTGGCTGAATTTGTTGTGGTATTCTGTTCCTATTGAAAACAAACTTGAGGAAGTGGGTAATGTTTTTGATTAAATACAATCTGTAAGTAATTTATTGAAGCAGGATAGGAATGTCATCTTGTTGGAACTTGATATACCCCAGCAACTGACTGATTGCTAAAAGTGCTTAGCAATAGGACCTCTTTTGATTGCTGCTGAAAGGTTTAACTGGTTCAGTTAAGACATAATTGTCCTCACCTTTATTATATACAAGTATTCTGAACACGGTGAAGATAGCATAGTTCTTCCCATGGTAGCTGCTAAACTATTATCGACAGCGGTCAGATGGAGTCCTGTGGCTGTAAACCAGTGATTCTTAACCAGGGTGCCACACTGTTAGCCCTGTTAAGTTCACAAACATGATTCACAGGATAACCCCAGAGATTTTTAAATAGAAATCCATAGTTGTGGTCTTTCTGAGTTCTCTGCAACAGAAAAGCTACTCTGTTACTTTTCTATAGGCAAAGAAAGAGTGAAAACTAAGGGCTGGCATTTTCCCAGAGGACC
Source organism: Alligator mississippiensis (assembly GCF_030867095.1). Classification (NCBI taxonomy): domain Eukaryota; kingdom Metazoa; phylum Chordata; order Crocodylia; family Alligatoridae; genus Alligator; species Alligator mississippiensis. Next base: position 353,636,759 of record NC_081824.1, on the reverse strand, counting down.
CTCAAGTTTAAAAAAGGTTGAGAATCGCTGCAGGAAGCGGACAGCTCATTTGTCCTAGGAGCAAGCCTTTTGTCCCAGTATTGTTCAGACTTACACATCCATTGTCTCGCTTCAAGTCTCTCTGCAGTATGTTGCATAAAATGTGCTAACATTTGTGTATGCATCCTGCTGTACATATTTATGGTTATGGCTGCACTGATGAAGATTGTTTTGGCTGATACTGATGGCCGATTATTAACCAACCATATTGGATGATGCCAATCTGATTGCCAATATGCAGCTTGTCAGTTTGGAGAGCAGTGTTTGGCCATTAAGTCTATGTGGGGCTGGGGGGTAGGGGTGAGGGGCATATCAAGGCCCCTATGATGAGGAACAAAGTAGAATTGGGGCAGGGGCAGGTGCTGCCCAGTGGGTGCAGGGCATGGGACTGAGCTGCAGGTGGCTTATCCAGGGGGGTGTGGGATAATGTGGAGGGGTAGCTACTGCTGCTGTGTGCACCCCAGGGGAGACGTGGGGTGCATCTGCTCCCCAGATTTGTGCACGGGGTGAGGGCCGGTTGTGGGCTTGGGCCGGGGGGCTGCGCTCGGGGGGTGGGCAGCAGTGGCACTGAGATGGGGGGACTATGGTTGGGCTTACAGCAACCCCCAAATTCACCATAGCTCCCTGGCAACCCCACCTCAGCGCTGCCACCTGCCCAGCCAAGCCCTATTGTTGGAAGGAGGCCAGCACAGGTGCTGAGCCCACAGCAGGCAGCCAGCCCTTGCCCTGTGCACAAATCTGGGGGGGCACATGCCACCTATGCCTTCTTCAGGGTGTGAGCAGGGCAGGGAGCTGCCCCCTGGACAAGCTGCCTGCAGCTCTGTCCTGCACCCCACCCTGCCCCACTCCTTCTCTCGTCGTGGGGGCCTTGATTTGCCCACCCACACCCCTCCCTCCCACAGACTTACCAGCTGAACACTGGTTTCCATGCTGCCAGGCTCTGTTCCTGACTCTGTGTATGCATGCGGCATTTATTGGTAACATTATCGGCCACATCAGCCTAAAAAAGCTAATAGCCAATAATGTCAGTTTTTTTCCTTTTATTGATGCTGATACGATATGGACCAATACATTGGTGCACCTCTTATGGTTATTGTGGTTCACACCGGGGACAGGCCTATAAGTCTGTGTATTCTTGCTGGCCACGTACTGGCGAATTAACAGCAATGTAGCTTGGAATGGTGATTGTAAATGATTGTGCTTGCTCCTGTTTTCATCCAGGTCAGACCTCAGGGCAGTCAGTCTTGGGTCAAATTAGATGTCTTTTTGTACCTTATCAATAATGGACCACTTTTCTAATGCTTAAAGAGGATTTGTATGCCTGTGGATTTAAAAAAATATACGAGTTAAATGGGAAACAACATTTAAAGGGCCAGCAGTCTCTTTGCTCTAGTATTTACAACCTCAGATAGGCAAGGTGAACAAAAAGTGTATATGAAATTCTCAAGGAAGAAAAGATAATGGAAGCTAGGGATGGTCCTCGAGGTCTATACAACAGTGGCCAGCACTTTGAGGGAATGATCAGGAAAGCCAAGGTGGTGACGGAGTTTAGGTTAGCTATGGGAGTCAAGGACAATAAGAAGTCCTTCTTTAAGTATGTAGGTGGTAGAAGGAAAACAAATGGAAGTGTGGGACCCCTGCTTAACACCTTGGGACAGCTGGTAGCCAACATTCAGGAAAAAACTGAACTCCTGAATGCCCACTTTGCTTCAGTATTTTACCGGACCATGGGGAAAGTCAAGTGAGATGAGGCTCATAGGAGACATGCTGGGACTGACAGCCTCCCTACTGTGGATGCTGAGTGGGTGCAATACCAATTAGAAAAGCTAGATATGTATAAGTCAGCAGGACTGGATGGACTTGGAAGAGCTGGCTGTGGTCATCGCAGAACTCCTGGCAAAGCTCTTTCAGAATTCGTGACACACAGGGAAATCTGTGACAACTGGAAGAAGGCCAACATTGTGCCCATCTTCAAGAAGGGGAAGAGGGAAGATACGGGCAACTATAGGTTCAGCCTAACTTTCATTCTAGGGAAAATCCTGGAAAATCTCATCAAAGAATCTATGTGCAATACGCTCGCAGAAGGTAAGATTCTGAATGACAGTCAGCATGGTTTTGTCACAGGTAGGTTTTGTCTTGCCAATCTCATCTCCTTCTACGACCAGGTCTCTCGCCACGTGGACACAGGAGACATGGTAGACATTATATACCTAGACTTCCAAAAGGCTTTGATCTAGTATCCCATGATATCCTTGTGGGAAAACTGGAAGATTGTTGACTCAGCTGCTTGACGGTTCAGTGGGTGGGAAACTGGCTACAGTAGGACCCAGAGAGTTCTCATGAACAGATCTATGTTGTCCTGGCGTGAAGTGGCCAGTGGTGTCCCTCAGGGGTCCATGCTTGGACCAGTGCTTTTCAACATCTTCATCAGTGATTTGGATGGGGGAGTGAAAAGCTCTATGGCCAAGTTCGCAGATGACACCAAATTATGGGGCAGTGGGGTCATACCAGAAGATAGGTGGCAGATGCAGGCAGACCTGGACAGCCTCGAGAGTTGGGCAGACCGGAACCAGATGAAGTTTAACACTTCCAAGTGTAAGGTGCTCCATCTGGATGCAAACAACCTTCAACATACATATAGGCTTGGTGGTGACAGCTTGACTTGCACCACAGCCGAAAGGGGTAACGATTGACCATCGTATGAATATGAGCTGTCAGTGTGAGGTGGTGGTCAGCAAAGCAAACAACACACTGGCATACATCAACTAGTGCATCTCGTGTAAAACTAAGGAAGTGATACTCCCACTGTACTCCGTACTGGTGAGACCCCAGCTGGAGTACTGTCCAGTTCTGGGTGCCGCACTTCAATAAGGATGTGGAAAAACTTGAGTGGGTTCAGAAAAGAGCCACCCATATGATCAGGGACTTGCAAGGCAAGCCATATGAGGACCTGGGCCTCTTTAACCTAAAGAAGAGAATGTTGAGACGGGACTTGATAGTGTCTTACCGCTATATCAGAGGAGTGCAACAGGAGCTCAGTGAACAACTGTTCACTGGGGCACCCCTGGGAATGACAAGGCAGGACCAATGGATACAAACTCCTGGAAGGCCGCTTCCGACTTAATACCAGGAAAAAACCCTTCACAGTTAAGGTGTCCAGAGTGTGGAATAAGCTCTCTTCAGAGGTGGTGCGGTCATCTTCCCTGGAGGTTTTCAAGAGGAGACTTGTTGGGGTTACCTAACTCCAGTCGTCTTCCTGCCTAGAGTTGGGGGGCTGGACCCAATGATCTTTAAGGTCTCTTCCAGCCCCTAACAACCTGTGAATCTATGAGTATGTTGGGTGAGCAAAGTAAGAATGACTACTAAAAGAAGTGAACCAAAAGTAGAAGATAAGCTCATAGTATAATGCTAATGAAAAGCTTTGTTCCATCTGTGGTATCCATTCGTTTTTTAGCACCAGTTCAGAGCAAACCAGTTATTACCAAGCTTACTTTGCAGGTCAGTTTTCTTTCTTGTGTGACAGAACTACAAGATCATCATTATATAGATTTATGCATTATATAGATAATACACTAAAAGTCATCTACTTACCTTTAAGTGAAATTAGAAGTCACGTTTGTCCAAGTGTGACTTGTTCTTGCTGTTCATTTTGTCTTTAAAGTGTTGCTATCTTTTTAATCTTCCCTTATGTTTCTTCATCTCAGGCTGCCTGAAGCTCAGCAGAGAGTTGGAGGATGTTTTCTCAGTCTCATGCCACAAATGAAAAGCTTGTACCTTGCATACTGTGCCAACCATCCATCAGCAGTAAACGTTCTCACAGAACACAGGTATGTTAGTTGCATTCAATTAAAACTGACACGCACAAGTGGTTAAATATCACCAATATATTCTGCACATGTGTGTCAGTTAAAGAAAAGTTTAAGTGCACTTCAAAAAATCACATAGGCTTTTTTTTTTTTCTTTTGCAAGTACGCAGTAGCCCAGTGGTACCCAACCTTTTTACCTGTGAGCTGAATGAATGGTATGGGGTTGGTCTATGGGACAGTTCCAGTCTGTGGGTCCCATCTGGTGCACAAGGCTAGTCTGATGCTTGGCCCTGGCCTCGTGCAGCAAATCAGGCCCATGGTCACAGCCCCATGTGCCAAATTGGGCTCCATACCAGATCGTGCCTGTGCCTCTGCATGCAGGGCCCTATCATCTGGCCTGCAGAGCTTGGAACTTCCATTCAGGGGGAGAGATGATAGTGTTAATTGTAACTGCTCCCCACTGCCAAATTTCCAGACACATGGAGGTCTGTAGGCAGGATGATCTGGCTCTGTGGGCTGGTTTTGGCCTATGGATGTGAGGTTGAGCATCACTGTTATAGCCTTTGAAAATATGAAAGAAGCTATAGTATACATGATGCTTGTTTTGAGAACACCTAAATGAACTGCTGTTTTTGTAAACTGGCATAATCCGTTATTAGATAACTTGTATTACAGCCTGCCACCTATCATTTAGTCTTTAAAAATAACTCATCCTATAGTCTTTAAGAGGCTGAACACAAATGCAGGGATGGAATCTTACTTCAGATATGTAAGCATGTATGATCACATACCTTGAAAAACTTATTTTCACAGGTGTGTGAAATGCAAATTTTCAAGACAATGAAATGATTTATCAATGTATTTATGTAGCACCCTTCCCAGCAAAGGCTCAGAGTAGCTTACAGTAGAACAACAGAACTTACAAAACCGGAAAGCAAACAGGAGAACAAAACTTAAAAGGCAAGTAGAATAACAACATAAAGTAGAACCACCTGAACCAACGGGAGAGGAAATCACCAGCACGCTCGCTTACAGGCTGGGGGAGGACCTACTCAGCAGCACAGCACCGGAAAGGGATCTTGGAGTCATTGTTGACACCAAGATGAGCATGAGTCATCAAGGTGATGAAGTGATTAGTAAAGCTAACTGCACTTTATCATGCATTAACAGGTCCAGGGAGGTGATACTTCCTCTCTATGTGGCACTGGTCAGGCTGCAGTTGGAATACTGCCTCCAGTTTTGGGTGCCACACTTCAAGAGGGATGTGGACAACCTTGAGAGGAGGGCCACTCATATGGTTAGGGGCCTGCAGGCAAAGCCCTACGAGGAGAGATTGAGGGCCCTGGATTTCATCAGCCTCCACAAGAGAAGGCTGAGAGGTGATCTTGTGGCTGCTTACAGATTTATCAGGAGTGGGGAGAGCAGCAAGGAATAGGAGATGCTCTGTTTACCAGGGCACCCCTTGGGGTAACTAGGAGCAGTGGCCACAGACTGATGGAGAGCAGATTTAGGTTAGACATCAAGAAGAACTTCTTCATGGTAAGGTTTGCAAGAATTTGGAATAGGCTTTCAAGGGAGCTGGTGTTCTCCCACCTTGGGGGTCTTTAAGGGGAGGCGAGACAGACATGCACCTGGCTGGGGTTGTCTGACCCCAGCGCTCTTTCCTGCGCAGGGCAGATGTTTGGACTCGATCTGCTAAGATCCCTTCTGACCCAAACATCTATGAATATCCCAGCCTAGCTTTGATTGCTAAATTTCAGCCCAAATAGGAAAATCTTAATACAGCACTGGATTTTGGCAGGCCTTATGGGGAGACAGTTTCAGAGCTGAAGAATGACTGCTGAATGACTTCCCACATGTTTATGTCAATCAGACTCTGTGTACTGATGGTACTTGCAGGAAGTTGCTCTTGGTTGACCTTAGGGATTGCAGGTACATATTGATGTCAAAATCTTGGTTGTGAGAAATAAGTATTCTTGTTCACTCAAACTCCACACACTTGAGGTGGCTTAGTTCCATAGATATTTAGGACTTCACTCTTAGAACACACTTGCCTGGACCATGCTTGCAGAGGGAGAGGGTTTGGGACCAGACTATTGTTTGCTTCGTTGTTAATTTAAGAAGTGGAGGTGCTGGCCTACAACTGGATTTCCTCCTTCAGATTGTCAGCGAGCATGTGCTGCAGAAGCTCTTTTGTTACCTTTTCAGGACACTTGGGGTGTGCTCCTTGTGTCCTTAGCCAGCCTAGCTTGTTGATTTGAACCTGTAGTCGGAGCCATGACCCTCCTATGTCGTTCTCCCTTAAGCTAGATGGCATCGGGGTGCTAGCAGGCAGTGGCTTCCATACTGTCCATGCAGATTTTTGCTTTTTTTACTTTACTAAACAGCCATAAAGGCCTTTTGCACCATCTTTACCATGCCTACGCAGCTGGACATAATGAAATTCTTTGTTCTCAACAATAACACCTTTTTTCTGAACCCACTCTATTTTAAAAGTTGTTATGGTCTGGAACATGGCTCTTGCTTGTTCTTAACAGTATAAAACTGAAGCACTTCAGTCATTTAAGGCAGCTTAACTGTTTTCCTCTTAAGACCTTTTTTTGCCTGATACAAATGTAATTACTTCCCCGTATGCTTCTCCCTCTGCTTTCTTGTGAATAACTTCATCAATGCTCTCCTGTTTGCTTTTTATAAAACTCGAGTCTCAGAATTTTATAAGCTTTTCAGTCTAAGGAATCTTTCTTATTTTATGCTTTAAGTAGTTGATTTCTCCCCTCTTCCTATAGAATGGGCTGGAATTCTCTCTGTAAATAGGATGTACCAAGTACTAAAAAAGTAAAAAGTAAACACCCACAATTTCTTAAGATTTGAAGATGGATTTGGGAAGAATCATCTAATACTTCAGAGCTCTTCTGAGGACAGAGTGAAATTAGTGAGAGGAAGTACTGATAACTTGAAAGAGGATAAATTGTTTCTTCCTCTGAATAATGCGTTTGCTTTCGAATCTACAAAACCAACCTTGTAGACATCACATAGCATGGAGTGATTAATACATTCTAAACATGCCAGTAGTTTCAAGGTAATCTGACAGTTTATCAGAGACAGACAAAGGGAAGCAAGCCCTTATGAATGGGCTTCTGTTCAGAATGTCATAATATCTGCTTTGGATGAGATGCATGTACAGAAATATAATCCCTTGATATTCAGTTGCCTTCATTTAATATTTTTAAACCATTTTCTTTTCTTAAATGGTTACCAGTTTAAGCCCCTGAAGATTCCATTTTTCAAAGGTATCGTAAAGAAGTCAGGAATTAAGTGTAAGCAGTTTTCAAACTGCTGCTAATTTTATAGAATTCCAGGACCCCCTGTAGCCCTCATCTGTTCCCATGAAACTAACTGTTGTTATTCTCATGGAGTAACTGTTAACCCGCAATTGACATGGTTGGTCTCATGGGGTAACTTGTTAACCCCACCCACATGAACAAAATGGAACCAGCAGCAACAGTACAAGTGTACCAAAAACTATTTATTAAACATACTGATTGTTTGAAAGAGTATTTATGATGATTTGAACCCAAAATATTATTTCACTAGAACTATGAACAAAATTTAAACTTTTTTTAGAGTTTCAAAACGTGAATGAACAAGTTGCTAAGTCTGCAGTTCACACTGTTTCCAAACTAAAAATTGCTTCCAAAAACATTTCCTAACTGTTTTAACTAAATATTGCATTCCACACAATGCAGCAGTGATGTACTGTGGTGTTCACAAGCAAATCACTTACAAGCTTCTCATCATTTTGGCGTTTTGTGGTCATCTGTCCTTGGACAAAAATCACAATGTCCACTCGTGCTTGCAGAAAGTTCGACTGGTGTGTGTTGTGGCAATTTGTAATTTAGGGCAGTCATACCAGACTTGACGGATTTAGACAGATTACATGTATCCATCATTCTTCATTTTATTTGTCTGTCGATCAACTATTCTCCAAGCTCCTGCAAAAAAAAATAAGCACTGTCTTCTTAAATGAGATCTTTGCTTCCAGTTTGTGTTGTGGCCTAGCCAAATGCTGAGGCTGGCAATGGTAGCCGCATCTGGCATATTGAAAAAGTGTCATTGGCTACCTGTTGATTTTTCTGTCTGCAGGTGGTCATATAGACTAAGCGATCAAGGTTATCCACCCCACCCTTGGTTTTTATTGTAGTCATGGATGATGTCTGGCTTTCTTTGCTCTCCACCAATGACAGGTCATGGTGCATGCTTGACAGCAACAGCACAACTTTGGATGTCTTTGGAACATAGGAAACTAGGGTGAGTTCCCCATCAAAAGCCAAAGTGGATGAAAAAGTTTCTCTTCTTTGAATTGCTTGCATTTCATTTGGGATATCAGCCTTGTTTTTCCGAGTTGTACCCACAGAGGTTAAATCCTGCTGTAGCAGTCTTTCTGCCAAGTCAGTACTTGTGAAGAAATTGTCACCTACAGTGTTACTTCCTGTCTTGTACCAGGGATGAAACAGTTTTTCAATGACCTGGGTACCAAGATTACTTTGGCACGTAGCTTCCAGTTGCTTGCCCAGATAGATGTCTCCAGACAGGAGGAATGATGTTGCTGCATCACAGCACTACCAAATTTTCAAGCCATAATTGGCAGGCTTGCTGGGCATATACTGTCTGAAGGGACAGTGATTCCAGAATGCAATGAGCTTCTCATCAACCGTCAGGTGTATTCCTGGAATATACCATTTCCTGAGCTGCTCTACAAATTGTGTCCAAATATCTCTGAAGGCAGCAAGCTTGTCCACAGCTCTCCTTTCCTCATGTGTCAGTTTGTTGTCAAATCTTAGGTAGTTGGTGATTTGACAGAATCACTTTAAACTCATGGTGGCACAGAAGCAAGGATGCCTGGTGCGTTGCTCCCACAACTCCTCCAGTGCCTCGTGACCACTGTGGTATAGACCACTCGGCAGTAGGAGGCCAGTGTAGGCTTTCAACTCTGTTTCATCCAGCTTTTTCCACTCCTTTCTATTTTCAGGATGGCTATGATTCCAGTCCCTGAATGTTCTTTCTGCCTCTGTTTGTTTCTCTTATGTTAACAGTCAGGATGTCTTGTGAGAGAAACAGGTGGAACATTTCCACCACTGTCTGTATTACTTTCTACTGTTGGGCCAGCACTTGCATGAACTGTGTCCTTGGCTGTTCTCCAATGATGTATTAGCTGTGGACTTTTTCTCCACACTTTGCCAGTTCTTCCTCTAAAGGTGTCATCATGTGCAATGCTTTCTGGGGCTGGTGGCAATAGTTCTGCTCCATGTCTTGCTGTAGCTTTTCTCGGTCTTCCACGGTGGCCTCGGGCTGGTTCTCTTCCCTTTCCCATTGGAAGTGTTGGCAACACTTCTGCTTGTGGCACGAACTCCTCCTCATCTGTTCATCATTGTCTAACCTATCCTGTATAAATCCTTGTTGGACCTATTGTTAAAAGTATACAATCAACTTTGTTTTGTAGTTGTATGATAGCACCCTAATCTGCCACAGGTAAAGCAGGGGGAAAATCAATATGTAATCAATATCCTGTTACTGGAAGGATTGTTAAAATATGCTTAAGAGGGCCATGTCCATATTGTTCCCCTCCATTCCCCCCCCCCCCCCCCCCCCCCCCCCCCCCCCAAGAGGAAGGCAACCTCTGTCCCTACAGTCCATACTAATCTGACCATGGGGAAAAATTCCTTCTTAACCCCAAACATAGTGATTAGGCTGACTTGGAGCAGAGGGACATGACCCTCTAGCTAGGCATCTACAGGTTTTTGTCCCAGCCAGGAACAGTGGCACAGCTCAGTCAAAATCATAGTCTTGGCTAGCCCAATCCATTTGGGTTGTGGGGGAAACTTGTGCTTCTAACTGATGCTCTTTGCAGAGGACTTCAGACAGCTACTCGTATATCATTCTGTTCCCATGCTTATCTGGGATGCCTTTGAGGAAAGCAAAAAAACCTCCTGACATGTAGTAACAGGAAGGGGGGGAAAATCTTTTCTGGTCACATATGTCAATAAACAAAAAGCAGAAGCTTGGGAAAAATCCTCCATTCTGGTCTGCAACTTGGACAGCAAACATAACTCCACATAACTTCCTCTAACTGGCCAGCCAGAACTCCCCTTTCTGTATCGCCTCTATAAATATTATCCTAGCTCCTTTAATCTTTCATAACTAAGCCAGGTCATGGAGCTGTGCTTCATTTTCATGCTGCTGAATGTGGTCCTCTCCCATATCTACCTGCTATAAAACTGCAGAGCTCTTTTTAAATCTCACAGCAATCTATTTGGGGTGGGGGGGGAAATCTGTGCTTCTGACTAGCTCTATGTAGAGCACTCCAGAAATAGCTACTCCTAGATCATTCCTTTCCAACGTTTATTCAGCCTTTTCTTGACTGTCTCCAGTGATGGAAATTGCACAGCATCCCTAAGCAGCCTATTCCACTATGTCACTGTTCTAGCAGTGAAGACTTTTTTCCTGGTGTCCAGTCTAAACCTACTTTGTTGCAACTTCATCAGTCTGTGTTTTGCTCTGTGCAGCAAGAGAGAATTTATTGCAATCCTTCACATATTTGAAAACTGCTATCATGTCCCCTCTTAAGCACCTTTTCTGCAAGTTGAACATGCCTAGCTTCTTCAGCATCTCCTCATATAGCTTACTTTTTAAGTCTTGTATCATTTTTGTCATCTGCCTCTGGACACTCTCTAACTTCTCCATGCCCCTTTAAAATGTGAGTTCAAAACTACACAAATACTGTAGATGAGGCCTACCCAGTGCCAAACAGAGGCACTATCATCTTGTGTTGAGCACCTAATATTTATTTTGATGCTGCCCAAGATCTTATTTGCCTTTTGTGCAGCTGCATCATGCTGCAGACTTGTACCGAGTCTGTGATCCTCCATGGCTCTTAGATTCTTCTCTGTAATACTTCTTTCCATCCAGCTGTCACCCATTTTGTATATTTTGATTATTCTTCCCACTGTATATCACCTTGCATTTGTCAGCATTGAACTTCATGCTGTTAACCCAGTTTTCAATCCATCGAGTTTCTTCTGTTGCGCTTCTGTTCTCCAGTGTGTTCACAGTCCTTCCCAATTTTGTTATTTTCACATTTATGTGGAGTGTTTGAAAGAGAAAAATGGAAGATTTTCAAGGGTTATCATTTGGAGATTATAAACTCCCATCAGCTTTACTATCAGAGCTTGTAATTTTTCATGAGATCAGTTATGAACTTCACTAGTTGCATGTGTGTGCATAGGGTTTGCCTACAAAATATTCCCTTCATGTGCTTGGTATACAATTGTAAAACATTTATAACTTTTGGTGCATCGAAAGTAAGTTCCCTTCTCCCCCCCCTCCCCAATTTATCAAAGACACATTAGTTCTCAATGGGTGCATCTAGATGTGCCTGATACTGTGCAGTCCCAGTGGCGCACTGTTTTTAGATACTACGTTGCTGTAGCGTCTTGTGTAAATGCGCTCAGTAAATCTCTGTGAAATTTGTCCATGAGGCATTTATCCATGTGAAATTTACACAAAGCAAATTAAACCTTTGGTATATACTCACATCTAGGACTTTAAAGGATAATTGTCATTGGACATATTCCAGAAGCATTGTAAGACCTTATTTAGGAAGTCTTTTAGCAGTTAGGGTTATGTTCTTAGGTATCGTTTAGGGAATTGTTTTATTAATATTTTATTTAGTTATGTAGCTTATGTTGCTTTTATTGGAAGTTGGTCTGAGCCTTTTTTTGGTAAGAGTGGCTTATACATCAAATAAATAAAGTTAAAAATGGGAGGATGTGTGGGGGTGGGGGTGTTCCCCCTTCATAGAATTCAAGAGGCCTGCAGATTATGCTTAGCTTTCAATAGTAAATAAATATATTTCTATTAGCCATGCTTGAGTAATAGTAATATAAGCACTGATTAATGCATCTAAAACCCGTATAAAACTTTTGCTGATCGTGCTGGCTGTACACCACTAGGGTGCATATGGGACTAAACTTGACAGAGTTGAGTGTTGATTAAAGTTGATTGTTAAAGTGCTAAAGTTGATTGTTAAGAGGATTCAATAAGATTGGTGCCAAAGTGTAGACTGCATCTGGTCATAACAAGGTCTGAGAGTTAAATAATGTGGTAGAGGTGTCAGTGTTTGCTATGTAAATGCCTGAAGTAAACAGTACTGCTTACTTCTTGCATAAGGGAGAACCTGGAAATCTTTGAACCTTGCAAAAGGCTTAGGGGACAGATGCAAGCAATTGTGAACTATGGCCATGCCTTACCAGCAATATTCAGGGCTAACATCTTGTGGCCTTTTGGACAGAAGGATTAGTGAAATAGTGCTGTGTATATAAATAAGCCTGGCTGAGCTTTTGCCACCATATTGGTTTGTGTGGTATATCATTCTTTTGGAATAGTATACAGACAGCACCTGGACAGAGCGCTCGCACTACACTGACAGAGAGAATGTAGAGGACAAACAGGCTAATGTTGGAAGCAATTTTGCAACATTATTTTTAGCATTTCTTATCAGTTGAACACTGGTAATCTCAAGATCACACAAACTACCACATGATTTTAAGGGAGCATTCAGCCATTGACTTCCATAGCCTCATTTTCTTTAGAAATATCAAACAGTTGATTGCATGAACTCTGGTATTCCAACACCTGCTGCAGCTGAAGTATACGATACCAAAATGTACATTAAAACATTGCTTTCCCCTGGGAAATACTAGGGCTTTGATTTCTTTGAATGTTCATTATACATAGGCTTGGTAGAAAATGAATTTAAAAAAATAAAATTTGAAAATATAAAAAAATTATATTTTTTAAATGTTTTAATTAAAAAAAAATCAATTAAAAATTTTCAGGTTTACATGAAATTGGGGGTATAGGGCTGGAGGGGGAGTGGCTGGGCCACCCCTTCACTGGTACATGCAAGGTGGGGCTTGCCCCTTAAGCGGAGTGGGGAGCTACTTCCTTCTCTGGGCTAGGCAGCCACTGCCTTTCCCTGTGTTCCCAGAACTCCTGTCCAGCCTGATCCCTGAGTGACCATGGCAGGGGCCAAACTTCCCTTGAGCCTTGGTCATTCAGGGGCTGGCCTGGGCTCGCATGGTGTTTGGTGCCCGATCCCTGGCTATGACCTGGACAGAGCAAGTGGCTGGCACCCAGCAGCACCATGCTTCTGGTTGCCAACAGCCCTGCCCCTCCCACTTGCCGGCCTCCAGCTCCTGTAGCAGCTATCCAAGCTGCTGCCAGAGGAGCAGTATGCGGGTGGCACAGCTGGAGTTCCCCTTACCCATCTGCAGCAGTTGCTGTGTGTGTGCGTGTTTGTGCATGAGCACGTGTGCACCACTTTCTGCCCCATATTTCCTTACCCTCGTCCCCAGTTTTTTTTGGTCTCCTTTCTATATATTTCGATGATTACCAATGGAAATTTTTTTTCATTGGTCTGAGTGACAGATTAAATTGATTTTTATCGATAAAAATTGAATCCTGCCAAGCCTTATTTTGCATTTAAATTTCCTAATCAAAATTTAACTAGCTCCTATTTCTTCTGTTAAGAGTAGCTTCTTTCATCAGATTCTTTCCTGACAGCCTCTTTTCATATTTAACTTGATATGAAGAATAATTTTAAATTTAAAAATCCTTCTAAAACTAATAATAACTTTGCCATTTGCTTCAGCATATTTTTTTTTCTTCATTTATGTCAGATATTGAGAATAATTGTTGGCTTGGTCCCAGTGTTCTCTAAAATTGTGACAGCCCCTAGAGGCTCAACTAAGAGGATGCCTGCAAGAGCTTGGAATCTCCCTCTAGCAGCTGCCTCTTTCAGTTTAAGAGAAGGGAAGTATTACATGGCTTGATCCATAGCTACTGACCTCTTTCAACTCCCATTGACATCTGGGGAAGAAGATGGCATACAACCCTTCTTAGAATAAAGCCCATCATATACTTCTAGCCAACTAAAGAGGAAGGAAATAATCCAAAACTGCCAGGGTATAAAATAGATCTGTTGTAGATTAAACATTCTAATTTCAAACAGAAAAAAATCCCTGAAAATGTTATTGGAATGCTTTATTAAAATCATGGTGTTGGTCAGGTTTGTCTGTTCCACCCTGGTGGTAGCAGATGACAGGTTCGAATCAGGTGAATGGATGGTTAGATGACCCAGATCCCTGCTACCATCCCGCGCTTCCTTGGAATCTCCCTGTTCTGTTCAATTAGAGTCCACTCTCGGGAAGCTAGGAGCTCAGAAGTCTTAAGAGCTCTATGTTGAGTTGAGGCTTTCTGGTTCTTTGCTCTACAGCTGAGAGTTAGGAAGCCTTGGGTCCTAGCGCTGGGGCACAGAGCCAAGAACAGCTCACAGCATGGTGAGAAGCCATGGATAGTTCTGTTAGAACCCTGCCTATTTTTCATTGAAAGTTGATGAAAACCAGTAATGAAACTCTTGATTCAGAAAATTAGTGTTTTCCAACAAAGCAAAACAAAAATGTAGCCATAAAAACCTTACATAGCCACCCACTTTTTCTCCTTTCTCACATCCCTCAAATTAGAAAAATTTGGATTTTTAACTCTCAGAACCAAGGCTGTTTGGATGCAGAGTTTAGGTTTTACCTGTCAATGAAGTTTGAATCCAGATCTGCCATTCAAATCTGTTTCTTTTATTAGGCCCTGTCTTCATTTAAACCTGTGAGCAGTCTTCCATTTAACTAAAAATAAATATTTGTCATGGTATGTATCTAGGCTGAAGACAATGAAGTAAGCTTTGGACAAAATTATTTGACCATTTATGTCCTCTCTTTGTTTATTCTATTTTGCCTGTGGGATTCTGTAAAGGCAAGAACAATTTAAGGACCTTAACTGTAGTTATCTATTCATATGTACAGTAAAAGCTGTTTTTCCTAGAATTAAACCTGATGAGTGGGTTTGGCTTATGTAATGTTAATTGAAATTTAGAAAAATATGTTAACCAAGAATAGACCTTTGAAACTATTTAGAACAAAAAGTCTTAAATATTCATGCTTAAATATGCAAACAAATTCAGACCAAGAAGTTTCACTTTTTACCTTTTGGTAAGTTTGGGACATTGCAACTTGATCTAAGTATTAGGGTCACCAACCAAAGTATTATTCTCTCAGTGAATATTGTTCTTTGTGAAATTAGGCAAATGTTTTTATATTCCAGGGATTATTTCAGACCATCAAACTTCTTTCCCAGGAATAAATGCAACTTTGGTTCTGTTTTTCTAACAGTATTTATTGGATAATCTGTTCGGAGGATTTAAAAACTTAAATATTTTACCTACTGCCACTATCTGTGTTTGTTCTTACCCCAAGGTAAACAGAAGCTAAACTTTGTCAATTTAGCACTGTTTTACTGATAATAAGCTGCTCCTAATTAGCTTTTATTTACCATATGCAAAAACTTGGGTGCACAGAGTAGCTGCAGAGCAGCCAATGCATAGTAATTTTCCCTGGCCTTTTAACTCATTTTAATTTGTTCATATGGCTGTGCCCTTATGCATGTATTTAATTTCACTCATATGAATAGTCCTATTGATGGCAGTTGTGTTTGTCATTTTACAAGACTAGGGCTTAATTTATTGTATTGGTGTGAGCTTTCCATTGCATAATGGGAGGAAAATCCTAAAAATGGGAAATTCAGTTGAAAGGCCAGAAGGGTCTAAGGGCATGTTTCACAGCAGAAACTACTTTTAATTTATGAAAGCCTGTGGCCTGGGTCCTGCACTTGTCGAAATGAATGGCTAAGATAATGGAAGATCCAAGCTAGAGCTTAACTTCTGATGATTGGTGCTGTGCAGCTGAGATCAGACAGTCTACCATGTAGCAGGTTTGTTTACAGAAGGGGTGTCAGGAAAGGATAACGGCAGGGAAGAAGAGACTGACTCATTCAGGAGCGCCACTTTTGTGGAGGGTAAGGACCCAACCACTATATACAGTGACTTTTTCCTTAGGAAAGAGATGTGGAAAGTGACTCTGTTTTAGGAGTATCTTTCTCAGGATAAGATTTGCTTATGCTCCTGTGTACCAGTCATTCCACACCAAAGGCTACCAGCAGCAGTCATAACAGGTACACAGGGCTCTGGGAATTGCATCTTAGGACTGGGGAGCAGTACTGAAAACCGCTTATGGCCGAAGCCACTTAGGGGTTATATCTGCACTGTGGCAGCAGTATGTCCTTGGTGATACTGTTTCTGAGAATATCCCACCTACCTGCTCCCTCTAACGCAGTCAAAACTGAGAAATACTCTAGTGGGGCTGCTCTAAGATGTCCCTGTGCAGCTATTGTTGAGAACTTTGGTCTGTGGCATGCTTGAGTGGCTGCTGGGGATGACCCTGGAGTGGCCTCATTGGCCTCTTTCTGCGTTTTGGAGCATGTGAATAGGAACTGGCGGCCCACATACATTTGGGAACAGCCCAGCTAGGATATACATCAGGATCTGGAGTGGACAGATGCACAGCTATGCTGTGGTAGGTTCAAGCAAGTAGGCTTTTGTTGCTAGAGCATCTCTGTACTAACTGGTGGGGACGAATATGTACCACTACTATATGTGCTGCTTTAAATGCACTCCCCTGCTCTTACAGATGCAGTCAGAGACTTCAAATAGGAATCAACAGTGTTAAAAAATTCTGACCTGCTGTGGTCTTTTGGAATTCTTTGCCACAAAAGAATTGTTCTGTTATTTTTCTGTAGTCAAAAAAGAGTGAAAACTAAGTGCTGGAATTTTCCAAGGGATGCCTTGAGCCTAAAAGGTTGAGAACCACTGGTCTAAAGAGTAGCCTTGATCATCAGTAGAGACCTACCTAAATTGTGGAGAAGTGTGCTTTGCAGCGACTCCTTTAATCTTGCTTTTTGCCGTGCACTGCCACCCCTCATCCCCTCCCAACTGTCAATTGATGGAGGGGCCCCGTCGGCTGTGCTGCTTCCTGCTGATTAGCTGAGGACAGCACTTAAATGGTTACTGTCTAATCATCAAATGAAAGAGACATTTTAAAGGTATGGACAATGGACGGAAAAGGAAAATGAAATTTTCCTCGGCTTTAAAAAACCTTACATGTTTATTAGGTTATTAGTGAATAGCACATAATATTCTTAGTATAAATGGAAGAGGCACAACAGGCATTTTAATAAATGAAATTATTCAATTACCTCAAACAGTCACAGTAATTAATATTGAAAATGTTTAGTATTTTTTTTTTTCCTTTGATGGTACAAAACTAAAAATCAGACGTGGGAAGAAATGTATTCTTTTCATTTAACGTTCAGGCAGTATCAATTTTGTTAGTTACCCCTCATTTCAGCTTTATTGATAAGACTGCTCTTGTACATGCTATGTTTATACTTTACAAGACCATAGTTACTCTGAATAACTAGAGCGTGGAATACAGATACATTTCTGAGTCAGAAGACTCTTTGTGCCTCCTCCACTTTGTGCATCCCAGAATCTTCAAGTATGCAGGCTGATGTCATACTCTGAACAACCGTCCCGGAGTAAGGAGCTTGCTCTAGAAATTCAGCATTTGAGAACCACGAGGCTGTAAGACTCGGGGATTCATTAAACCAAGGTTTTACTGCAGTGTTTTCAGAATGCGATGTCTGTGTGCCTTCCTCAGACCCCTCAGCTATGAGAGTTCATGTTCCATCTCCTATAAACAGAGACTTTCTTCAGAAGTGTAAGTTGTCATCTTAAAGAAACATACTTATTATTGGTTTTTGTGCATGGTATGTGGCTTTTTTTGCCCTCCAAATTGCTATGGATGCGTTAGACTTTTAAGCTTTTTTTTCTCATTTTAGCTTTTTCTCTTTGCTTTGCATTGTTGAAACTGCTATAGAGCTATACAAACCAAAGGGTGCATATAGTGATACATTTTTAGAAATCGGTATTACAATTTTTTGAGAGCCAGAATTTTGGTGAAAGTACTTTAAGCCACAGATATGAGATCAGAGATTATTTTACAAAGCAAAAGCTTGTGGTATGCTTCTATTCATATACTAATTCAGAAAATTAACACTATTAGTATATTGAAATAACTTCAGTTCTTGCTCTTGATAAAGCCAGGTACAGCTGCAAGGCTACTCTGAATAAATTAAAAGCTAAAGGATCAAACCTCTAAAAATAGTATTCCAAAAGTGTAATAATTACTTTTGGCTCAGCTAAATTTCATTTTCCTTTTGTGTATACCTTAACTGTTCTTAACTGTGGTTCACAGTGCCATTTCAGTAAACCAAAAGGAGAAAAGCCAGTATTCACAAGTGCCAGTCTGAAGTACATTACATGAAAGAGTCACTGTTTTGTCAAAAAATCCTGATATTAAGCTAGCAACATGTATTTAACTTTTTTGCTGGATTATGAAAATTAGAAATCGAACTGTGTAAAGTGCTTTTTGCTTGCTAGTTGCCCAGTACCTGTCACGTTCCAACACTGAAAGAGATCTTGGATGGCTAAAGCACGTTTCACTGAAAGTATCTGCATCCAGTTTCTTTTAGTCTTTCGTTAATCAGATTTACAAGGATATCCACTTAGAGCTGAAATGATGCCTTTTCACCAAATATTATACGTGCATAATATTGTAGCTGTATTAGATAATGTTGAGGGTGTTTTGAACGCTTGAACAGAGTCTTAGTGGGGTCCATATAACTTAAGTTATCCAGACAAAATACTGATACGCTTTAAAAAACAAAAAAACAAAAAAGCATTTCAAGTTAACATAATAAAATACAGTATGAAAGTCCTTCTAGCAATATTAGCAGCAAAACTCTGTAATTTGGTTTTAATTGCATCTATTAGCACCATGCTGTTAGAAGGTCTTTTAATGTGTTTCCATTGTTAGACTCCAAGCCCAGAAAAAATGTGTTTATTTCAAATTCGTTTAGGTTTAAAACTTACCATTATAGGCT
Source organism: Alligator mississippiensis (assembly GCF_030867095.1). Lineage (NCBI taxonomy): Eukaryota > Metazoa > Chordata > Crocodylia > Alligatoridae > Alligator > Alligator mississippiensis. Next base: position 353,617,968 of record NC_081824.1, on the reverse strand, counting down.
GCAAGGTTTTGGTTTGAAGATTAGGGAACAGCTTAAAATTCCCCATATAGGAGGGAATTGCAAAAGATAAGCTGTAGAGAAAGCTAAAGATAGTATGTGCTTGTATTTGAGTTAGTTTTTGTAAGATCCTAGCTCATACTGGGTTCCTCCTTCAAAAATGGCCAGCTATATAATACCAATCATTAACAATCAGAACAGTAGTATTTTATTCCAAATGTTTGGTCAGCCCGAGTACAAGTTTTGTGTTAGAGTGCAGAGATGAAAGGGGGATTTTAGTGATCATGATTGTTGTGTAGTAGGAGGACTTCCTAAGTAAGAGGCATTGTGCTAGAAGATGGCTCAGCAAATACTTTTCCCCTACATGTACACAACAGCCTGTGGACCCTGTAATGTACTGAATGGATTAAAGTTTAAGACTCTTGTATCTTACAGTGTAAAGGAACAAGTTAATACTATAAAGAGCAACACAAAACAGATCTTCGTAGCGGGAATGCATCATTGAACACGTTGCAGGGGTTTAGGTTGTAGCCGTGTTGGTCTAAGGACATAGGTAGACAAGGTTCCTTGGGTGAATTTGATATCTTTTATTAGACCAACTCAAATGGTTGGAGAATAGTTATTAAGCAAGCTTTTGGGTTCAAAAACCCTTCATCAGGCTAAGGAAGCTTCAGCAGTTGGTGTGTGCTCTTCCTGGATGGAATGAAAAGTAATCAAGCCAGAGGCTGGGCTGGGCTGGGGAGTCAGTTGCCAGGCAGATTGTAATGTATCAAAAATCCAGTGTCTATGTTTAGTCCCTGATCTCTAGTATCCAGCAGGTTGATGAAATGGAGCTCATAGGCTCGTCATTGAACACGTGGGTTTTTGGAAGAGAAAAGAGGGGCGATCTAAATATTAATTTGGATAATATTAAGAGGAGGTGGTTTGAAAAGAAGCAGTTCATAAGGGAGAGATGTTGGACAGTGTGGGCAGAGGAGAGCAAGAACTAGGAAGAAAGAGAGGCAAATAGGTTGTGTTAAAGTTTTTCCTGATACTTGCTAAAGGAAAAATTGAAAAAGTTATGCAGTACCACAAGTGAGGGGGTATGTGTGTCACTGTACAGGCATGTATGGAAGCATAGGTCTTCTTGTGAGGTGTTTATGCTCTGGAGTTCTTAGGCAACAAAATAAATAATGGTAGATAGAGAGAGACTGTGGCCTCTTCCTGACCAGTTATGATAATTTTATAATACAAGGCCAGTTTTTGACAACTGAGCTCAGTCTTGCTGTCAGAGATCCTTGTTGCAAGGAATTGAGCCTGACTTTGATTTAAAATGGCACATCTTGACTAAGTACAGGCAGTCACAATGCCCAAGGCTGAATCGATTCAATTTTTGCAGGTTAGTCTAAGCTGCCTAGACTGAACCATTAAGCAAGTGAACAGACATTCACTTTTGATTCTGCAAATGCAGCTACATGTAGCCCAGGCCAGAGGCTGGGGGGTGCTAGAGTGTGCCTCCCTGCTTGGCTGGAGCAGACCACTTGGGGCAAGGTTAACCTGCCTACTCTGAGGGGGGAGGGAGGTGCAAAGCATCCTGGGTTACTGGGGGACTTTGAGTTCAGACTTGAATCTGGGTGGGATCTGAGACAGAAGTTCAGTAAACTGATTTAATTTAAATCATTTAAGTCTGATGCTACATCCATCCAGGCTTATCTTAAACTATTTTCAGCCATTTTGAAAGCAGTTTATGTGCACTGAACTTCTGTTCTGTTACAGGTATGAACTGGTTTCTGATCACTTTTATACTGGTTTACCTGTAATTTCTGTCTGTAGCCCTAAAGCATTGCCAGAAACAAGTAAATATCGCTTGCTAACTCAAGTTAGGCTAAGTTCTTGTAAATTTGAGTTGGATCTGATGAAGTACTGTAAGAGCGCAGTTAGGTATTTCTGTTCCTTGAAAATGTTCAGATAGACAGACACTTTTATCTATGTCTCCAAAACAATTCAGAATACTGTAGATACTCTGGATTTTGATTTGATATTTCTGGGTTTATTTTGTGAATCCATGTATAGGTGTTTGCACACCTAATAGTACTAATGTTGTGTGGCACCCTGTTGTACTCTTGGAAGCTGCTCATGGTACTCCAAATAAGTCACAGCTTTAGAGGAAGAATATAAGAAATGAGGCATGGTAGAACAGTCCATTTCCTGTCATACTTTTCTCAGCAGTCATAGGTTTAGGAATGTCCTTAACCTACGGTTACATCCCTGACTATTTGGTTCCTAAACACATCCTCATTTGTCTGTTCCGTTCTTAACCTTGGTAATGTTCTTAGCCTCTACAACATCCTGTGGGAATCAGTTCAAAATGAGCTTTTGTTAATTAAACCCCCTCCCAAACCCCAAAATACTTTCAGTGACATAAGAAGTGCCCCAGTGTGAAGGGGCACCCAATATAATAATCAAGTAGCAGGTTTAAAACCAACAAAAGGAAGTATCATATATCTTTATCATAATATAAATATAATAGTTTCTTTTCTCCTTTTTCCAAACCACTCATGACTTGATCTTTCTCCCCTCTAGTTCCCGCCCCCCCAGTCCCTCCCTCAACATCTTTCTCAGGCTGAAGAGTTCTAGTCTTTTTTTCCTCTTAGGAATACAGTTCCATACCTTTGTTGTCATTCTTTCTACCTTTTCTGTTTCCTCTATCACTCTCGTGATATGGAGTGACTGGAATGGTTTATAGTAGGGATGTCAGATTTGGCCTGCGGAGCTGTTTGACCTGGTTGCAGGGCTCCAGGAGGGATTGGGAATTCAGGTGTGGGTGCACTGGCAAATTCAGGTATGTAGGGGGGTGAGCACTGGCTGTGTTAGCTGCTGCTGCTCACCCTGCCATTGTGAGGTCTGAATTCTGCTGCATAAGAGGCTTCCCGCAGCCCATATTTGGCTCATAAGGAATCCTATGGTCTGGATCTGACCTATGAGGGGTGCTGGTTTGGGGGAGCTGGTTGAATTTGACACCCCTGGTGTACAGCATTCAGGTTATGGGCATGTGAAGGGTTTACAGAATAGCATCATGCTTTCTGTTTTGTTTTCCAAAACGAAGAATCGTATTCTCCTGGTAGAAATCAAAAGTGTGCAGATGTTCAAGTTGTTTTTTTCTGGTGCAAAAATGGCTACTGTAGGGGAAAAAAAACCTAGTAATAATGAGAGAGAAATCATTCCCAGGAGACTGAACATCTGCATACTGTCCCCTGGCTTAACTCTTCCTGAGAGCTAGGAATGGAGTGGGAAGAAAGGCTCCCATGCCTTCCAGAGGCCAGGGTCATCCCAGTCAGGACAAGAAGCAAGGGACAGCTGCTTTTGCCCTTCCCATAAACCAGTAAGGTGAAGCCTGCTTCCTGGTTGCTGCTTTTAAGTCGCAGTCTAGCTGGGTGGAATGGGTTGTAAGGAAGCTGGCAGACTGAGAATTGGGCTTAGGGGCTTTCTGTGGGGCACTGAGCCAGAGCACCTGTCTGCTTCTCCCTGGAGTGGTATATGCTTATTTATCCTGCTGCTCTGGCTGCCAGTGCTCTAGATCCCAGTGGAGGGAGAAACCCTGCAGACTTCCCTGCCTGCTTCTCATACCAGAATCTCTGGCATGAGAGCCCAGTAGGGGTCTTTGCCCTGCTGGTCCGTGCACTTTCCTCAGACCAGGATCATCACAGTCTGGGGAAGGCATGAAAAGCATGGGAAGACAGGCAATTGTACACTGAACACTTGTATTGCTCCCTTTCCTGGAATCATTTCTAGTGGTCGAAATTTTGTATGTGGTTTAAGCATGAATGACTGGTGCCTCCCAAGCCTGGGGTGCCGGGGCACAATCTGTGGGTGGCAGTGTGGGCGGGGTGGCAAGTGGCGACCACCCACAGAAGCTGGCGGCAGTGGCAAATCTCAGGGTGTGCACATGCGCGCAGCTGCGCCCCCCCCTCCCCCCCCCCCCTGCGAGTCTCTTCTGTGGGTCTAAGTGTCTACAGTTAGGCTTATTTTTTCTAATGTGTTGTTCTGTACTTTGGTTAAGCTGAATTTATTCATTTACTACATTGCCCACTCACTCAGTTTTGTGCCATCCTTCTGTAACTTTTCACCATTGGCTTTGGGTTGGACTGCCCATAATAATTTGGTATCATCTGCAGATTTCTCTACCTCATTGTTTACTGCATTTTCCAAATCATTTGGAATTGTGTTGAAGAGTGACCTGGGGGAATAAGCTTTCGTTTAACTAGTTGGAAGCAAGGATTTTGAGTATGTATAATCAAATGCAAATGAGAATATTAGAAGTATATAATTAATCTTGTTCTCTGAAAAAAGTGGTTTAAATTGGATAACAAAATGAATAACCCATCTGCAACTTTTTGGGATGATGCTGATAATATACAAGGATTACATTACATACATACATACATCCTCCAGTACATAAGGTTGCCTGCTCAGAATAGTGTACTTTCTGGGGTAGAAGTTTCATCAGCAAATGGTTCTGAACATGCATCTTAGGGAAAACCAATTTCACTTTGTGTTCCTACGTCAGTTAAGTATTGTTAAAAAAATAATGTCCTTGACCTATACTAATTCTCTGAAATACTCATTGTGAGGAGTTTGAGAGACACCTTGATGTTTGTGAAAGCAGATATTAATGGTGCTATCATATGGCTCTTGTTCATTCACTTGCTTTTCAGCAAAAATATATACAAGTATTAGGGATTGTATGACGTTCTGGATTGTTTCTTAGTTGGTAGGGTTGGAAGGGACCTTGACAGATCATTAAGTCTGACCCCCTGCCATGGCAGGAAAGAGCACTGGGGTCAAACTACCCCAGCAAGGTGTTCATCTAGCCTCCTCTTAAAGACCCCCCGGGCAGGAGCCAGCACCACTTCTCTTGGAAGTTGGTTCCAGCTCCTAGCCACCCTGACTGTGAAGTAGCACCTCCTAATGTCTAGTCTGAATCCACCCTCTGCCAGCTTGTGACCGTTATTTCTAGTCACTCCTGGTAGTGCTTGGGGGAACAGGGACTCCCCCAATGCCTGCTGGTCCCCCCCTGACTAGTTTGTAACAGGCCATTAGATCCCCCCTCAGCCTTCTCTTGTGGAGGCTGAACAGGTTCAGGTCCCTTAGCCTCTCCTCGTAGGGCCTGCCCTGCTGCCCCCTGATCATGCAGGTGGCCCTCCTCTGGACCTTCTCAATGCTGTTCACATCCCTCCTGAAATGTGGTGCCCAGAACTGGATGTAGTACTCCAGCTGTGGCCTGACCAGTGCCTCATAGAGGGGGAGGATCACCTCCTTGGACCTGCTTGAGATGCATCTGTGGATGCATGACAAGGTGCGGTTGGCCTTCTTGTCTGCGTCCCCACACTGTCACGCCATGTTCATTTTGGCATCAATAATGATTCCAAGATCCTTGTTGCAAACTTTGCTATAAATTCACTAAATATCAAATGTTTTTAAAAATATTATGTCCCCCCCCCCCCAGTGGATTATTATAGTTTTCACACGTTTTTCATTTCTTTTTTTAAGAAATGTGAATATCTTAATGTCTGGTCACTTTTATTTGACTTGAAAAAGGGCAAAACATGAGGCAGTTGCTTAGTTTATACTCAGTGGGAATTTGAAAACAGTGGCTTGCCTTAGTAAAGACTGATTTAACAACTGCATAGTGTTTTCTGAATTGATCCTAATAACCTTAATCTATAACCTTTACTTAAATCAAGTAGCATTTACCAGAATAACGAACAGAATCTAATTGGACCCTAACTAGGCAACCCATATTCATGCAGATAGTCCTATATGAGAGCCATTGCTCTTGGAATTAAGGGTGGGCCTAAAGCTGTAAACTCCTTGAAAGAAGAGACAAGGGCTCTGACTAGTTGTACACAATTTGGAAAATGCCATCAGCATTCAGCAATTAAGATCTGGATTGCTTTTTGATTATCTGTTGCCTTGGGCAAAAGCTCACTTCAGCTGAAGGATTAGAATAATTAGAATAATTTTTCTCTTCTGTTCTCTTCATTCCTAATTTGATAATTTTTATTTTATTTTATTTTTTTTGCATGTTCAGTGAAGAACTAGGGGAATTCATGGAGATGAAAGGTGCCAACAGCCCTGGGATCCTTGTTTTGACCACAGGCCTCAGCAAACCTTTTATGCGTCTGGATAAATACCCCACGTTACTCAAAGAACTTGAAAGGCACATGGAGGTATATCTTATCAGCATTTATGTTCCAGCTTAATGATGATTTGACAGCAATTATTTTAAAGGTACATGTCAAACATGATAGGCCCCAAATTATATTCCTTTTATCTTAAAAGATATAGTAGGCTTAAAATTCAGCTCAGTAGAATTGTAACAACGTAGTAAATTCTTAGAAAGGTTATAAACAAAATCCATCCAGGGATATTAATTTATTATTCAGGCTTTTTAGATAGATTGTCTCTTGAGCTGGCTTCCTGAAATCTCTGCTTTATTTTTGTAGAAAGGATATTTTTTTTTTTTTATCTGAGAGGCCATTTCAGTAGTATTTCTTTAAAAGATTAAGCCTTTATTGCATTATGTCCAATAATAGCACTGGGACTGTCTCAACATGGTAGTGCATTTAAATGACTGAACCTGAATTTGATTTTAGAAGTTAGACTTTTTGTGGGGTTGGTACATCACATCTTTGAGTCAGCTGCAAATGTGTCTCACTTAACATAATTTGGAAAAAAAGCATGTGGCTGAATGGTGAAATTACAGGAAAGAGCAGCAGCAACAGATGCATACTAACCTTTTAGAAGCTGTGTAATGGTAGGGTACTTAAGCTGGAAATAATCAGCTGAGTACAGGGTCAAACTTAATTTTCCAGATCCTTTTCTGTGGAATCATGAAAGAATAGCAGTAGTATAACATTATTGCTAAGTACAGGCTGTCAAAAATCCCAAGGCTGAATCGATTCAATCTTTGCAGGTTAGTCTAAGCTGCATATCTTGAATCGATATGCAGGTGAACAGACGTTTGCTTTTGATTCCGGAAATGCAGCCACATAAGTGCAGATGTTCAAGTTAGAAGCCAGGGGAGGGGAGGGGGTGCTAGAGCATGCCTCTCTGCTTGGTTGGAGCAGACAGCTTGGGCCAAGGCTAGCCCACCTACCCTGTGAGCGGGAGCTTTGTGGGGAGGTGGAAAGCATGCTGGGGGGCTGTGAGTTGACTTGAATCTGGAGGATCTGGGACAGAAGTTCAATAAACTGATTTAATCTAAATCAGCTAAACTTGATACTGCATCCATCCAGGATTATTTGAAACCGGTTTTGGCCATTTTGAAAGCAGTTTATGTGCACTGAACTTCTGTTGTGTTACAGATTTGAACTGGTTTTTGATCGCTTATACTGGTTTGTATGTAACTTCTGTCCCTAGCCAATGGGAGAGACTGCTTATTCTTGCTACAAAAAGGCAAGTGTATAATACTAGAAGAAGTAGGCAGTAAAAAAGGGCAGAAAGGGTGGTTACAAGAGTGTTACAGCCTTGTCTATAGTGAAGCTAACATGACTCTAAAAGGTACGTTTATCATTATCAAAAATTAGGTTACTTTTTTTTCCTCTTTAGGATTATCATCCAGATCGACCAGATATTCAGAAGTCTATGACTGCCTTCAAAAATCTTTCTGTAAGAGTTAACATTTTTTAAAAAGTATCACCCTTTCCCCTTTCTTCTGTTTAAAAAAAAAAAAAAAAAAGGAAAAAAATGGTTACTGATTTTTGTGCCTTGTAACAACTTTTTTTCTTTTTTTTTCTTTTTTTTTAAACTTGTGAAATTGAAGGCCTTGATGCTGTGCTTAGGGTTTGTGAAGGAGTGATTCAGCCAGCTCCTTGATTTCTGTGCGCCCTAGTGCATAGGGTTACCATATGTCCCGGTTTTCCTGGACATGTTCTCTTTTTGGGTCCTCCAGTCTCAGTCCAGGTGTTTTTTTTTTAAATATCAACAAATGTCCAGGATTTTGCTCTGTTTTTAGTATCAAAGTTTTTCCTGGCATTTCTTAGCTTGCCCTAGCAAGGAGTTGCTTGGGGCTGGGCAAAATGGTGGGGGAGTGATTGGAGGCAGGGGGCATCATATGTGGACAGCATGCAGCCAGGTAGGGTAGTGAGAGCAGCCGTGGCAGTTGGATGCAGGTAAATCTATGGAGGGTGGTTGCTGGAGAGCCAGGGCTTGGGAACTGTCTGGGGGGTGAATGGCTATGTAGAGGGTATAGGTGTGGGGGGTGCTTGCTGGTGTTGGGGGAAGCTGTCCAGATGCTGGGGCTGCAGTGAGGTGGGGGAAGCACTTTCCCCTCCATCGGAAGGGAGTGGGAGGGAGGTCTTCGGGGGGTGGGGGGGGTGGCAGGGAGCTGCATGGCCAGGCTGGTGACACTGGGGCCAGTGCCTGTGCTTGCAGGGACAGGGCAGCTGGGAGATGCTGCGGGACTGGGGGGGAGCCAGGGGTCTGTGGGTTGGGAGTGAGGGGCATCAGCAGGGCTGGGGGGGCAGTGGCTTGGAAATGAGGGGGGCGGGGGCTGCTGTGGATTGGGAGTATGGCGCACAGGCAGTTCCAGCGGGCTTGTGGGTTGGGAGTGAGGGGTATCATTGTGGATGGTGACGGGGTGGAGGTGCAGGTTGGGAGTGAGGGGCACCAGCATGGTCTGGGGGACAGGGTACTGTGGGTCAGGAATGAGGGGCAGCAGCAGGGCTTGGGGGCCTGTGGATTGGGAGCAAGGGGCAGGGCATGGGCATATAACTGCCCACTTCCTAGCCCCCCACAATCATATTCCTCCCCCCCCCGGGCCTTCTCCGACAGATGTCCTCTTTTTTGAAACTGGAAATATGATAACCCTACTGGTACAAGTTAAGACATTGCTTACTACTAATTAGAGCTTCATTATTCCTCATCCCTGCCTGACCAGTCAGCCCCTCACACAAGCAGAGTATCCTTTTGCATCAAGGCCTGTTTTTCTAAATGCTTCTTAATGCTGGATTTGCAATGTCATTTCTGCCCTCCCCACCCCCACCTGCCCCCGATGGAGAGTCCAGTGCAGAGCCTATGTTAGTACTGCTGGAATATGCTAGAAGGAGAAGAATGATCAAAAGCCCACCTATTCTTAAACCCAGAACAGAACTGGGTGTTGCAGAGAGAAGGAATAAAGGTTTTCTCTGAAAAGCTTCATGAGACATGGGGCAAATGGGGAGACCAAATAGAGAGGGAAGGACATGAGAAAATGGTTAACAAAGACTTAATGTCTGCACAGTTAATATATTTTCTTTACCAAGTGAAACCATAATGATATGGAACATACTTTAGGGTTGTTAGTTGTAGCTATGTTGGTCTGAGGACAAAAGCAGACAAGGTTCTTTGGGTAAATGTGATATCTTTTATTAGACCAACCAAATAGCTGGAAAAATTGTTCTTTTCAAGCTTTCAGGCACAAACACCCTTCTTCAGGCATAGGCAGAGTCTGCTGGTGTTATGTCAAGATGTCTTCACTACTCCCACAATAACTGCACCCCACAATAGAGCCATCACCTTTCCTGGATCTTACATCTGCACCTCCAAAAATATAATATATGACATCTAGTGCACTAAATGCCCTGATGGAAAATATGTAGGAGAAACCAAACAAACTGCATATCAGAATGAACGCATACCCAAAATCTATCAAAACAAAAATACGCAATTACTTGTGGGTGCCTGCTTCTCACAAGGCAAACCACTCTTTCTAATCTCTCAGTTCTAGTCCTCAAAGGGAATTTACAGAACACCTTTTGTAGATGAGCTTCACTTCATAAATCTATTGGATACAAAAAATCATGAATTAAACATGGACATTGGATTTATGACGCATTATAATCTGCCTGTCGTCTGATAATCCCCCGTAATCTGTCTGTATTTTACCAGCTACATTCTTCTATCACCAATTCTACATTCCACTTCCCCCTACCACCTACCTGTCTCACCTATTGTCTCCCATTCCCTCTGATCCTCACTGCCACAGACATTTGCATTTTGACCGATCTGCATTTTGGCTTCTATTCTACCCAGGAAAGCACACACAACACCAGCAGACTCTCCCTATGCCTGAAGAAGAGTGTTTGTGCCCAAAAGCTTGCAAAGAACAGTTTTTCCAACTATTTAGTTGGTCTAATAAAAAATATCACATTTACCCAAAGAACCCTGTATGCTGATTTATATAAAAAGCAGCTATATTCCCTCTTTCTAGTTGGCTAGCTATTCATAGGCAACAGTTTTATTAAAGAGGAAAGATTTGAAAGAGAATGAAGTAGTAACTGGATGGATAATTTTAGAGCAATTTTGAAACTACTCTACTAAATTAAAAGGAAAAGCATTGGTATTAACAGAAATGTAAATTTAAGTAGTACTTTGAACATTTCTTGCAATGGAATATATTCAATTTGAAACAAATTGTCTGTGTCCTGTATCAGGTACTCCAAGCATAGTGTTGTAAATGTGTAATATTTCAGCTGACACTTGCTCCCTATAAGTTGCGTTTGCAGGTACACCACCTTCATAGTATTTTCCTTGTATCTAATAGGCACAATGTCAAGAAGTACGGAAAAGAAAAGAACTTGAACTCCAGATACTGACAGAAGCTATTCGCTGCTGGGAGGGAGAGGACATCAAAACACTGGGCAATGTAATTTATATGTCCCAGGTCATGATTCAGTGTGCTGGAAGTGAGGTAAGGTAGTTCCAATCCTCATTATGTATTTTTTCCCTTACTTTTCTGCAGTTACAGTTAAAAATGAATGCTGGGTACTGAACAGCAGAAATAAAAAGACCACTCTAAGAAGGAAAAAAAAATCTAGACTAAATGCACTTGTATACTAGCTTGCCTAAAACTTATAAATGTACTTGTTAAAGTGCTTGCTTCGATTTATAAGTACAAGCCCCGCTAAAGTTTGACTGAAGCTTAGCCAAATAGAGCTGTTGGAAACACTTTTTAAAATAACCTTAAGAGGTTGTAAGTGTCTCCAAAGTGCATAATTAGAGAGAATTTTCACTTTGCATGCTTACATTATAAAAGAGTCTGGCAAAGCAGTTATTACCACATGTAAAGAGAGTTTGGAAATGCTTATTTTACATTGCATCCCAGACACATTCTCCCTTGGTTTTTTGGACCTCTTTCTCAAGTGTTTAATATTTAAAAGAGCTCAATCAGGGGATTGAGTGATTTTATTTTTTTTTTAATTTAATTTAATTTTTGTTTTATTTTGAGGGTCAATAATGGAATATGACGGCTTTGAGGTCACTGAGTGGTGATACAAATATAGCACCTTGTATAAAATAAGAGAGGTCATAGAGGGGAATGATTTTCTTGAGGAGATCTGCATAAGGATTGAGTCCAGACCTTAAGTAGCTTAATCCAAGTGGGAAGGCTGTGAAAAATGAATTGACAGTATTACAAACTGAGTATGTAGAGGAAAAGATGTGCACACAGGGCATACAGTGTGAATTAAAAACAAGCAGGAATCTTACTGGGATAAGGCACAATGCTGCAGTAATTGGGACATAAACATAAAACATGCAACATAAAAAGAATAAAGAACCCAGGCATATTCATTCATTCATTCATTCATACAAAAGAAACAAGCACATGAACACACAGATAGTTAGACAGTCCTGCAAAGGTTAAGGTGTTACCAAGTTCTGAAGTTGCTCAGGTCAGTTTGGTGGCCAACCAAACTAACCACGAGGGCTGGAGTTAGGTCTTGTTGGATGCACCCAAAACTACTTCTTGCAGGTGGAAAAGACTCCAAAGCTGTTTCTTTATAGTGATAGCTGTCCATACAAACTTACCCATTCCACTGAGTCAGACATGAAGGTCATCCTCCTTGTCTTGTTGGCAGTCTGGGATTGGTAGGACATGATCTTCTGGCTTTGTGGTCTGCAGTCTTCAGGGAGGTCATTGCTTGCAGTCTTCAGCCGTCAGGGTGAAGCATGATCCAGTATTTGGTAACCCTTAACCGCTGACTCGATGTTGCTGCAACCTTTAACAGTTAAACCAGAGAAGGCTATTTTCACTTGCTGTGAGAGGACTGTCTTCCTTCACCTTGTCACATACATACATCATTCACTCTTTTGTTACCTCTTTCCACATAAACCAGACATCCTGCAAACCTTACACAGGCATTTGCCTTATACTAAATTTAAGTTCTAAAATCATGAGACCAATAGGTCAAATATATTTATGCTAAGCAATAGGAAATTTAAAATACATGGGTAATTCCAGAGCACTAATAATGACTGATCAAAATATTATAAAAAGTAAGTCATAACAAGTTTATCTTAATGATTAAATATTTCATTATATAAAAAGAAAAAACAATATAAGCAATCAAAGTGATTTATAGTTACTGTAATACTACAAAGATCACCCTAAACTAATTTGAAATACTGGATGAATCATTATTTTATATTTTTAAAGTCATTTCAAATAAAACTTAAAAAAAAAAAAATGTAAATAGCCCTGTGGTATGTATTCAGACTTCTGCTAAAGGAACGTGCTAACATGGTAAATTAAATCCTTTTAGAACCCCAGTAAATGTGCATCTTTCCTAGCTGAACAACAAGGTCTCCCATGTGGGAGGTGAAATGTGTATGTTGGGAAACAAATGCTTATTGGAGATATTAGGGTTGATCCTGAGCTGGTGTAGATTTGTTTAATGGCTAAGCAAAGTATAGGATAGTAATAGTATACAAAAATGGCAAAACTCCATTGGAACATGCTGGATGAAGGCAAATTTCTACTATAGAAGTTTTATTTCTGCAGCTTTTCACTATGAAAACATACCAAGTGTTTATAAATTGCATTATTTCTCTTCTAATTTATCCCGTTTCTACACTGGTGTAAAAATTTCTGTGAACAGAGAAACAAAAATCCTTTGACAGATGTTTAAATTAATTCCTTAAAACTGTCAGAAATTAATATCTGTTGCCATCAGAAACTTTCTTTAAATTAGACATTTTAAAAAATGACACTCTCTCATTAAATAGAATTTTTAAAAAGTTCATCTCTTTTGTTTGCATGTGTGGTGTTTTGTTTTTCCCTTTGGCTTAAAAAAATCATGAACTGAAGATACCATTTAGTGGGATTTAGCTTCGTGGAAGCCTCATCACTTTTTGACCATATACAGAACAGTTTATTTCAATAGAAATGTGCAGGCCGGGGGCGATCTGGGCCATTTTTCGAACCGCGCGGGTTGTGGCCAGCAGCCCGGGCACACTGGATCGGAGAAAACAGGTGACGCGCTAGAATTAGTCACGGACGCTTAATGGTTGATTTAAGATTATTTTACTTACACCGAAGATGGTCGCGGTGCAGGCAGGAAAACTTGCTTGAGTTGCGGTTACAGATAGAAAAGAAAAGAGGCGGACTAGAGTTCCTTCCCGTGAACACTCTTCTAGCCCATCCGGTTGGAGGCTCTAAACCGCGAGCCCGTCGCACCAACCGAAGAAAGTACTCGAAAAAAACAAGAGCTCTGGATTCACTCACAGTTCACTCACACGAAGTTTGCTAGGCTCCGTGGATCCTTGTTTGCACGCAGGGAGAGGGATACGTCGAGGATTGCGCTCGGCGACGGGGAGAGGCTAGAGGCTGATCAGACCTCTGTTGTCTGCTTGAAATGCGCTGGGTCTGATAGGCTCCGCAGCACTTAGAGATCTTCACACAGCGTGAAGTCTCCTTCTCCTGGTGTTCGTGGAGTCCTCCAACTTGGGCGGAAACCACTCAAGCTTTTTATACGGCTAGCAAGCCAATCACTAGCCGCCACGTGTGAATAATTTAGAACTAGCCAATGGTGGGGCACAAATTTGAATACGAATGGCGGGAACTCCTTGCAACGTGCATTTCTGTGCTGCAAAGAAGAAATGCACCCTGCAAAGAAAGCTACTAGCGGCGGGAATTCTTTTGCACCTGGAGTTCTCCTCTGCAGTGGAAAACTCCACTGTGCAAAGAAGCTGCAATTTGGCGGGAACAATTTAGCAGTGCCGAAGCACACAAAACAAAAATCACACCCTTGGGTTGTGACAAGAAAAACTTGATCATGTTATGAATCCTTTTATGAAAGGAAGAGTCAGGAAACACCAGTTAGAAAAATAGATTCATTAGGAAATTGTAATCTTAAAATGAGCCTCACTTGGTAGCCAAAAAATATATCAGATACTAGTATTTGAAACCATCAACACTTCTTGTTTTGAAGTCAGTTGTTGAAACCGCTATAAATAAAATATTGTCTGTTAAGGACTTTATGAATTTTAAGAGACCTCTTTCATGATAGATTATAGAATAAAGCACAAACAAAATAAAAAGCCACATCTTCCCCTGTAGACTAAAGAACCTGAAAAAAGGGAAGTACCAGTAACTCCATGGAGCCGGCTAGGGTCCTTGCTATTAATTTTGTGAAAAGTGCTCAGCTTTTCCAGTGATGGGCAACAGTACAAAACCCTAAAATAGATTGAAAAAGTTCTGTAGTGATTTTTTGGAGGGCTCCACAGTGTTCTTCCTTGTTTTACTATGCATAGCCTTTAATGTTGAAGTATGTGACTGATGGGTGACATTTTTTTGAATGACAGGTTCTTGTTTTACTTATACTTGTGGGCTCATTTGTTTCAATTTATTCCTCCTCCAGTTGCTCCTAAAGCAAAAATACAATCTTCATAATGTTAAAAATGAGTTGGAATAGAAATATGTGGACATTCAGTGTATTGGCTTAAGTCAAATTGGATAATTAAATATATGTAGCATGTAAAATACTCCTCTCTCAAGTCGCAGAAAAGTTGCCATTAATTTCATCCAGGATATTAAAAAGTTAGGATATAATCCTCATGGAAGAATACAGGAGCTTGTCACTAGCCATTTTTAAATAGACTTTCAAATGCTGTTTGACTCTTCTTATTCTTAAGGTCAGATTTATTTTTCTAAAGTTAATTTTGCTAAGTGTGTATCAACTGGTAGGCAAAAAAAATTGTGGACACACCACATTGGTGAATGTCCTAAATAAAAATACTGAATGGGTCTACAGCCTTGTATTTAGTGAGTTAATTATTTTTTTCTTTCTTTCTTTTTAATAAGGAGAAGAATGAAAGATATCTTCTTCTATTCCCTAATATTTTGCTCATGTTATCTGCCAGCCCAAGGATGAGTGGATTTATCTATCAGGTAAAGCATTTGTTTTTAACATAATTCACAGCCAACTTAAAAGACCCTTTTAAAACTTGTATTCGTTTACTGTGCATGTACACTGAATATCAGAGGTGTAACAACATAGTCAGTTTTATGCCACAGTAGTATATCTATGGGGAGTCACAATTGTTCAGGTAATAGCATGCTGGATTGTAAGTTGAGACCTGAGTTTGTTTACGCTGCTGATCTACTATATGGTTGTAGGGTACTGTTCGTCTCTATGCTTCAGTTTCCTTTTATGGGCTACTGATACGTTCTTTGTAAGCTGCTTTTAGATCTGTGAAGGAAAATGCTGACATCACACAGACCTGGTACAGCTGACTGCTCACCAGGGTGCTGTTTGGGTCCCATCCACTTTTGGTCTGGGTACTCTTAAAGCTCCAGCAATCTGAGTAGGCTCCAGCATTCACAGTTCCTTGGTACAGACTCTGACTGTTTCATCTTTGTAGAAATAGGGTATCATGACCTAACCACCCAATCTGTCTCAGGACTAGTGCTGATTCTGTGGACTCTTCAGTGGCATAAGCACACCCTTTCCCAGAGCTCCAACCTTGTGAGGACTGTGAAGAGGTGAAAGGCAAACCCAGATAAATATGATAGTCGAAGTAATCTTGCATACAGACTTCATAAGAATGATAAAAACCAATCACTCTTTAACTAGTACAGGAACTAAGGAAGTGATACTCCCACTGTACTCCATGCTGGTGAGACCACAGCTGGAGTACTGCATCCAGTTCTGGGTGCCGCACTTCAACAAGGACATGGAAAAACTTGAGAGGGTCCAGAGAAGAGCCACCCATATAATTAGGGACTTACAAGACAAGCCATATGAAGAGAGGCTGAGGGACTTGGGCCTCTTCAGCCTACAGAAGAGAAGGCTGAGAGGGGACTTGGTAGTGGCTTACTGCTACATCAGGGCAGTACGTCAAGAATTCGGTGAATAGTTGTTCACCAGGGTACCCCTGGGGAAGACCAAGAGCAATGGATACAAACTGCTGGAAGGCTGCGTCAGGCTCAATTCCAGGAAAAACTCCTTCACAGTCAGGGTGTCCAGACTGTGGAATAAGCTCCCTCCAGTGGTGGCGCAGTCACCTACCCTGGAAATCTTCAAAAGGAGACTGGGCAGTCACCTTGCTGACCCCAGTTGTCTTTTCCTGCCTAGTGCAGGGGGACTGGACCTGATGATCTACAAGGTCCCTTCCAGCCCTTATTCAATTAATGTATCTATATCAATATGTTTTCCTGCCTCAGTTTCCTTATTTTTAAACATTCTTTGGGTTTAGATTAAAATCTTCCTACTGCGTTGTGGCTTCTCTTCTAAATCATGGAGTGAGTCTGCCGCTTTTGAGCAGTCAGTTTCCTTACTAGTCAGGAATTTATTCATTTGGTGCAAGAGTATGTCCCTTTGCCTCCTTTTCACTGCCTGGGCTTTCAGTGTCTGTCAGTCCCTCTAAGTTTTTTAGTCCCTGATTGGCTTCACCAGGTAGAAGCAGTTAGCTGTGTTAATCTTTAGTCAAGCAGAATGCAGGGTAGATATGCACCATTACACTGACTAAGATATATATCGAGCACAAGCTTTTGTGAATTCAGCTAGACTTCATTGGATGCTATGAAAGGACAGCAAAGAGCAGTGTATAAAGTGGAGTGTGAGATTTGAATACAAAAATTTAGGACAAGAGGGGAGGGGAGGGGGATAGGGACAGTGTCCCCTGCAATTTCCCATTCAGGCTCTTTTTTACTTTTTTTCAAATTTTTCTGCCTGAGAACAACCATCCTGAGGTAAGCAATGGAGTGTCCAAGGAGGTTAAATTGTTCTGACACAGGTGTTCATGTTTTTCTGAAGTTGGTGTCGGATCACTGTTTACTTATTCTTACGTGGTGAAGATTACTCTGTGTGTCTGATGTGGACAGCAGATGGGCATTGTGAGCAGTTGATGGTGTAGAGTTGCAGGTGAATCAGCCTCAGATGTGCTCCTTGTTATGGGGTTTGATGACATGGCCTGTATTGATGTGGGGACACAGCCAACACTGGGGTCCATTGCAAGGCCTGTTTCCTTAGTGAGGATGGGAGTCAGTCTGTTGCTTAAGAGACATGGTTTGAGGTTGGGGACTGTCTGTCAGCCCGGACAGGTTTGCTTCTATCTTTACAGTCATCCTTTTCCAGGAGAGGTTGGAGGTAATTAATCATCTCTGTGTAAGAATGGATGAACACTGATCTGAGATCAGCTGCAGAAAGACACAGCGGCCTGTGGCACAACACTTTAACCTGCTTGGATAATTCATTACTGACCTTAGGATTGCTGTTCTCAGGCAGCAAAATTTGAAAAACCAGTTTGAACAGAAAATTGCAGAAGTCATCCACAAACTGGATTGTGCCTCTCCAAGCTTGCGCTCTCACGTGCGCACTCCGTATCAATCTTAATTTGCCCCCTTCAGTTTCACGATTCAGTCTTTAATTACGTGAACACATCCTGATTTTTTTTTTTTTTCCCCCACAGCTGCCTTACCTCAGTAGTGAATTCAATAGTTTTTATCTTCCACATTTAATGGGTTCTCCTAGGCCTCATTTTAATGCATGCTGCCCAATCCCTGCATTGACTACAGAAGGATTAATTTCTTAATATCTCTCTGATGCTGTCAACATAGTATATGAGTGCTTCAAATATAAATGAACCATTTTTACATTCCAGTGAGTTAGTATTATTTTACTTCATTTTCCAGTTGGACTAAGGGAGAAAAATGGTCTACTTATTTGGGTTCTCAGTTTGATATACCAAGGACCTTAGCTTAAGCATATTTGGCAGTACTGATTTTTAATTACAGCTGTGGTGAAAATTTGTATCTCATACACATTCTGTGACAGACACAGGAGTAGAATCCAGTTGCACTTACCTTGACAAAGGGACTATCTTTTTTTTCCCCCCCTTCCTTTACCTCATTCACTACACCATCCAACCCACAAAACAGCTTTGACTATACAATACTGGTTTATTCCCTGAGTTTGAGCTGCCCCCTACAGTGACTGAGGTAAGGGTCCTGTGTTTAAAAATAGTGTGTGGCCATATAATTGAAGACTCAAGGAGCAGTAGTTATTAAATAATCATGACACATCATTTTATAGAATTTTTTTTACATAAACTGGCTACCTAAATAGTCACTCAGACACCAAGCATATATTGGATATCTGTGCTACCAATTAAGAATTATTTGCAGATTCTTTGATGATAATTCAAGTAAATAAACAAAGTGGTTTCCTTTGTATTGTAGATCACTTGCAAGCAGAAAAAAGGTCAAATAGTTCATGCTAAATTACTTGATTCCTTCTGAAATCAAATAATCAGCACCAGCATTCACTGTGGAACACAGGTAGAATGGGGGCATCTTTGGAAGCTTTCAAGGAGTGAGAAGACCCTATTCTGGAGTTTTGATATTTCTGGGTGATACTTGAAGTCTGTTCAGATTTCAAGCTCATTTAGAACATAAATTATTCTCTGTTAATAGAGATCACTGAACACACAAAGCTCTGTAATTTGGTTATCAGGTTTGCGTGAATTTTTGCAAATATTATTCCAGATTCAAATATGTAGTTCAAATTGTTGGGTTACCATCTCTGCACATTTTAAATGTGTATATTTTATTTTTAAGCAGCTTTGTTGCATGCCTATTTAAATAAGTAAAAGGGGAAGCATGTATTATGACTTTTTTTTCTAGGGAAAGCTGCCAATGACCGGAATGACCATCACAAAGTTAGAAGACAGTGAAAATCACAAAAATGCATTTGAAATATCAGGTAATTTCCATAAGCATCTCTGTGTGTATACTCACTTCTGCTTGTTCTATGTTACACAAATGAAAGCTCAACTCAACCCTAGATGTTCCACCTTTACAACCTCCATGTAGTCAGGGAAGTGCAGCAAATTCAGGTGTCTTCTAGTCTCCAGCAGGAGATGCAAACTTTGATCATGGTTTGCCCTTTGAAATGCTCCAAAGACATTTGAAATTGGCGTTTGGGATATCTGTCCTTGCCTTAGAGGCTCCTTTGGGCCAAGAAAGAAAGTAAATTTAAAGTCTCTACTGGGGCTCTAATAGAGAGCTCTCAGCCAAGAGCATTTTCTTTATCAAGGGAGCTTCTGCTTAGCTATGTCTGCTAGCCACAAGTGTAGTGATATGTAAGGAGAAAAGAGGATTTATTAGGTAGTTTTCCTGGACGTTACTGTTTTATAGATCAATATAACATCTTAAATTACTCTGGAAAACCAGTAGGATCCAATAATGTATAGCTTTTGAACTAGTCCTCTGAATTCTGCCTTTGCTTTGGTTTCTGGACAGGTTAAAGATGTAGCTCCAAGCAGACTGAAAATCAGAATAATCTTCCCCCACACTCAGTTTCTGCAATTGGAGGGGCTGATATTGCCTCCATATCCTTTTATATTTTCTCCCAACTGAATATCTGAATATCTTTCACTTCAGTTTTATTACTGGGTCATAAAGCAGCCAGACCCCTTCTGAGCTTATCTCCATTAAATACTTGACTAATGTCTTTGTCCTGACTGGGTCAGTTGAAATAGAGCAAGTTGTGTCTTCTGGATGCTGAAAGCCATGTCTCCTGGCTAATTGTAATGTTCTTTACTTTATTGAATGTTTGGTAGAAGGGATTTTATAAATCTTTGAAACTTCTAAGTTAAAGAGCCTAGCTGCTGTGTGTGTGTATGTGCAGTATCATGTTCCTTCCCCCCCCCCCCCGGGCCTTGGACAAGACTTGTCGGTCTTTTTCCTTCTAATGCTAGACCCACTGTTTTATGAATTTTGTTTAAGAAAGATTGCAGACTGGCCTGTATTTGTCATGACAGATGGCTAAACCAAATCTCTCATCACAGTAAAGAAAGAATGAAACATTATTGCTTTGCTGAATTGGGCATGTTATAAATAGGTAAGTTCAGAGGATCTTGATCAGTTAATCAAAGGCTTGATCTGATATAGTGTTCACAATAGCTGGAGACTGGGTTTGATAACCTAGGAGGTTCCTGTCAGTCTCATGTTCCTTATTAATTTTGTGTTGGTAGATAACTGTGTTTTTTCAAGCTTGTGCTTTCTTTCATCTAGGAAATATGATTGAACGGATATTAGTATCATGTAACAACCAACAAGATTTGCATGAATGGGTGGATCATCTGCAAAAGCAAACCAAAGTTACAACTGTTGTGAATCCCACTATTAAACCTCATTCTGTGCCATCTCACACAGTAAGAAATATATTATTAATATAGAATAAACAATCAGTATAATGCATTTCTTTTGAGATTTTTAAGGAAGTGTATTTCAAGATTATAAAATTATTCCATTTTTGCCATTAATAACAGGAAGTTGCAGATTGTCTTGGATTTTGTCTTTCTTTTTCTTGTTCTATGCCTGATTGTGTCTTTTAAGTACCCTGAGAACGATAGGTTCTCTTACTGACTTGATTGGAAGAGTAAGTTTAACAGGGTATGTCTACATGAGATGCTTTACTGTGCATCAGACTAATTTAATATGCAGTAAAGCATCACTGTCTACATGTATGCAGCGGACTGGCCAAGTTTGCCGATGACACCAAACTTTGGGGCAAAGCATCCGCACCAGAAGACAGGCGGGTGATCCAGGCTGACCTGGACAGGCTCAGCAAGTGGGCGGACGAGAATCTGATGGTGTTCAACGCCGATAAATGCAAGGTTCTCCACCTTGGGAAGAAAAACCTGCAGCATCCTTATAGGCTGGGCACTGCTATGTTGGCTAGCACTATGGAAGAAAGAGACTTGGGGGTCATCATTGACCACAAGATGAACATGAGCCTGCAGTGCGATGCTGCAGCTAGTAAAGCGACCAAAACACTGGCTTGCATCCATAGATGCTTCTCAAGCAGATCCCGGGAGATCGTTCTCCCCTTGTACTCGGCCTTAGTGAGGCTGCAGCTGGAGTACTGCATCCAGTTTTGGGCTCCACAATTCAAAAAGGATGTGGAGAAGCTTGAGAGAGTCCAGAGAAGAACCACGCGCATGATCAGAGGTCAGGGAAGCAGACCCTACGATAACAGGCTGAGAGCCCTGGGAATCCTTAGCCTGGAAAAGCGCAGGCTCAGGGGTGATCTGATGGCCACCTACAAGTTTATCAGGGGTGACCACCAGTATCTGGGGGAACGTTTGTTCACCAGAGCGCCCCAAGGGATGACGACTAGGTTGAATGGTCATAAACTACTGCAAGACTGTTTCAGGCTGGACATAAGGAAGAATTTCTTTACTGTCCGAGCCCCCAAGGTCTGGACAGCCTGCCACCGGAGGTGGTTCAAGCGCCTACATTGAACACCTTCAAGAGCAAACTGGATGCTTATCTTGCTGGGATCCTATGACCCCAGCTGACTTCCTGCCCTTTGGGCAGGGGGCTGGACTCGATGATTTTCCGAGGTCCCTTCCAGCCCTAATGTCTGTGAAATTACTGCGCAGTACATGAGTCTAATGTGCCATTTTCTAGCACCTGTAGATGCATTAATACACCCAAGCGCGTGTATAGATGCTGACTGGGAGCAAATTGCCAGTCAGCCTAGGTGGTGGAGGGCAATGGGGAAGGGAGAGCTGTCCCGGGTTGGCAGAACATTGCCTCCCAGCCACAGGGAGATTGGGACATGACGTGATCTCCACGTGGCCGGGAGTCAGCTGCCCAGCGGCCAGAACAGTTCTCCCTGCCCTGTGGAGACTGGGATGGGTCCTAATCTGCACTGGGCTGGCAGGAGGCTGCCTGCCAATATGGGACAACTCCCCCTGCCCTCTGAGGCTTGGAGCCCACCCCGATTATTTATTTTTTTTTTTTTTTCCCCTGTGCCAGGCAGGGAGTTACCTGTCAAGCTGGGACAGCTTCCCTCCCATCCCACATAGCTCCAGGTTGCCACCAGAGGTGGGATAGCTAGGGTTTGGCACCCAGGAGAGCCTGTAGCTCCCCCTGGCTGCTGCTAGTGGACAGAGCAAGGCAGGAGCTGCTCCTGTTGGGCACAGTTTGCTCCCAGCATGGGTGCACATGTAGATGTGCACCCAGGAGTGCTTTAATGATCCTAATTTTTCTACGGTGAATATTCAGGTGTATTAATTGCACATGTAGATGTGCCCACAGTCAAGTCTTCACAAATTAATTTAGAATAGTCATCCTCAGGATGCTAAGTAAATTACCCAAACTGAATGGTTCTTTTGGATTTGCTTTTTAAAATTTAAGTATATCAGTGATGGCCTTAGGGAGATTCTAGTTGTTTTGGTCCAAGAGCAGGTTAGATGAACACTTGACTGGATGGTTTATTCAGGGATTGTCTTGCTTTGGGAGGGGGCTGGGCTAGATGACCTTGAGGCCCCTTCGAGCCCCACTTTTCTATGATTCCTATGTGCTTGTTCAGTGCTAATCAGTAAGAGCTTATTGAAATAAATTTATTTTCTGTTATGTAAATAATAGAAATGTTAGGTACCTGATTAAACTGACCTTTTTCCAGTTTTGATTTTTTTTCTTTAATATGAAATCATGTTTCTCTTTTTCCTCCCTGCCTTGAACCTCTGTACATTTGGCAGCTTCCCTCCCATCCAGTAACACCATCCAGCAAACACACAGACAGCAAACCGATACCGCTGACCCCTGCCTATCACACGCTTCCACATCTTTCGCATCATGGGACTCCACATACAACTATAAACTGGGGACCCCTGGAGCCTCCTAAAACTCCCAAACCTTGGAGCTTGAGCTGTTTACGACCCGCACCTCCATTACGGCCGTCAGCAGCTCTCTGTTATAAAGAGGTGAGGTGCTAGAGCCTAGAAATGCAGAAGTACAATGAAAGATGTAACCGTTCTTTTCCCTATGGCAATCTTGAATAGTGCTGAGGGGAGGGAGGGCATGAATCATTTTGGTAAACACTGAAATGTGGAAATAGCTTAGTGCTTTTACTCTATTAATATTATTATTTAAGCCAAGAGTTTTTTTTTTTCATTGGAAATCCTCTCCATTCATGCATTTTAATCCTGAGTTTTGGGGATTTCCTTCCAGCATTTATTCTACTCTAAGCACGGTTTGTGTCAAATAGGATAGGGGAAAAACACTATGCAGTGTAGAGATATACTGCATCTCTATATAATGTTGAACATTTGCAATGGATGATATGACCAGATTGCTTTTCAGTAGTAAGCTATTGTTTACATATGTACAAATTAACACTTGAAATTTCATCCTAGAATTTTTTTGATCTGGGAGTCTTCATGCTCAAATGAGACTGATGTTTGATATCACCACCTTGAGAGAGAGAGAGAGTTTATTTGAAATGTAAATGTCATTTTTGATTATCATGAATTTTATAGGAAAATGTAGCAATTCTTGTCTCCAACACCATTGCCTCACACCCTTTAATGTGACAGGTTATTGTCCATTTTCTGAAATAAATAGTTTTGTATTTCTCATTTATCTACAAAAGGATAACAATTGTAGTTTGGTTGTTCTTGTTGATACATTCAGCTACTCAGTAACCAAGTAAAATGTCTAATATTTTGTTTGTTGAATTTATTGTGCATGTATTTTAATACCTGAATACACCAAAGGAAGCGGGCGGTGTCTACTAATTAGAAACAGATTCTGTTACTGACTAACTGTGAAACTGCAGGAAAATGACAGTTGCTTTCTCTCCATTCCTCAATTATTAAATAGGCAAATGCTGCTTTTTCACATCTTGAATCAAATAGGATAAAGGAAAGATACCATTTATAACCAAAGTATCATTGGTCAATCATGATCATATTACTAAAGAAGCAGAGTGAGTGATTTCCTCAGCATGTTGGGATCCTCTGCTGAAATATACTATAAAAAGAATAGTATTAGATATATGGTAGAGAAATCAGGCAGAGGATAGGGCATGGATTGTATGAATGCAGAGAAGTCTAATACTTTGAAGAGTAATGGTAGAGTAGTGTAATGTTATATTTAGACACAATATTAAACTTTTGCTCAAAAGCTTGTCTCGTATATTGTATTGTGATTTAGATTTTCATGTTAAGGACTAAGTCCCTACAGGAAGGAAACATATATACGTCCAAATGTGTTGAACATGCATGTTTGAGCTATGGGTAAGAATGTATTTTTGCAGACATGCATATTACAGTCTTTTATTTTTGGTTTGTTTGGTTTTTTCTTTTTGTAATTTAGATGTGAAGTGTTTAGGGTGAGTCTTTTGCCCTACAGTTGAGACCAAAGAAGTTCCCTAGGGGAAGAAAAGAAAAAAGATGTATAGAATGATAATAACTTAGTTGAAAGTTAAACATCTTGGTTTTAGTTGCTGGCTTAGTTCAGTTTATTCAATAGCAGTTCACTTTCATCTCCTCAGTGAAATACCATATAATTTCTCGCATACATCGTATACTTCCCCCCCTTCCCCCCCCCCAAAAAAAAAAAAAAAGAGAGAGTATGTGTATTACACTGGGAAGCTGATTTTCTGTGTGGGTTAGAGGGACCCTGCTTTGATTCCTGCTCTATGATGCAGCAGCTGTTGTGTTAGTGTTCAGGCAGCTGAGGGAGTTAATAGACTTAATGGCTTAGTGTTCTTCACTCCAAGGGGGAGTGTTAATGATTATCTTTCCTTTTTAATTGTTTTGAGGTTCTGCTAATCAGTCTGACCTTTCTTACAGCAGTTTTGCTGTCTGGTAGCAGTTGCTGGTCTTATCTCCTCCTATGCAACAGCCTTGGAGACACTTCAGTTCTTTTCAGAATTATAGATTTGCCCTTGGAGACCAGCCTTCAGCAGCAGCTAGAGTTCTAGAGAGGAAGAGTGAGTTTGAAGTTTAGGCCCTGTTCCTGCTTGATGCAGCCATAGGTCTAGCAAAACCTTTTTTTTCATTCCGCCTTTCAAATACAAGGCACACATTATATTCAGCGGTGTGTTTGGATATGAAAAATATAGTATGTTAACTTCTTTCCTACTTCGATACATACAGTCTCTAAACGTGAAAATTTTGCTCACCTTTTACAGTGTTTTGTACATAACTGAATTTTTTAAACCTATCTTCATTAGTCTTTGTCATTCACCTTTTCATTTTCTTGTTCTACATATTTATAATAACTTATATTCTGAAGGTAACAGATAGACCAGTATGTTTTTAATATTCCTGTAAATTAGCATGACTACCATATAGAGCAGAGCATCTTTGTTGCTGTATTTATTTTGCTTTAAGTTCCTCTTTACCAAACTAAAATGGCATAAGGAAACGGATGTACATAATTCACTAGCCTGTCTTGTTACCATTGGTGCCATTGGTTACCATGTGAACCCCCTGGAAGTGCCGGTGGAAGTGTACTTCCAGTTTTGCTGCTGGCTTGGTGATTGGCTGCTGGACGACACCCCCCTCCCCCCCCCCCCCTCCCCCCGGTCAGCGATCTGGTGCCGCCCCCGCATATTTGGGAGGCACCAGTCACCCATGCTTGTTAGGGTCTTTTTGTTTTTCTTTTTAAACTTGCTTATCAGGCAAATCAGATTAGTTTATTTCACGAAAGGGAAAAGCTGTATGTGTCTTTATACATGTTCCAGGGGTCGGGGCGAGGAAGGGCTTTAATTAAAGTGGCTCCTAGAGCGACTCTAATTAAAGTACTCAGAGTGTCACGTGTATCAGCGTCCCCGCACTGAAAAATGATGGTGGGGGAGCTTTTAACTAAAGCTTATTCAAGCCGTTTTTCAGCACGGGGATGCCAATACCTGTGATGCTGGAATCTGCTGGAGCGTGATAATTATCGTGCTTCAACTGACTCAGTTAATTGAGTCTGCTCCAACATACTGTAATTACAGCATGTTGGAGCAGCCTTGCTGCACGTGTATAGGCACTCTCTGGGTCACTTGTCACTGTTTCCTTGGTTTTAGTGCCAAAACAGCCTCCACTCTCTTGCAACAGCTTTTGTTGTGTAATTCTGTCAATAAGATCAGAATAATTATGTACAACCAGTTGTGGACATAATAGTTTGGGAGAAATAACCAGCCCGTTCAAGCAAACCTGACCTGATAAAAGCAGTGTAGGTTAGCTCTGTTCTGCGGTAGTTTATAAGATTCTTTTTTGTACAGTTAACAGGTGCCAGTAAACAAACAAAAACATGTCTTTTGAGAGAAGGGAATAATAAACCAATAAAAAAACTTTTATTCTTTTCTTTTCCTGCAGGATCTCAGTAAAAGTCCTAAAACCATGAAAAAACTGCTTCCCAAGCGCAAGCCTGAACGTAAGCCATCAGATGAAGAGTTTGCACTGAGAAAAAGTAAGCAAGCTTGAATAGATGTAGTCCCCTGGTGTCTGTGTGTGGAGAGAGAGTTGCAGAGGCATGGATAGTATTTCAGTTTTTCTTCTAATCAGAAATTTGTACTTAACTTGCCCTGCATAACAACTTCTCCAGTTTCCTGTTTTTAGTAACTGACAGCAACAGTAGCAGGAATGACTTACCCCATAGATCATCTTGGTATACTAGAAAATAATTCCTAAGCTCCCTAGTTAAATTTTTACCACATAACTATTTTCAGGAAAGAAATCAGTAATTTTGTGTGTAGTAACTTCAGGCCTGTGAACAGCAATTTGGAGTTTAAAAATGGTTATCCTGATTTTTATAAGGAATAATTAAATAGGTATGCTACTGAATCAATTATTTTAGAAGCTTTTATTGAAAGCTGTGGATTGGAAGGCAGATGCTTATAAGTACTGGTACTAAGATGTGTATCTTTCAAGGTAGGTCACTTTTTTTTTATATTTGTCAATCTTACCAATATTTCCTTTGGCATAAGGATGTTTTATGACATCTGAAGCAAAGCAACATGCAATTCTGAACTGTTCCTCTTCTTAAGGTATAAAATTAATTGACAGAGGTTTCCAAAGAACAAGGTAGATCTATAGAAGAAGAAATACCATAAAGTTAAAAAATCTGTATGTTAGACTATGCTAAAGGGAGATTTAGAAGGATAACAGAAGTGGGGGGCAGGGAAGAGGGATAAGAGAAAGGGTGAATGTCAGTAGTTGCTATCCAGAAAATGCCTTTACTTTGTTTTGTGAGGTAATATTACCCTTACTCCATAAACAAGATTTATAAAATAATATAAGGAATTGGAGATCTCTGTAGTTCTTAGAACAATGCAGCCATTTAGATCATGCCCCCTCACCCAGGCTGCCTCCCACCCCTTTCTGCACGACCAAATTGGGTCTGCTGGCCTGCCATCCAGCCCATGGGGCAAAAAGGATGAACACTACTAATTTAATGTTTTATTCTGTTATTAATAAACAACATGCTTCTCTAGGTGAGTTATCTTTTTACTGTTTTTTTTTATTTTTATTTTGAAACAGTTTAAAATAACTTGTATAAAATTAGATAACAAGAAAAATGGTCTGTACTTTGTTTACAGAGTATGTATTTGAAATACTTATTCTAAGGATTACAGGATTTAAAATGGTTTCTAAGTATAAAATAAACAAAATATTAAATTTTGACTGATTTATAATCCAGTTATAGGTCTGATCAGCACATAACAATTAGAATTCTAAAAATTAAAGCATCTTTTCATTACTGTGTCTAAGTATGAGGTATAATGATTACAGATAGATTTAAGGAAAAATGGATCTGTAATTTTAAATGGTTTAGAATTGCAGTTGTGCAATTTAAAAGTAGTTATGTCACAAACTTGATCACTTATTCCTCATACAAGTAATCAACATATGCAAGAAAAGATGGAGCTAAAAGCCAAGTAAGTGTTAATTGGCCTTTTATTTTCTTTACATTTTTAATCTTTCCCAGCTGCTATAATTAGGCATAGAAGTGTAGTAATGGCAGAGAAACATTCTTGAATTTTTCTTGCATTACAACCAATGCAGATGCATTGCAGTAGCTTCATTGCTTCTTAATGAATGTCCAGTACAACACATCAAGTCAGATATTTGTATGGAGGTTCAGTCGTTGCCAGTATGCAGTTGCAGCTTTGTTGCACTTCTCTAAGATACCAGACAAACACTTGTGGTCTTAGAAATGATTGAAATGCAAATGCTAAAAACAACTTTTGTGTAGCTTAAGAGGGAAATTAAATAATTCTTACTTGTTTAATGAGAGGATACTTTTATTTTTTTTAAGTTTCATTTCTCAGCTAAAAGGAAAGCCTGACAACCTTTATTTAGTAATTGACTAAATTGAGACTTCACCATGTTGTCATTCATTTTTAGCTAGTGTTTGTTCTTTTGTGTCAATTGCTGCTTGATTGAGTAATTTGATAATACCAATCAAATGCCTTCATGAACCTAGATTTAAGGTAAGAAAGGAGAATACCTATAAAAAGCAGTATTTTTCTCTTCACTAGTTAAGTATGATGTTACATTCTGCCTGAAAGAATTGTTTGGTTGACACATTTCAGCACTGGTTAAGAAAAGTATTTCTGTAGTCAGGAAAAGGGTGGATGTATTTGGATTCCTTGAGCATGACTGTGAAACCTTCAGGTTGATGTAAGCTCTTGTGTACTGTTTGCAGCTAGACACAGTTCTCAACTTCAGTGAGGTTTTCCTTTTGTTCTGATTATAAATCATAGATCATTGGAAAATAATACTGTAGTAAAAATCTGAATATCTTGTCTGCTGGAACAAGGTTGTGCTTTTTGCTGACTTGAAAAACCTTTACAAGCCCTCCATAACAAACTCCATAGCCAATAGCATATATATAGGTGTGTGTTGTTTAGAAACAAATCAAGCAACTGAGTGAAATCCTGTCTCCCCTGAAGTCAGCGCAAAAATATATCTTGTTGAGTCACCTAGTGAGGATGATGGTGAGAATGTACATTTTCAATCTTGTATATGGCTCTATATGAGAGTAGTATTATGCCTGAGGTTAATTTTCAGACTTCTGAACTTCCTCATAGTATAGCTTTTGAAAAACTGGTTTCACTTGTGAACCTTGATAAAGTCTTTACTTTTATGCTCCATGATGCTCTAATTTTAGTTCCTTGAAATAAATGTCCTATTCTCTGGTTTCTCCAATTTTAAACATTGATATGGCTTCATCTTCAAATAATAATGGATTGTGTATTTTTCTGTCTGATTTTTGCTATTTCAGAATACCACAGAGAGAATTCTTTCTACTCTAGGTATTCTATGAAGCTTAAAATTTTCAGAAGGCTTCTTGAAATTGGGAGTCAGTGATCAGATTTAAAATGTTTTCCAGTAGATTTTATAATAGTAGTAGCAAATTGCCCATCAAGAACATTGTGGGGATGGGAGGGAGGGGCAGAGATGGAGCACTGCCACCCACCCCATGCTGCTGCCACCTCCCAGGAGGGAGGTGGGGAAGCTTGCACATGGCAGTTGCCACCCCCCAACCCGTGCTGCTGCCACTTCGCATCCGGCTATCATTCTTGACACACGTTTTTGACAAAGTATTGGCTGGAGCCATGCCCCACAAGAGCATTACAGACAAACAGACTAAGCCCTTTATCTCTATCTAGATATATCTGTACTTAGATATAGAATACATGTGTGTATCTGTCTGCTGAAACTCCATTTTCTTTTTTGCGTATTGAAACTCATGGCAGAATGAAAATCATGAATAAAATACTGTCATCTAGATTTGGTATTATCTACAATTTATGGAGGTATTCAAGAGTGGTGTTCTGTAGAATCAGTAAACTTTAAACCTTAGTTGAATTGGAACTTCAATATTGATATTTGCCTTTAGAACTAGAATCACATTACAAATAGAACTTGCTTAATAGCTCCAGTCATTGTAAAGCTTTGATTTTTTTTTTGATTTTTGTTTGTTTGTGTGTTTGTTTTCTGTTGACTGTAGGTACAGCTGCACTAGAAGAAGATGCTCAAATTCTAAAGGTCATTGAAGCTTACTGCACAAGTGCCAAAACACGGCAAACATTAAATTCAAGTAAGTTAGAAAATACTGAAATGATTGAACAGAATGCTGGTTAGCTATTTTGCCAGTTACAAAGGACTGGGACTGTTTTTACATAATGGCATGTGTGGACTAAGATAATTGGTCTTTGGATACTTCCTTATTGTTGAATGCTTGGGTACCTGAAGGAGAGAATCAAAAGTCCTGAAGCTCTTTGTAGAATCCATAGTATTTTATAGCAATTGGATCTTATGGATTTTATAGCAATCCAGAGTATTTTATTTGCCATGGTATGAAAGGCAAAAAGGAATGGCTGTTTGGATTGCTAAAAATATAATTGAGAGAGAAGTTGATAAATTAACAGGTAAATGGAGTAATAGATTTTAGTATTTTTGGGCTACATCTGCTTTTATACCTTTGGTTGATTCTGTTTAATGAACTATGCTCTTTACTTTAGGGGTTGAGAGAAACCTTGTCTCCCATTGCAGAAGAATAACATTGCCACTAGCTGTTTAATAATTATTACAAATCATTACAAATTTTAATCCCTTATAATATTTTTTTTCATAGAGCAACTGTTCATTTTCTTTAATCTGTATGTGTTGGGTAAGGTTGCCACTTCTAGTTTTCTCAGATACGTATTCATTTATTGGTATCTTTTATAATGTGCCCAAGATGTACTGGAAATTTTTTTATCTAAATCAAGGTTGCAGTTGTAGCCATTCTCTGTATTGTAAATAAAATACTACAAAGCAGGGGGATCTATCAGCATGCATTTAACTTGTATAAGGAAGAAGAAAAATGTTCACTTTGAATTTGCACAGTTTAGCCAGTAAACTTAATTTCTTTGTGGTATACTATGAAATGATCATGAGACACATAGTGATCTTTGTTGTCAACAGTTACGAGTTTGGACATTGTAATTTATTCACTGTCCATTAATGCTGTTGAACTCATAAGTGTTTGTCAGTGTTCTTACCAAAGCAGCTTTTTTTGCATTTTTTATTTCTACTCCAGACTGGCATTGGGAAGTTCCTTGACAGATGTGCAGTTGCTTTGGTATAAATTGCAAAGTAGCTGATTTTTCAGTGTTTAAAATTAAAATAGGAATTTGGGCCTTTGTGTCTAGGGGTTTATTGCAAGTCTGTCTCTGTCTCTTCCCCCCCCCCCTTTACATTTAGATTGTTATTACCTAAATGTTTGAGAAATGACACCTTTATTCCAGTCTCTCTTGCGTTTTGACAAGTTGTAGGCCTTCAAGGTGACACACTTGTCAATTTTAGTGCTTGACTCATTCCTTTGTTAGATCACTAATATGATTTTAGTCATATGATCATTCTGTTTTTGTTGTGGTTTACCTGGTAAAAATGAACAAAGTCCATTTTAAAGTTTGAAAATTCTCATGTTCTGCATTTTAAACTAGATCATTGCTATTTTAAATGTCATGGCTGTGTGTTTAGTTGGTGTTGATAATTCTTCAAAGATAATGTGACAAGAAATAGTTTGGGAACATTTGATATAATGCAGTTGTGTGTATGTAGGCACACAATGGATGTGAAGCATATTTTTTGCTTTTTTGCCTATTTCCCCTTTCTATGTATATTTAAGAAATATACATAGTGCAGTAGAAATCATTGCATACATCAAAAGTCAACAGCTTTTATTTGCATTTAGCTTCAGTAAGAAACAATAAAAATACCAATTTAGATGCACATCTGCTTTTCTTGTAAAGGTTGCCCATTCGCATAAAAAATTGTAGATTTTTTTTTCTGTCAAGACACTTATAGTTTAAAATCAGAAGGGAAAGAAGGAACTCTTTAATTTTCAGTTTATGTAATTATAAAAAAAAAAAAAAAAAAGCCAGGCATTTTTTTTAAATTGTCACTGTCTTTCTGTACCCCTTCCTCACCTCTGTGGTCACAAGCTGCCTCTCCATCCCAACGTTGAGTTGACAGTTCTCTTAGTAGCACTGTCTTCGGTCCTACATTGTGCTGCTTTTGCAAGTCCAAATTCAGCCCTGTAAGGGTACTGGTGGACTGGAGAGAAGTTGTATGAACAAATGTTGCCCTCCTTGGGAGGAACAAGCCATTTGGAGGTACTGTTGGGAAAAGGAATGAAAAAGAGACAGCAAAGGGTGGGCCTCTCTTACAAACCTGATCTGTCACTTCTTGCTCTTAGAAGTATGAGACCCCTAGAGAAGGGTTAACATCAGTAATAACTCAGCATATATGGCTCACCTGTACCTTTTCAGTTTTCAAGTGTTTCCAGGAACTTAAATTAATAAATAAATACTTTTCCAGATAGAAGTGTCAGGTGGGAGAAGTATTTTTGAATAGTGTTGTCCACACCAAACGTTCCTCAGGACTTGCTGGGAAATTAACTTAGATACAACCATTAAAATGACAATTGGCAGGGCCCTGGCAGGGAGCTAGTTAAAGTAAGTCTCTACAATATGTGCAAGTGTTTTGGAGTTATTCTAAGGTAGCTCATCTGGTTTGCAACTTTTTGGTTAGTCCCATAAAATTCTCATTTGATAAAAAGATTTCCCTTTCTATTCTTATGCCTGAAGTATGGCTGTGGGCCCCCAATCAGTTTTTGTTCTCCCCATTCAGTTTTCTGTTAAGCAGCATTGACTATCCCATTCATTAAACAAAAAATAGCAGGGTACTCAAATTATGATACACTTCCTAATTCAGTCTGCTCAAAAGTTTAAAAAGAAAAACATTCAAAAGTTATTACGTGCCAAGTGTACCTTTTACATAAAACCCAACCAAAATAATAAAGCTTTGGTGCCTTTTTAACAATATTTTCTCTTTTCCTTCTCTTCCCATCACCTTTTGCTTTTGTTTCATGTGTTTGGTTGTGGCTATTCCTTACGTTCTCCTCATCCCACCTCTGCCTATCCACATCTACCATTTCATTTCACCCATACATCCTTAGCATGGCAAGGCACTGACCTGATGCATAATCACGTCTTGGCTGATGATGACCAATCAAGTCTAGACTCCTTGGGTCGTCGCAGTAGTCTTTCTCGTTTGGAGCCTTCAGACCTCTCAGAAGACTCTGACTATGACAGTATATGGACAGCCCATAGTTACAGAATGGGGTCTACATCTCGTAAGAGCTGTTGCTCATATATCTCTCACCAGAACTAATGCACTTCTGAGCTTTTCTTAACAAATGCTTGTTGTATCACAGCCTGCTTTTCTTAGATGTTTTCTTGCTGTTCCTTGTCTCTTAATGTGATATTTTAACAACTTTTGAGGGGGTTTCTGATATTTCAATTGTACCTGATGGGAGGTTTTATTGCCAATTTAATACACATACAAATAGTCATTCTACAGACAAAGTGTATATCCTATTAAGGATATTATTTCTTTAGGGTTTTTTAAGTGACAGCTGTTGATCTGTAGCTCTGAATGGTCTGTTTTTTGACTTGGTCAGTGTAGCAACAAGTTTATTTCTTTTTCTTTTTGGAAACAGCGCGTTTTTGTATTTTGTACTGAAACCATACTGGTTTGTGAGCTAAGTGCCAGCAATATGGAAATACTTTAGACTTATAGTGGTCTAATTTTCTACGTATTATTAACACCAGGCATAAAGCAAGAGGAAAAATATTTAAAATATGCAGTATAAGAACTATACAAATCATTTGGATATATGAATATCTGGGCAATCTGGAAGAGCATTTGCTAATCCATGAAATTTGTTTTTGTATTTCTGTCTTTTTTTTGTTTTCATTGTTTAGACATTTTATGGAAAAAAATCGCACATTTTCACAAGTTAAGCAGTTGTGTCTTGAAGACCTGGAAGTGTATGCCCGTTAAATGTGACATGTTCGGGTAGTTTCACTTTATCAGCAGTTATGCTGTCACTTTCCTGTATGCAATAGTGTGGAAAACACCAGGTTTTAGATGCTGATTTGGCTGTTAAAATGCACACAGTTGTTAGCAAATCATTCATCATTCTTTTTTCAAACCAACAAAATTCCAGCTAAAATCAAACCATTTGTAAAGGTTCCTATTAAAAAATCTTGAGTGTTCAGCATCTGGAATTGTAGGTATAATTGCAGTTAAATTGGCTTGTTGGAAGGCCTTAAAAATAGAATACTTGGCTTTTGGTTTTCACAGTTTGGATGTCTGTGACATTTTATGGTATTTTGTAATTTCTCTTATAAGCACATTTATTTTCAGCAGCCAGCTCTTCATTCAGAGTAATATTAGCTTTGCAGAAAACTGGATGTGATGCATTGTATGAAGTTGAAGGTTTTGAATCTGCACCTATGCCATCACTGGGGGAATGTGTGTGTTCTGTATGGAAGTTAACAGAACTGGAATTGAAATATTTGTTTTCTAAATTCTTCCTAACATTAGCATTAGGGGGGGAAAAAACATTTCCCTAAAAAAGGTCAGTAATTTTACTTGCTTTCCTTAGGACTCCAGGGTGCTGTGTTTTTTTTTTCCTTCAAATCATAAGTGCTCAGTGTCACTGCATGAACAATTAAGATAAGTGTGGTACAGTTGTTGCTGTCTGGGAATACGATTGAATTGATTGCAAATCCTGAGGCAATAAGACAATTTTGCAGGTGGCTTAAGCAGAAAAGTAAACTTGAATATTTAATGGTTTAAACATGAACAAGCCCAGAAGGATGTCAGAGTGGAGAAATTGTATTAGTTCTTCACGTTGGTAACTTCACTTCCTGTTCTAAAGTGTTTGCTAATCTACTTGTATTCTGTCACTATTGATGGATTGGAAAACTAGCTAATGAAAGTTAAAATGCCTGTCAGGATGATTTTTAAATGCACTATCATACAAGTCTTAGATTGACCCTCCTGGTGTCCAGGTATATGTATGTGTTGCACTTAATTTTATCTCAAAGAAAATTGCTGAGAGGTATCTAGTATGTGGCGTATGTACTCTATGCTGTCAGACAGCTGAGCATCTGTAAAGCCCACTTAGCTTTCATTTTTACTTTAAAAACACAAAGTATTCACTTTCTACTTACACAGAAAGTGTGGATCATTTTTCCTGTTGTTTTTAAAGCAGTAGTGTTCCAGTTAACTACTGTTTTTTGCATTGGTTAAATGCCTATTCACTTACATAATACAGCTGTTACATATATTATGTACTGTAACTATGAGTTTGAAAAACAGTTGCTGCACTTGAACTTTCCTTTATCACACAGAATGTTTTTGTTACCCAGGTCTGAAGATTTTATTGACTTTCTATGCACCAAAGCTTTGACAGTTTACCACCATTAATTCTTGTAGCAGGTAAATCATAACATCATTCTGATTATATGTCATGATGTTTTTGAATGCTAACATCACTACAGAATTAAAAATCATTCAGTGTTTTCAATGTTACAGGCCACTAACTGTTGTGAATTGATCAAAAGTATTAATACAACAAGCTTAAAAAATGCCAGTGTGAAAATGGTGGTATTCAGTCCAAAGGTTCAGTGTTTCTATTTTTGTGGAACTTTAGTCATGGTAATATTAGTACCTTATGTTTATGCAATTCTGTTTAAAAAAAAAAAAAAAAAAAAAAAAAAGTGTACAGTTAGTATTATACTAAAAGGATGGAAAACCTAAATTAGAAAGTAGGTTTAAGCCATTGTCAGCCCCTTTCCATATGGCTTAAATGGTGTTTCCATTAAATTAGTGTTTACCCATAAATTGACACCAAGCTATACTGATTGTGTGTTTTGCATAATTTTGCCAAAACACAGTAATGTGTACATAGTGACGTAAAACATTAAAAATCTATATATTGTGCATTTAATTTGTGAATGGGAGAAGCCATCTTTGGTAGGTGACTGCCTTTTGAAAATTCAAAATGGATGTATAGCTGAATGTTGCATTGTATTGTACAGTATGCATATTGTTTGTGGTTGCATATACTGATTGAGTGTTTTGTTTTATATAAAAAGGACATCTGTTATGTACAGTTGAAATAAATTTTGCATTTGCTAGCCTGTGACTAATTATTATGCAGGAGAAAGGACAATGTAACTTAACATTTCACATTTATTTGGCTTTTTCCTGAAAATAGTGTAAAATAGTATAAAAATGAAAGCCAAATACTAAAATAAGGAAAACCTCTGATACTGAAGGTAATAATTTATCATTTGTATGTAGTAACTGAGATGTACTGTGACGGATGACCCAAGTCTAAATTGTTCCACTTCCTGCTGTTTTTTGGGATGGAGAGTGGGGTGCACTAGCTCTTACGCTCACTCTCTCGCTCTATTTTTCAACGTTCACTTTGCAAAGGTATTGTCATCTATAGTATGTGTTTCCCCTTTTCGTTTATGGAAACAGTAGTATTTCTTCTTCAGATGGCAAATGTAATCAGTGTCTTTTGGCAATTTATTTTTACTAACAGAACAGTCTAGGTAGTAACTGAGAAGTGTGTAGCAATTTTAAGACCTAGTAAAAACAACTTGGATTGAAAACATATTCATGGGACTGGTTATCAGATACCAAGAAAGAGTAAGTGAGTATAGTTCTAACATCCTAAATGCTACATTTGTATAATCATCTGCAATTTTTGTTGCAACTTTTTTCCTTGAAAACAGTGAATATTCAGTACTTATGCAGTATTACTATATAAGTCATTCACATTTTTGAGTGACCTTAAAAAGACTGAATGCATATGTCAGGACCAAGATAATAAATAATCCATTCTAGTAGAAACACTAAGGTGCTAAAGTTTACTATTAATGTAACAGCTCTCTTCTATTATCTTTTCTAATGAGCTTTTATATCAATTAGGGAAATATTTGCAGTTCTCAATCTAAAGTAAGTATGTTTTGTGTATTCTTCATTTTTTGTCTTAGAGGTTTTCATATGGTTTATTTCCCAAAGTAGGAAGCCCCTTATTAGATATTACATCATAGCAATAACAGCTGTGCTTTTCTACAGAAGATTTACCTCTGTCTCTGAATCTTCAAGATTGTGTCTAGTCTGACCATTTGGTGGTAATATTAACAGCTGGGGCTTCATGTTTATTTCATTCCATTCCGAATTGCACCATTTTATAAGTGAACTTTTTGTTTTGTTGTTTTCCCTGTTTACAGCATCAGGAATCTGAAAGCCCCACTGCATTCTTTTGTGCTTGCATATCACTGCCCGCACTAACATTTTTCACACTCTCTCTAGCAATGCATTACAGACCCCTTTGTGCTCAAGCACACCAGTGCAGCCTCCTGGCTTTCTGTGGTGTTTTATAGAGAAGGTGTAGGCTGAACTTTTTTGATTTTGCATTTGGAACCTCTTTAACAACTGGGCTGATGCACAAGAAAGAACAGAACTGGCCTTGCTCTCTTACCCCTGTCACATCCACAGTGCTACCAGAATTAAAAAGAGTAACTAGTTACTCAATGCACACAGGGAAAGGGAATAGAGATGCCATTTCTAGTGTCCCTCTTCAAATAGAATTTCACTGAATTTTCATCAGTGAGCATACTGATTTGCCCATAGTGTTCATCCATGTTAATACGTTAAATTGACTGATGCAGTACAAAGTTGAATATTGAAGTGCAGCTTTTCTTGCTACTGCACAGACATACCTGACTTGCACATGAAAATGCCAGACCTCTTGTTAAGGTGGCCCATTGCATATCTTGACTATCTGTTAGTGTGCATACTTACCTGATTTATGCATATGCTTGTGGTATCTGAACTGCAACTGGATCTTTGTGACCTTCTTTTAAACTCAAGCCCTAGAGGGCTCTTAGCAGTTGTATTAAAAGAATTTCTAAGCCTGTAAAAGGATCCTATTAAAATAGTTTTCTTGTAAAAATAATGGTAGAAACAAGACTGCATGAAGGTAATGTGAAGACCATATAGTTATGGATCAGTGCAAAAGTTCTGCAATTGCACGTATAAAAAGATGAAGAGAATGGTGAGATCTGTATAATCCAGTCATCACTATTAGC
Organism: Alligator mississippiensis; assembly: GCF_030867095.1. Taxonomy (NCBI): domain Eukaryota; kingdom Metazoa; phylum Chordata; order Crocodylia; family Alligatoridae; genus Alligator; species Alligator mississippiensis. The sequence goes on along the minus strand of NC_081824.1, from coordinate 353,579,926 downwards.
CCCAAATTATTCCCCAAATTTGGTACTTGAAATTCACCATTTCTAAACTGCACAGTGTCTGTATCTGTTAGCTGTGGTATTTTTAATTTGCTCTGTTTAGACCTAGACTAGGCCTAGGTTAACACTGTGCTCAGCTGTTCTTTCCCTCTGTTTTAGTGTAATCCGGTAAGCGTGAAATGAATTAGTCTTCCCTACAAACCTCTTCCCCTTCAACTGTATGAACTCATGTGAGATTGATTTCGCTGGGGTCACCTAACCCCAGTTGTCTTCCTGCCTAGACCAGGGGGGCTGGACCCGATGATCTTCAAGATCCCTTCCAGCCCCTAACAATCTGTGAAACCCCAGGGTCAGAGTGTACCGTGATGCAACTTCTAAGGCAGTAGAGCTGCATCATGGATCTGAGAGATCATGCATGTATGACTTGTAAAAGAGCACTCTGCTCCCTTTCTGAAAGGCAAATGAGAAGGTGCAGTTATAGCTGCCATTGAGTACTAGTGGAGACCTTGATGGATTCCAGTCTGCATTCTGCCTTTTTCTTAGGAACTGATTTTGCTCACAGTCGTAAGTGCTGTTCTGCTCGCTTTAGACTGAGGTCAACTGACCACTTTCTTGTCATGTAAGCTGGTTAGCATCTCATGTTATGGGTATTTGCTTTATGAATGTTCCAGGTATATCTGAACGTGCCCTTCAGTATGGATAATACGTACCTAGAAGGTATCTGTCACTGGTGAATAAAAGCACTGGTTTGTCACTGAGGGATTTGGTATGTGTCTCTTATATTGTTTCCCATGTTGTTGCATGATGTGCTAGTTCTGGGTACAGTACAATAAATGTGCTGATATTACTCTGCTGTACTTCACTTACCCAGTGGATGTTTACAAATTCCGCTTCTGCCTTAGAGGATATTGCCAGTGAGAAGCATAAAAGCCACCTTACCTTAGCTTGTTTCTGGGAAAGCAAATGTCTTTGCAGTTGGTTACAAGTTTGTGTCTGCTTATTGATAGGATTTTGTTGAAGTGGGCAGTTGTTACAGATCTTGGGAGAACTTTCAGTTCCTCGTTTTCTTTGGTTTTTTCATTTGTACAGTTTTATACTGGTTTTGTTCTTACTTTGTGACAAACATCTCAATAGCAACACCTGCCATACTTTGACGGAGATTAATTGTAACTCCTTTGACAGGATGGGATGGTTTCACCATCTGCAGCTTGTTCCAAATGTGATAATCCATTTGCCCATGGGGGGGGGTTGTTTTGTTTTTTTAAGCATCCATGATTTAAATTATATGTGCCCTGCATACTTTATTGCTTAATGGCTGCCTAATAAAAGTTGGCTTCAGTTTTTAATTTAAACTACAGCTTTTTGTTGCTTAACGCTCAAACTGACAATGTTGAAGGTCTTGTTAAGCATTTACTTGTGTGTGTATCTCTGAAATTACTTTTGTTTTAGGAATGTTCCCATCTCATCCCCAGCTGCGTGCGTGCATGCGTGCGTGTGCGTGCACCCGCCCCCCCATGTGTGTTGCAGCTGGAGTTGGGCCCAGGAAGATGCACCATTGTTACTTCTCTCTGACATCCATTTTAGTTTACTCCTTCCCACTTTTAAAAACATGGTTTTTAATTGCTTCAAAGTCTTTGTTTTTGTGTTTTCTTTATAAAAGCATGCCCTTTGTAATGTACTATTCATGTGCTTCCCCCTAACTCCCTCTCCCCCTTTTTTGTACTGTACCTCTTATGTATACCTCTCTCTTTAAAGTTCAAGGCATTTTTGTTTTGTGATTTGTAGTTTTTTTTCTTAGTCCCAGACTAAAATATCACATCAAGGATGTTTTTATACATAACACCAAGTCCTGTAAAGTGCAAGGCTGTAATGTTACTGACGTGTTCAATTCCGTTGATTTCCATAGGCCTATATAGGAGTACAACTTCAGACGAACATTTTAAGTTTCAGCTAGCATGTTACAGCTTGCTGGGCCAGCTGTTTCCGAAACTGCAAGCCAAGTAGCCCTTCCTGTATATGAATGGGCTAGTTAGGACTGCTGAGTGCTAGCACTACTTAGCCTGTCCCCACGCTAATTAGCACACCCATGGGCTCGCACAAACACAGCTATGCTACTTGCCATTTGAGATGTTCTGTCATGCACACTATGGTGTACTTGAAAGTGCTGCTGCCAAGCACAGTAAATTTACTGCAAAGATAGGACCTATGTAGTACAGCCCAGTTGTCAGTGTTGGGGTAAGGATAGTGACTATTGAGCCACCTTTAGACCATCCTGATCTCACACTGCTCTGGGACCTGGAAGAGCTCTTGACTTAATTTAGGCAGCTCTGAGACCCTGTTTTAAGGTTGCCTGTCTCCTGGACTGCCATATGGGTGCTATATTATGTGGTATCTTCAGAGCCTGTCACCCTTGGAATGTTAATTTTTTTTTTAGTGTGTGCAAGGTATTTAAGCACTCCAACTCCTTTTAAGAAAATTTAACTTTCTGGTTGAGATTGACTGATTTTACATGCATGCTTAGCAACTGAATATAGCAACCTCTGTATAGCTGAGCATTTGAATAGGTTATTGAATAATAATAATAATAAAATAATAATGTGCCAGTCTACTCTTTCTTCATTTGAATAACAGCCATGCTATTGGTAAGGGTCAGCAGGGTAATAAAGCAGGTTGTTCTATTTTATATTGTCATATTACATTTATCCATTTTTCATATACTGTGCGAATCTGCATAATGAAGGTCTCAGTGTAAGATGAAAAATGCTACTTTGGTATCCTTTTATTTCTAGTAGGCTATTAGCAAGAGCCCATGAAGTGCAAGAAGAACATGAGAAAATGAAAATAATTTTTCTTAGTGGTGAACAAGCTAATCTCATCTGAGATCAGAGCAGTGAAAGTTGTGTAATGGATAATAGTGAAGAAGTATTACTAAGCCTGTCAGTGCAGCAAGAGTGACAGTGACATACTCTCAGTATTCTCATGTGGCATGAAAAGATCAGTAAAATAGAAAGTGTCTTTTTACACAAATGGTGTGTATGTGTCTACATAGTATATTACATAGGGCATTTTTATGATGGCTTTCTTTTTATAAAATTGTGCTTAAACATTCTACATCACTGGCAGGAGATGCCTTCAATTTTGATGGTTATGTATGCATTAGCATATATCTTTGTATACGTGTATATATGTATTATATAGAGATATACATGCATATCGTATACATGTGTTGATGTGTATGTGTGCTGTGTAATATGGGGATAGCATGAAGAGAGCAGCTAAAAAAAGAAAACGTTATAACTGTGTATACATACACGCACACCCCTGTAAGGACTTCATATTAGTATGACTTACCTCTGGCAAAGAGAATTGGATGCTGCTCTGTATGGAGATAAAATGCTATATAGTGCTCCAGTTGACTGAGAGAATCACTGGAGAAAAGCACAAGATGCTTTGCTTTCTCAGGTCAAATTTTGTTTTCTGTTAAGGTGCTTGGAGCTGAGTTTGGGTCCTGAGTTCTGATACCAAGTGCCAACAGTTCATTAACTAGCCTCTTAAAATCATTTTTAGCTCAGTCTCCTAGGGCAGCCTACAGACATATTTCCTTGCATGTTAGTCAATCAACTGGAACAGGCACAAGACAGATAATTTTGCACTGTATGAAGTTATGATGGACAGCTCAAGTACAGAAATAACTTTCACCGCCCCATTAAGAACTTCAAAATTGTCATGATTCAAGCCACTCCTGCACTGAAAAACACGATTTTCTTATTGTACAAACTTTCAAAACGTTTTCCCCATTTTTATGATGTACGACAGTCCTTAAGGATATAAAACTCTCCCTTAAATTATTTTTCCTCGCTAGAATAGCTTGCTTGTCTTTAATCAGTAGGCAGCATTCTGTTTTTTTGCTGTTGACTCAATGGTTCTTGAAAAGTCTGATTGCAAAGGTTCTGGTGGTTCATATCTTTCATTGGGTTCACTTTTTTCTTTCACTTGTTTAGAGATTGTTTTGTTAACAACTATGAAGGAAAGGCAATGGTGTAATGAAGCAGCTGGTCATCAAGAACTGACTAATTTCTACCAACATATCTGCTTCCAACAATGCGCATTTATTGGGTGTAATCTCAAATCATGCTAAAATCAAGATATTCCAAGTTAATGGAAAACCATAATGATGAATTGGAATGATCTGTCATTTAAAAAAAATACCATTTTGGAGTAAATATGCAACAGTTCCAACTCTTTATCTACTTTATTTTGCCAAATATATAGATTCTGATCAAATGCTTCAGCAGCACTTCATTTACAAATCTTTTAGGTAATGATTTGTTGCAGCCTAATTAGCTTTCACTTCTAGTGCAATTTGCTGCAAAGCACACCTGCCCACAAAGAAGTACAGTCTTAATTAGAACCACTTCTTAATTTACAGAAATTATCTTACAGAAGTATAATTTTGTAATGATAGTAAAAATGTACATAGGAAAATCTGCTGATGTTTTGAGTTTAGTGTCAAGCCAGTTCTCTAAAACTTAAAAAAATGTATCTGTTAAAAACATGTACTCTATGTAATTGTTTTAATTAATTTAATTTGGTTGTCATTTATTATGAGTAAAAAGCATCAAACTAAAATATATAGCTATATCTATATGTATCTAATTGACATAAATTTATCTGTGTGTGTGTGTATACGTATATATGTGTGTATGTATAACTATGTTATGTGTGAATTTGAGGACTAGGTTTTTTTTGGGGGGGGGGAGGGGGAATTATTTCTTCCTGTTCCTCTTCCACTCGCATGGAATTGATCTCGTATGTGCCCCTTAAACTATACATTCAACAAGTTCTTCTACCTGATTCACACTAGCAAAAGCATTTGTTTCATTGGAGTAATTGGATTTATGTCAATTAAATAAATCCATAGTTGAATTTATGCTAGTATAAAGGAGACCAGAATTGGATCCACAGACTTTAATTACAATGAACTATATGGATAAAGACACAAATCTCTTATTTACTTGATTTTGGTGAATTCACATAGAATTTTTATATGTTTAGAGAGCATATTGTACTGTGCCTTGATTGGTTTTGGTATAGCAGGACTGTGGGCTACACTGAGGAGTTCCATCACCAGTAAAACAGAAGAAATAGGTCAGAACTGTTTGGGTTTTTTTTTAAATCCAGATCATATTGAAAAAGATTGTTAAATTAGCTAAAGCTGGTGTTCAGGAGAGAAAAACCTTGAAGCAAAATGCTCTGTTCATAAGTATGTCAGGCAGTTATATAAAATAAACTCTTTCAGAATATCTCTCATTGTTCACATATTGTTGATTTTGCAATGTATTTATTTTTTTTGTAACAGGTTCTCGTAAAGAATCTACTCCCCAAGTGCTGCTTCCAGAGGAAGAGAAAATTATTGTAGAAGAAACAAAAAGTAATGGCCAGACTGTTATAGAAGAGAAGTAAGAATTTCTAATGAATGGTGGATTAAAACAGTAAACTTCAGACTTTCACAGAAAAAATCATTTGAGTTATACACTTGGTTTTTAGCATTTTACTTAGTGGCAATAGGGTTAAGATTAGCATTAGTGGAATTCTTTGCTGGTTGACCAGAGGATTAATTGCCAGCCCCATTTCATGTATTTGACTGGCTTTTAGCTGTTTTTACTTTTTCTTTCTTTCTTCCTTTCTTTCCTTGATGATTTCTTCTTTCTAGGTCAGTTGGGAATTAAGTTTATTGTATTTCCCTGTATGACTAGGGAACTAGGTGTTTTCTCATGTTATCACTTTTCAGACTACTCTTAAGTTTGTGACTTTAATTTATAATGCCCATTTAGTATTTATAACATAACTTCCTAGAGATCCACAGTCTGTTGCTGAAAAATACAGTGACATGAATTATGCTGTATATTTTGACACATCCTTCTCTTATAAAACTTGTATTGTAATTGAATGTCCTATAGCAAGGGATAGTACAATCCAAAAGTTTGAGTAGTTACTGATTCTTTTGCTACTCCCATTCATAATGATTGGCTTTTATTTTAATGGTACTAATATATTTTGATTATACTCCATAAATCTGCTAAATAATCCATTTACCTTTAATGAAAGTATTGTAACGGTTCTTAATATTTTTATTTTAGAAGCCTTGTTGACACGGTGTATGCATTAAAGGATGAAGTACAGGAACTAAGACAGGTTGGTAAATAATACATATATTGTACTTAATTAACATCAGGCATGATTATTAAATTTGCGAGATTTGCTATTTTTCAGCAGGAATATACTCCAATTTAGGATTAGATTTAGAATCTGAGGTGGTTAGCCCAAGTGGACATTCAGAAAATCAAGGCAAATAATGAACACACAAGAAAAGCATAAGCTTCAGAGATTGGCTATAGTTGTCAGACCATTCCAATTGATGATGTTTCTGGGGGAGGCAGGAGGCATGTGGGGCAAGTGGAATGATGTTCCTACCCCAGGGAATCTGTCACAGCAGGCACAAGCCTCTACCTACTATATACGTATTGAGTGGGGTTGGTGGGAGTGAACGGGGTACCAAGGTTGGCTCTTCGGGAGCCTGGCTACAGGGCTGCTGCTGCTGCTGCTATGGAGTTAACACTGCTTCAGGAAGGCCATCCTTTCCTCTCACCAACATCATGCTCAATGAGCTGGCTATGCCTCTCTGCATTTGTACATGAGTTTGGATCCATTCCAGCCCATTGATTTATATCCTTTCTCTCAGATAGCTCCTGTTTAAAAACCACAAAGCACAGATTTTTTTATTCATTATATAAGTGAGACATCTGGTAGATTTCCCATAGGTAAATAGTATGAAATGTGCAACTGCTTTCTTAGCATGGAAGCGCATGTTTTCAGTGCCTAACCTTACAGGTAAAAAAGGATGTGGAAACTTGAAATCAGCAAACAAAAGTCCTTTGGTACAGAGTAAAGGGTGTCCAAGTATGCAGAAATGTATATAGCTGTTATAAATAGAATGCAAACATTTAGTCAAGTATTGGATATTGTCAGTCTTCATTTATTTACATTCAAAGTAAATGAACTTGCACTGGTGTAACTGGAATTGGACAATAGGCTGGATTCAGCAAAATACTTTACCTCATTGCCTTGTGTCTAGCACGTTAAGGCTTAGATCCACGAGCTGAGCCATAATATGAATGCTAAACAATAATAATGGCTATATACAGTTGTTCAGTTTCTACCAGGAATATTGGTGTTCTCCTGGTAGGAAAAAAAGTGTCCAGACTTTCAAGTTTTTTCTTCCAAAGCAAAAATGGCCAGTCTGGAGGGTGGAGGTGGGGAGAGGGAGAGAATTTGGAAACAGCCAGGGTTAAATGGCTTCTGGGACTTCCTCCTAGGAACTGGGCCATCTGGGGACCAGGAGGAGTGGAGCTGGGGGAAAGTCTCCCGTGCCTTCCCAAGACTTATTGGTGGTAATTACCATGCTCCAGCAGACTTCAGCATCATGTGCATCTTTGTCCCTGCACTGAAAATTGGTGGTGGGGTGCTCTTAAACTAAAGCTCATTCAAGCTTTAAAGTGCCCCATTGCCATTTTTCAGCATGGAGACACTGATACACGTGGCGCTACAGGTGCTTTAATTAGCGTAGTTTTCAGAGCTGTGCTAATAGAACCCCGTTTCTCCTGGCATCCCTGAGCACATCTATAAACGCCCTAAGTTCCTAGTGTGAGAAGCAGGGAAGGGCATTATCACAGCACTCCCTCTGTGTGGTTGCCAGGAACCGAGTTCAGGGACCACTGCCTCCTGCCAGCTTGCACATGTCCCCCACCCCTGCTCTCCCACGCACCCTTTTGCTGAGAGGTGGGGGTGGTGATTGAAAACCCAGCATGACTGGCAGGTGGATATGCAAGCTTGGCTTTCAACTCCATTGGCTTTCCTTTGCCTCAGCTGGGAGATGAGTGCAGCAGTTTAAAAGTTGGAGAGGCCAGGAGTCTGGCTTCGGGAAACTTCTACATGCCTTGCTCTTGGCTGCGTTGGTTTTTCAGTTGCTGCCTCTACAGCAAAATGTCCCTACCTCTGGGTCAGCCCAGAACAGTGCAAGGGCAGCAAGGCAGGCTTCTGTACACCTGCCCCTCTCCCTGCACTTCCCTGAATCAGCCTCGTTGGTGGGGTAGAGTGGTAGAGGGGCATTCTCCTGGGGTGGGAGCCCTCTCCAGCTGTGTGGGGCACTACTGCTTTTCTGCAGCTGCCAACTGTCACTTGACAGTCTGCCCCCTTCTCAGGCCAGGCTGTCAATTAATGGGCTCCCCTAAAAGTGGGGTGGCCCACAGAGCAGCCCTTTAAGTGTCTGCTGGTTAGAGAGCTTGCCAGTGAAGCTCTCCAGGCCTGGGGATGGAGGAACCCCTGTACAGTCCAGCTCTCGGGCTGTTTTTCTACTAAAATTTTATTCTGGCAGACATGAATATCTGTATCTAGCCAGTGACTAAATATGTGCTTCATGTAAAGTGCTTGATACTGAGTATCCTACTGAGTTAAATGGAACCACTCGCATATGAGTGTTTGGCAGACCTGGGACTTTGTTGTGCACACATTACTTATCTTGGTAGATAACCTATGCTAATAATTATTTTGATTGTAAGACCTCTCTCTCTAGCTCTATCTGTGTGTGTGTGTGTGTGTGTGTGTGTGTGTGTGTGTGTGTGTGTGTGTGTGTGTCTCTCTCTCTTGACACACACAGACACTCTGTCTGGGGTTATCAGCATCCTTGTTGCTGTTATCCTGGCTGGGTGTTATTGATGTGTTGTCAGTGTTGAAGTGCCAGGAACTGTGATGCTGGCAAATGTTTCATCCAGAGGTTCCTAAACCAATCTTGTTTTAAAGAATGATCACAGTCTCAGTTCCATGGCAAAGATTAGAGACCAGGTTTATTGTTTACAAGCACAGCTTTAACACGTTTTGTCCTAACAAGTACATCAGACCAGGAGTTAAGGCATTTGTACCTGTGATAAAATAGCTGGCACAACACTATTCAGGCTCTGTAAGGCTGCTACAAACGTTTCCCTGCTTCCCAATTCCCCTTATATAGTCATCAAAACAAACCGTGTGTTGCATTTAATCTGCATCTTGAATATCTGAAATTGTTCTGTGCCAGGGGCTTTTTTACATTCTTACCTGGGTCTTCCCATTCCAGCCTTTTCATCCTGGTACTGGATTATTCTTGTACCACCTTCTCCTCCTCCCATCTTTTGGTGGAAATACACAACTGGTCCATATACCGAGTTTCTTTTTTTATGTAAGAAGTTCATACGTTGGTCAGGTTTGCTGGTGAGGCCTGCTCTGGCTAGTGCTTTATTTAGTAAAGCCTTTGCTAAAGAAAAATAGATGCAGTGTACGAATAGCCTTATTCTTAAGAACAGCTAAAATTAGATAAGTCATTGCTGCTCTGGTGCTTTTGTGTGGGTATTTTTTTTTTTTTTTTTGGCCAGAATAACTGACCAAGCCTGTATACTTACTTAAATTAGCAGTTACTTTTGTCTACTTCCTTCTAGAAGGGCAAAGTAAAATATAGCTGGTTTCCTTGTTAAATTAATGTTCATGTTGGTACTTAAAAGAGAGACTGATGCATGGGATCCAGTTTCTTTGAGCCAGTTGTCCATTATTGCACAGCCTCATTTACCTCATATACATAAAACCCATTGCATTTGCCTCTTTTTTTCCAGTATGTAAAATAGATAAATGGTTATGTCCTGGGCCCATAAACATATTAGTTGGAATATTTTCCTGTATGCTACAAAACAGATTTTTGTAATTTTACCTGACCCAACTGTATAGGCTGACATACCATGCATCTCTCTTACCGTCTCTGCAGAATACATGCATGGTAGGGCTGTGTGAAGCTTCGGATTGTGAATCCAAATCTAATCAGGGACCAATTTAAAGGTCCACATTGATTCAAAGCTCTCTGAATCTTCAGAAAAGATTTGGAGAGCTTTGATTCGGACAGTCCCCGGTGGCTGCAGCAAGGAGCTGCAGCCGACTCAGAACTGGTAAGTACTACGGGTGGGAAGGAGAGGAGGGGACCATGGGGGGGCCCCTGCCAGCCCCCACCCCCTGCCTGCTCCCCTAGGCCCCTTGACCCCCTCGCCCATTCCCCCAGCCTCCCACAGGTGCCCAGCCCTCCCCAGCTCCCGGCCCTTTAAAGAAAAGCCCTGGTGCTCACCAGGTGCTGCCGGGCAGGGGATGATCCCTGCTGCTCCCCACTGCTTCATGCTGATGGGGGGGGCTCTGCATGAGCCTTCCGACCTCCCCCAGCCCCGCCAGCCCTAGCTCCCGGCCCTTTAAAGAAAAGCCCTGGTGCTTACTGCTCCTGCAGCAGCCTCGGGGCTTCAGGGGGCTTGTACAGAGCCCCCCATGTGGCAGGGGGCAGCGGGGATCGCCCCCCACCGTGGCAGGGGTGGTGGGTCTGGGGGTTTTTTGGTTTCTTTTTTTAAAGGGCCGGAGCTGCAGTGGATGGGGCAGCCATGGTGGGAGCAGGAGGAGTTCTCATGCAGAGCCCCTCACACAGTGGGGGGCAGTGGGGATCGCCCTCTCCCTGGCAGCACCCGCTGAGTTGGGGATTTTTTTAATAAATGCCAGGGGCTTGGGCAGGCAGGGTAGCCAGTCCTGGGCTTGGGGGGATGGGCCTGGCTGATTTCGGAGGTTCAGCAGCAGCCGAATCGCTGAATCAGATTCGGCTGAATCGATTCAGGACAATGATTCTCATCACCGAATCGAATTGCTGTTCCCTGCATTGGCTGAATCTGCAGCGAATAGTAGCCACTTTGCGCGGGCCTAATACCTGGTTACTTCTTAAATACGTGTACCCTGATGTATACCCATTGCTGTATAAAAAATATGAATTTATGCTGATTTCAGTGTATAAAAATGCTTATCCCAGGCTCCAGATATTTTCAGTAGACCATTAAAAATATAATCCAGTTAAGACAAAAACATCAAACCAGCTGCATTTGTTTATAACACAGCAGTCAATCCATAAGACAAATGCCTGCGTATCAGTTCCTGCAGATCCCTTAGTGATTGTAAATGGAAATCTGTGTCGTTGCTTTCATTTCCAAACATCAAATATTTTCCTGCCCCTTGGGCAAGGGGCTGGACCCAGTGATCTCACGAGGTCCCTTCCAGCCCTAATGTCTATGAAATCTATTAAATTGGTTGCTGCCTCAGCTGTATGGGCTGTTCATAATATCTAAAGGGTTAATTCAACTGGACAATTTGCAGGTAAGAAAAGGGATGGATTTTAAAGTCAAGAGACAAACTTGCTAAGTGTTTCTTGGTCTTATAGGCCAAAGGAAGTTCCAGTTTGAAAGTCTCCACCAATCTTTACTGCGGCAATGTCCTGAGCAAGGGGATAGAGGTAAAGTTTTGAACTAGGCAAGTTACAACCAGCTTAGGACTTCAGAGGTAGAAATCAACTCCTTTTACACTCTGTCTGGGAACTCACAGGCTGCTATTGTAGATTTCAGTGTACTGGTTGTATGCAGTTGAAGTGAGATAGATATACCACAGCAGAAGTGGGGGCCACAGTACTTACTAGCTTTGGTTTCCAGGTTGTTCAAAATCATAGCTCCAGAGTTACAGTAGACATGGATAATAAGTGAGGTCTGTGTCTGGGAGAGATCACCCTTTTCTTTCTCGTAACTAGATGATGGAGAAAAGAAGCAGTAACTGCTCACTGTAAATATATAATTTTCAAACAGCTTTTGGGAAACTGGTGAGGACCTCTAGATTTACAATGGTTACTGATAAACAGTCATAAACCCTCAATAATGCCACTTAAGTGTAATTTTTGTAGTTTCAGTCACTTCCCCAGCAGTTACCACAGTCAATTCTGGTTCCACTGAATTGAACAGTGTGAGCTTCAGCGTGATTCAATTGGTAGCACTCCTGTGCAGATGTTGCAGGCTGAAGTTTCAAACAAAAAAATTCCTGCTACATTCATTCACTGGTGAAACAGTACAAATTTAAGTACCTTTGATTTTAACTGGTGGTCACCTAGCTGGAAGTAAAATGACAGAACTGAATAATAATTCGATAAGTATAATAGTTGATATGAATATCCTAACCAGTACCTCCTTTCTCGATTAAAGTTGCTGTTGGAGTGGTGTTGTAGGTGTGGTGATCCAGGAATTATGCAAGAGGCAAGGATTTTTTGTGGGTGATACCTTTTACTGGACTGACTGCACAGTTGAGATTTAAAGTTAGACAAGCTTTTGAAGCAAAGCACTCTTTAAAGCTATTGTGAACTTATAAGTAGTTCTGTGATTGTAAAACTAGTTAGGGGAAAGAGCCTTGAAGAACTTCTAGGTATAAGATATTCTTAAAGAGAGCTTGTGGTTGTTATGGTCATATTTTATTTTCCTTATACTTGATTATGGATACATTTTACTAACACTGATTGGTATGCTTTAAACGCCCTTCTTAAATCTACTTTCCATTATACATTTGTGTTTCCTTGTGTCAAATTATGTAATTAATTTTTAAAAACTAAATATGTATAATACAAAATAATCTATATTTGGCTGTAGCAAATTCAGTAGCAGACTTTTTTTACTTAGAGCCCTCGTGATCCTTCATTTGTCAGCATACATTTTGGTGTTTATGGATGAAAAAGGTTCATAGTCTTTGTCTTCTGTTTAACAGGATAACAAGAAGATGAAGAAATCATTAGAAGAAGAGCAAAGAGCTCGCAAGGACCTGGAAAAGCTTGTTAGGAAAGTTTTAAAGAATATGAATGATCCGTCTTGGGATGAAACCAATTTATAACTAATTGATCATTGTTTCTTTCTATTGAAAGATCAGTTTCAAACCAAGCTGGGAAGCCTTCTGACACTAGGTCAGTGTTGCATCAAGAGCACTACACAGCAGAATCTAACTGGATCTAGTGATTTTTCTTGCTTGTAATATATAGAAGCAGTCAAACTATTCACTGAAGCAGTATGTACTGTTAGGTGTGGAGACCATAGATCCTGAAATCTACTTAACTGAATTTGTTTGCCTCTAAATTACCTCATTTTGCATAAAGTGCAGCACCTGACTAAAAGTCCATGTTTTCAGTGGCTTTTTATTTTAAATATGTATTTTTCTTGTAAATATCTGTAATTTTGAATGCATGTGTGATTGATGTATCAGAGCTGATACAACATTTTTTTTTTTTTTTTTTCAGGTAGTGTCGGATTGATGTTGTAGCCATGATGGTCCAGGAATTGTGAGACGTGAGGATTTTTTGTGGGTGACATATTTTATCAAATCAACTGCGTAGTTGGGATAAAGATAGACAAGCGTTTGAATGCAGGGCCTGAAATAGAATGTCCTACATTCAGAAGCTTGTCTATCTTTATCCCAACTATGCAGTTGGTCCAATAAAAGATGTCACCCGCCAAAAATCCTTGCACATCTCATACTTTCCCCCCTCCTTTTATTATTATAATGGTCACAAGTGTTAGAAATGATGGCAATACACTCACCTAAAATCAAAGTTCTTTCTGTATTATCTGTAGGTTTGTCTTAAAGTACCATACTTATCACATACACTATTCTTCAAACCCTGTTCTCCTGTTGATCAGTGTATTTAAATCATTTAACATTATTTATGTCTGTGCAAGCATTAAAAACAGTTTACAATACTTTTTATAAAAAAAAAAAACAGTATTAAATAAAAATTGTAGATTGACACCATTTTTATTTAAAATTAATTTCTAATGGGCCATGACTTGTATTTATTTACACTTGTATGGAGCACTAATATACAACACTATTTTGGCCAAATAAATACTGATTTACTTGCCTGTTTTTATAATGACTGTAATTTTTAGATGTTCATGTACTACATTTTCTATTGTTGTGCATGTACGTAAACATACAGCTAGCTGATAATTTAATGGAACATACCGTTTTATCAGTTTTTGTCCAAGCAAAAAATGTCCTAATTTAGATTTTGTGAATAAATTGTACTATTTATTCTATGGTCACCGTAACCAATTAAAATAAAATTTTAGACTAACCTTTGTGTGTAGGCTATTTGAACTAGGCCAATCTAAAGTCAGAATTTAGTTTTTCTACCATAATACAGGACATTTTTATTCAGAACACCCTTGGTGGAAGAATATTCTTTCCATCCCTACCTTTTCACAGGAAACACAAGCTATATTACTGTTTTCATCCCAGAACAAACAAACAGAAGCAGATTTGGAAATAAGGTTTGTAACTGATACCTGTTTTTTTTTGTAGTTCATTACACTCAATTGTTGTCATTTTGCAGCTGTCTCAGATTGGATGTTCTACAATGCATACAGTGAACACCATTAAGTACACTAATTCCCCAGGTCTTTATGCATGTAGTAACTGCAGTGTTTTTCTGAATTTAGAGTAGAAAATGCTACAGTATTGCATATTGTTTTTCATGATGCACCCTCTTTGTCTAATCTACAGCCTGTAATAGTTAGACTTCCATTAATTTCAGTAAATTTGGGACTGAGCCCTAGAAGACACAATTTTATTCCACTTTAGTCATTACATTATTTGAGGTGCATTCTCCATGCCTTTAAACAATATATTCCAGTCACTTGTGTTTTTTTTTCCAACTGTCCAGAGAGAGAGAGAGGTGGAACTGTATCATAACCAGCTATATACTCAAGTTATTTGATTGACTTAAGTGACAACAGATATAGCACTGATTGAATAAAGCACTTAAGTGCATACCTAATTTCAAACTATGACCTAAACAACTGTCTAAAACTTGATGAATTGGTGTCTAAAACATTTAGACAAAATAAATTGTCGTACTTAGTTTACAGTTTCTCTCTGATGGAAAGCTACTTTGAAAATTGATTTGCTGAGAAAAGATAGAAGGGTTTTTTTGTTTAAGGAGTAGGGTAAGAATATTAACCTTTAAAAATAGTGGGATTCATCTTACAGCTTGCAAGCCTGAATTGTAGAGCTCCAAATGCACCTACGGGCATTTTTACACATGCAAGCACCACAGCACCAGGCACTTTGAAAACTGCCCAGTGCTGTGACGCTTACACTTGTATAAGTGGCAAAATGCATATCAGCGCAAAGAAAATAGCGGAGGTGTGCTTTTGAACTAAAACATCTTGGAGGTGCTTTAGTTCAAAAACGCATTGCCACCATTTTCTCCACGCTGACATGCATTCCGGCATTTATACAACTGCATGCGATGCAGCGCAGTGTGCGTCTGCTCCCATGCTGAGTAGATCTCCGGCGTGTCCAAGAACTAAAAGGTCCCTGTATAAATTCCCTAAATGCCTGTCTAGTTGAACAGTTAGGGACTTAACTTCATGCTCCCAAATTTGCCCATTGGTCTCCCCAGAGTCATTAAGGAGTAGACTTGCTTAAAAGACAACATATTGGGGTGTGTTAATTGAGCTTTTAGAAAAGCTCAATACTTATTAGAACTTCTGGACCTGAAAAGTTTACTTGTTAAAAATGTTGAGTTTTCTTCAGGTGTGTGGAACTTGTTAAGTTCAGACGTTGAAATCTAAGTGGTTTGTTCAGCTTATATTTCAGTGTACATTATCATTTTCTGTTGTTCATACAAACATTCCAGAGGAAAAATGTAAAAGGAGAGTATTTTAATCTTAGTCTCGAACAAATTTTAACTCAGGAACAACTTCTGTCATAATATGATCTTTATTTTATGTTGTATTTTAAAGTGTAGAGTGTAAATTTGCTGACACTTAGTATGTGTGGTAGCTAGTGACTATTCTCATTTCTGATAGTATCCCGGTACTGATATCTTACTGAATATGCCTTAAATTATTAAAATTAAGCAGTTAATAACTGGTTTAACAGCCTGTTGTTCAAAATTGATTTGGAAGAGGGCATTTTTTTTAAAGAAAAAGTTGATGCAGTGTATGTAGCTTTTTGTCCTTAACTCTGTTAGGGAGAGCAAGATTCAGATCTTCAGAACCAATAAATATCTACATAACCTTTTTCTTTCAAAATTTGTTGTACTTTATATAAACTTGTAAACCTTGTGACCTGAATTGGGAACTTTATCTAAACATGGATAAATGGGGCACTGTGTATTTAACCTATCAAAGTAGTGGTGTTGTTATGGGGTTTTTTTGCTGTCATCATTTAGGGATGAGGAGCTGAAGCCATTTCTTATCCTAGAGATGTGAAGCACTTTTCAGTTCTAAGCTGTTCAAAATGTAGCATAACATTTCTGTGTATTTAATGATGTGTGCTTGTTTGTCTTGCCATATGACATCTTAAACAACTGACTGCCTTTGTATAAACCTTTTTAATGCCAATCATTTAGGAACCTAGGATGTCCATTTACAATAATTGTGGAGAATGCAAGTTTAGTTTAGATGTCACAGATAATGCTCTGATATTGACTACTACTATGTTTATGCTACATTGTTGTAATTAAACAATGATTTTTTTTTGTATGCAATGAAGTGTTACATTTCATCTAGTGTGTGGTGTATGATTTAAATATGAAGGAATATTCATTAGGTCTCTGCCTCTATGCAGTTGTATTTGGTGACGAAGGATCAAATACTAATTTTTAATTCAATTAATTCTGGTTTTTTTTAAAGAGATTTTCACATGGTGTTTTTGATGATAGCAAAATGAATAACTTGGTAACACACGAGAGAAATGGAAAGGTGGGAAGATACCAAACAGGAAAAAGAAATCTGTGACTATATGGCAGCTACCTATGTATCAATGCATTTGATGATTATCACACTAAGAAAGGATGAGGTGTGGCAATCTGAGAGAACAGAAAGGCAAAAGAAATAATTCTAA
This sequence comes from Alligator mississippiensis, assembly GCF_030867095.1. NCBI lineage: Eukaryota > Metazoa > Chordata > Crocodylia > Alligatoridae > Alligator > Alligator mississippiensis. The sequence continues at coordinate 353,563,114 of NC_081824.1, read as the reverse complement.
ATTGAAATACCATTGAAAGAAAAAAGGATAGGTGGAGTCAGCCGCTCAGAAATAGCACTTGTCAGGAACCAAGATCAAAATAGGTACTCTCATTGCAAAGGTAGAATCAACCAAATTTTGTGTCCATATCAACTGCCATGGGGCATTAAAAATGAAGGAAGAAATTAAGTAAATTGAATTAGATGTTACAGGAGGTAGACATAGCTGCACATGTAATATCCTCTAGGATTCTTCTAGTTCAGGGATGAGACCAGAAGGGGGGTACATATTGTTAGATGACTTGGTGGATGGAGATGGAGTGAATGCTGGGTTTGGATTCACAACAGTGGTCAGTTGCTAATTTACCATAGAATTAAATTAGGGTAAGCATGTGGGCATACTAAATATGGAACAAAATGAGTGATCAGATGTAAAATAGGAATCATAATGGAAAAACAAATGGTCATATGAATATCAGAATAAAAGTATTTGTCTACATACACTGAGGAGGATCGGATCGACAAATGCAAGAAATTAAAAGTAAGAGTGCAGCATAAGCAAAGCATATTGGAATAATTTTGTATTGGGACCTTTTATATTTCATATCAGGAATTTCATTATTTCACACAATTTCAAGGGAAAGGCAAGAACAAAAATTATTTGCCTTTTTCTAACCAGACATTGAAATGAACTTCCCAGTGTAAATCTAGTTTTCAGCTCCCTGGGGTCTCCCAACGAAACCAATTTTTCTGTAGTTTCAAATGTGGTATCTCATTATAAGGCAGCATTTCTAGGAAGGGTGTTCAAATTCAAAAGGTACACTAGTGTAACATCTTGAATATTTTTGCCTAGAATGCAGTTAAGTGTTTCTTCCCATTTGGCTTGTAGCATCTTCAAAATGGCTTGGACTCGGCTCCAAACGTTTTTTGTTCTGTGCTTGTTTTCTCTTGGTGTGAAGTATTTTTAAAAATAATCTGGGTAACGAGAAGGTGGTAAGTGGGGAAAATCACCAAAATAATATATTAAACCCCGTTAAACTAAGGCCCTCGTTAGTGTATGTATGGAGTCCCAGATGTAAAGTCAAACATAAACTTGAATTGGTCTATTTGCAAGAGGTAAATCATCCTTGTTTTTGCAAGATTAGGGCCTATGTTTGGAATAAAAGGATTTAACTAAATGCTCATTGCAGCAGGATATAAATGGAGAATATCAGAAGGGTGGATCTGGGATTTTGAAGATAAAAAGATGTTTTCTCTCCCTTAATACAGCTAAGCATCAAATACTTGGAAAAGTTACCACCTTGCCATTTGCTTAAATGACCTTTAACACACTTAAAAATTCATGTTTCTCAACCCACCTTAATTTCTCTACCAGTAAGAATTTTTTTGTCTGTGCAGCTAGTAGTTTGTGTAGTAGGTATATATCCAGTGTGCATCTTTGAACATTTTATTAATGCTTCAGTGAGTGCCAGAAAGTACCATCTCTGAACCAAGAGTTTTAGAGTTTTTCGTTTTTCTTTTTGTCTCAGACCAACTACATCAGTGAGTACCATTTATTTTTTTCAACATTTGAAAAGTTTGTCCTGAGCACTCAGCAAAAAAAGCATTTTCCCAGACTAAAAAAATGTGATCTTAGGCAGCTGGAAGAAATATCTGTTACTCAAAAGCATCTTTTGTAAATGGAAATCTCAGCTTTTGGGGGGAGGAGGAGAGCAGGCAGCAGGTTGAAATGTATTGACAAGAGTGTGGGGCCATGAAGTGGAATCTGGAATTCTTGCGAATCATAGAGATGAATGGGTCCATGGAGATGAGGGGAACTACGAAGGCTATTTGAGAGTGAGAGAGAGAAATTGGGGTGGCTGTGTTGAGCTAAGGGAGGAATTTAGCAGGTTCATAGGCTTAGTTTGTAGGAGGGAGGAGTGGATTGAAGTGATAAGGAGTCTGCATCCCGCTGCCAGGACAAGCTGCAGTAATTCTTTTCTTTGAACTCTGCCTTCTGGGAGCTGCTCTGTGTCACTCTTGATTGCCTGGCTCCCTAACTATAGCTGTAGCTACTGCCTCCTGTTTCTGGAAGTCAGGTGAAGGGTTTGCTGTTGCCTGGAGAATTCAAAGTGCTGAGAGTGGCCACTGATGGCTGGGGAGGAGTCACAGAATGAGGATCATGGCTGGGGGAGCTTACTCGAGTGTCTGAGAGCCCTGAAATGACCAAGAAAAATGGGAGGTACGTAGGTCAGGAGTTCTCATGGAGGAGAGCTGCAAAGGAGAGCCAAGACATGTGCTGTCTTCTATTTGTGGAAGATCATGGAGGCAATTCAAAGTAAATTTAATTTGTAGTGTATGTGGTGCAATCTGGGGAGCAGGTGATATACTTGCTGTGTTATACTCTGAATGCATTTGGCTTGTCATTTCTTTGGATCCAGCTTTGATCTTGGCTTTCTTTTGCAGCCCCCCACCCTGGAACTTGAGAGCAGGGAAGTTGAAGAGAGGCCTTTATTTCTGTAGAGAGAAAATGCAATTAATCTACACTAAACTCTACCTATTTTTTCATACATTTTCTTTTTCTTTTTTTTAAGCTTGTCTTCTGAAGGCTTAAGCATACCTCTCCCCAAATCTAAAGAATCCACCACAGACCTGGCAAGACCAGAACATGAACCAGCGACTATTTATAGAACTCTTTTAGAAGAATAACACAAAGTAGTATCGGGCACCAATTCACTTCATTTAACCAGCTTCACACTTTGGTTCATTGAATATCCAAACTGAGCTGAAGAGATGCATACAAGTTTAGCACTTATTATTGTACATACTATATTTTAATAGAAAAAATAATAAGGTCATGCATTTATACCAAGTTAAAACTGAAAACCGACCTCCCCATGATTATAGCAAGTACTGGAAAGAATTCATTATGTAGTTGCCTGTCCAAACAGTAGTGGAAGTATGGGATGATTCTTGCATCAGTAGTTCTTGGAAATAGACCCTCTTCTATGGGTCCAGACATGAATCTCAGTATTTTTTCCTACTCTGAATTACAAGGGAGTTCATTTGGATCATAGCTAACTTCTTGCCGTTGTAACTAGGAGCATGATAGCTTATAGAATATTTACCACAACATTGCCAACCCCTGTCAGCCAGACCACAGAACGTTGTAAGCTTGATATATAACACCTGAGAGTTTGATGCTGTGCATAAACAATACCTGCCAAATATGTGATTTCAAGCCAATGTTTGTTTCAGCCTTTAGTAGAGGTCTCTTGCCTACTGAACTGCCTTCAGTACTTCTGCATTTAGCTTTTGACAGATGGCTGGGTGGACAAGCAGTACAGAATCTGTGTGCATCAGCAGCCCTTTCACAGCAGGGGTGACTCCTCAACTTTAATTTCTGCTTTGTCAGTAGTACTCAGATGGCTTCTCAGTATTCTCACAAAGCTTGAGATAGCTGTCAGTAAATATTAAAATGGTTGTCCTATTTTTGTAGTTGAATGCAAGCTATTTTCTCTATAGCTTAGACCTGCATTTCCATTCCTATTCCCATTTGGTTCTTTGAGCTGCAATTACTGCTGCTGTTGCTGTGTGGCACTATGCCCTGATGTCAGTGGGAGTTGTGAGAATTTGGGCCACTGCAATACTGAGTCTTTTTTAAGAAAAATCTGTTGGGACCTGTGGACTGTCCCAGTCCACTAACTATGCTGCTCCATATGTTAAGGAACACAGTTGCCCGTGAAATGATTGTATGGAAAATGCATGTAGATCACCATCATTCAACTTAAAGCAAAAAATCAAGCCAATCTCTTGAAATACCTGTTTTGTTCAACAGCCTCAAAATAATGAACAAACAAGATAGTGAACAAAAAAACAGATTTTTGGTTATGGATGAGACCATAAATGTGTTCTTGCCTGTTTCAGTTGAACATTATTATTAGGGTTTTTTTAATGTTTTTGTTTAATTATAATGGATTTAATTAAGTAGGCTTTATTGGAAACAAAGGTGAATGACATTTTCCTTTGCAAAGTGACTGTTAAAGAACTGCAATAAAAAAAAGCCACTGCACAATCTGATTATTCAGGATGCTTGTTCATTAAGAGTGTCACATCTTATCAGCATTCACCACTGACTATTTAAATATAATCAGTTATGCTTGCAGTGATATTAAAGATAATGGGTTTGGTTGCACCTGAACTCATGAGAAACACTGGCATATGGTAAGAGAACTAACATGGAAAAGAGAGAGAACCCTGCATATAAATAATCAAGAAAGGTCCTAGATCCTAGATGCATCCAGTTTGCCAGCCTTGGGGATTCAAGGTGCTTCTATGAGGATTAGATGAAAGATCCTGCTTTGTGTTCCTGAGGCATTTGTTCTGAACCAGCTATTTCAGCCATGTTTTGGTCTTTGATGCTTTAACCTGCTTCTGGATATCCATCTGCATACAGAAGATGCTGTCTGGCTTACAGCTCCAAAGACATACTGATAAAGGACAGTACAGGGCAAGAAAGAACCACAGTGAATCTGAGCTTTGGAGAGCTGTAAAAAAATAAATAAAAAAAATCAGGAAAATGCCTGAGAATTGGGCGAAGGTCCCTTCTCTGTTACCTGCACAGAAATGTGACAGGGCTTTTGGACTTCTTCCTGTAGTTTATGTAAATTGTAACCATGGTTGCATGAGAGCTTTTTCCCCATGACTGGAAGATGCAGTATTAGAACCTGCAGAGACAGAAGGACTAACATTTGCCTGATGATACTTACTCTCGTTAAAAAGAGGTATTGGTGAAAGGAAGAGGCTACAACTGATTGGTTTTTTTGGAGGGGTGGAGAGAAGATGAGGAAAGGACTTCTTTACTCCTAATCTTTTCTTTATCCATTTTGTTCAAATGACCTTGCGTCCCTCTGAAGGCAGAGGATTCTGCTCTCTTCTCCCATCAGTTTCAGCCTGTTGTCCATGACAATGCCTGTCCCACTATCAGCTCTTTGCACAATCAAGGTGTGTGACAGCATAGGGAGGCTGCTGTGATGTCTCAACATTCTGTGCCTGCTTTCAGTTGTTAGAGGGAAGAAAAAGCGTCTTGCCAAATAAGTCTCAGCTGATGGGGAAAGAACCTCTGCACAGCCATGAGTGCTAGGTTGCTTCCCTGAACTGCAGTAAAAAGCTCCGCAAGTATACCATACAAGATTGCTCTAGATGTCTGTCTGGTTTTTTTTTTTTCTTCTCATTTTCAGCTGTATTCATGGTTTTTCACAAGCCTTTCTCTCTAATGTTGCCATCAAAAGTACTCCAAGTACCTGGACTGAATAACCTATTTATATTACTACTATCTGTCCTTGCAATGTGTTCTAGTCCAGCTGCATTTGCTAATCTACCCTCTGACTCAGACAGCTCAATGACATTTCTACCTTTTACTCACTTGTTGAAGAAAAGATCTTCAAATTTTTTGCAGGATGGGTTTGCAGGTAAGCTGAAAGTTTGAAGTACTGAATAAATTTTGTAGGATTTTACAAGGAGTGAAAGTCCATATCGTAACATATGGAAGTGTCCACAAGGTTAATGTGTTGAGGTACAGGGTTGTAGGCAACCCTGTTTCCAACTCTGCAAGGAAGTGCCTCCAAGAAAACGCATCCCACCTGTTTCTTCCTGCTCCAAATGCCAGAAAGCTGTAACATTTGTTTTTGTGTGATGCAGCTCGTGTGCCCAGCCTAACTTTAGCTTTGGGAGAGTTTATTGGTGTGTGCCCATTGCCACCTTAATGGCAACTACATTGCATGCTATTTGCCATGTGATGTGCATACATCAAGAGTGAGTGGGTGAGGTATGTTTCCATGGCAGCACTCCCTTGCACAGTTGATGTAGACATGGTGTTAAGGCTTTAGAGAGACAGTTGCCCTGTTCCGTTACATTGGCTCTGAGCCTCAGTCGCAGGGAAAAGCGTGCTTGGCATAGGGCAGATGCAAATATCAGAGAATGTCATCACTAAGCACTAAAATGTCTCTGCTGATGGTATGCACGCTGCAATTTTCATTCAATTCAAATGTGTCCATATTTGAGCAGGTACAGGTAAGGGTGGCAAAAGGCAGAAGCCTGACATGAAATTCACTCCCTGTGCCAAATCTTCAGGTCCTGCTTTAAAATGAAGGGGGGAGGGGGAGAGCTATTTCCCCGCCCCCCCCCCGGGCTGCCTTCCTGGACAGTTGCAATAACTTTTTTTTCAATTAATGTGGGCAACATTAATGCTTTTCTTTCCTAATTTGGGGTTGGATTTAAAAAGGGACTTGGATATAAAAGCATTCTCATGCTTAAATTGGGTACTGCAATCTGGGAGCGCAGACTCCCAGATTAAGTGTCTAAATTTACTTCCTTTTTTTCAAATGTGAGAGATGGTGGTAAGGACTAAGATAAACAGCACTACTATGCTGGGCTGGGGAGATGCTTAAACCAGACAACAAAATGTGCTGCAGAGGAGTGGATCTGAAATATAATCTTTGCACATGGGTGTGCTGTTTCTCCTAGGAGCAAAGCCAGATGTGCCTGGCTAGAGGGTCTTGCCCCTCTGTTCTGGGTCAGACTGATCACCATACTTGGGATCAGGAAGGAATTGTACTGCGTGGTCAGATGGGTACAAACTGTGGGAGTGTTTGCCTTCCTCTGTAGCGGGGAGCATGGCCCTCTATGAGACCTTTTGAGTGTAGAAGAAGGATTCCCCTGCTGTGGTTCCCCTGCTTTACCTATGAAGTGAGGGTGTTAGGTCTATGTTGCATCAGGGTTGAGGGTCGTCTTATGTAGAGTTTAGATTATGGTTGGTTTGGATAGGTATGATCCTGCATCAGGCAGGGGGTTGGACTAGACCTCTGGAGGTCTCTTCCTGCCCTGCTTCTATCTGACTGCGACACAGGCATCTATATGAAGGATTCACAACCCAAAACACATGCCTAGACTTAGGTGCCCTATTTTTTCCCTTTGTATCCAGGGGACTAGTGTAATTACTACAAGATTAGTGGTAGGACACCACCTTTTTATGTAAAAGGCCTAATGGTTAGAACTCTTGTCCAGGAAATGACAGGTCTGCGGGGATTACTCATATCTTCTGCCTCTCGGGAGCATCGTTTAGGCTGTGCCATGACCAATTCCCTTCCCTCCTGTTGAAGCTGCAAAAAGTGCTCTAGGAAGTGGGCTGTAGTGGGATCAACCTCATAGAAATGGAGCTTCCAGGGTCTTAGGCTGGACTTCCATGGAGTTCAAGCTTGGGGTTTTACAGGTTTGGGTTTTCAGCTGAGCTTAAGATCAACCCAAACTAATAAATGTAGACATAGCCTGAGATGCCTGTGAACTTTTCCTGCCCTTGGTTTTACAGGCATTCAGTCTTATTTTTTAAGTGTTTTTTTTTTTCCAGTAGTTCACTTTCTCACTACTGGAACATGGAATAATTTTTAAGGCATTATGCATAAAATGCTTCCAAAAAAAATTTTACTTTTGTAACCGATTTACAATATGAAGAACAAATTATACATTTCTAATATGTCAGGTCAAAGTATCATAACTTGCCTTCAGGGTTAGAAAAAGTAGATTTGATGAGTGATAAATCTAAAATGTAAACTCAATACTGCATCACTTTTTAGTGACTCACCACAAATTGTAAATATCATAAGTGAATCACTTTAAACTATGTGGGAAATCAATAAATAAAAAACCGAAGCATAAAGACAATCCAATCTTTCCCTGTAAAAGTTATGCCACAAAAAATATAAATAGAACCAAAAATAGGAAGAGTGAAGAAATAAGGACTTTAAAATCCTTGTTTCTTTTCTTAAGTTAGAAATGGTTTGAGTAATATTATGACTGTGATGCATTTGAATAGGGATCTAATTATAATTAATCATGTTGTTTTTAATCATTGTTCAAAAGAAGTTGGGTTTCTGGGGATTACTACTTAAATTATATTTTGATATAGATAAACTGGCAGGGTAAGAAACATTTTTATCTAGTTAGCAACACAGTATAAAAATTGCATGTCTTTTGCCCATGGGCCATATACTTTAAATTGTGCAAATCATGCTTTGGAAGTATGGCTAGAAGTAGTGTGATCATGAACAAATTATAAATACATCTCTTTTTACTCTTAGATGCACTCTTGATTTGAAACATTTGGTAAACGCATGTTCTTTAAACGTTTAGAGTTAGTTGGTGCTCTGTGACAATGCAGTTAAAAAAAAAAAAAGCATGTATGTGTGGGTTGAGAGGGGGCACCTGGAAATCATAGCAATATCATGAAAAATTCCTTCTGTATTATAATACTGGATTGCGTGAACAAATGTTTGTGGGAAGAGAAATGGGTGGAAACAGGTGGAAAATGAGAACAGGATGATGATGGGAGGGTCAGACAATAGTGGCAAACGGGGGAAAATGTCAAAGGATGCTTTATCATAAATTCCTAAGGAAATAGGCATGATAAAATCCCTGTGAATGAGGATTTGTATGCAGGTTGGGATTATACTGTGGGGAAAATAATTTCACAGATTCAATTTATAACTTAATTTGTGTGTGACAGAACAGCCCCACAGATGGACTAGGGATGGGCTGGAAAATTGTGGGAGTTGCAAACAATCCCTTTCACCTTCCCTTATAGGAACTGGTTAAAACAGCCTCCTGAAGAAATATTACACTGTTTTCATTAGATCTTTATTTAATGCATAACTTGAAAGTTTTCCATTATTTGGAAAGTTGCAAAGCAGGTATACGTTTTTAATGTGAAGACTACGTACAAGATGCTTCTGCATATTGTAAATTAAACTGCCAACTGCACAGGTATCATAAATAGGTGAAGAGCTCCCCCTGGTGGTAATTAAATATAACTTGGCATTAGGTAAGCAAAAACATCTCGTGAGTAAGATGGTTAAATGCGTCCTGTTGGAACATGTGGACAAGTGAATCACGATACAGAAATGATTGGATTGTGTAGGCCCCTTTCAGATGTAGTGCAAATGGAATGCTGAAATGATTTAGCTCCCTAGGTGGTATAGAAACATTTAAATTTTTTTCTGGCTCCCTTCTGGCATCTTGATGTCACTTGTACATTTACATTCACCCATGCCAAATGTCTTTCAAGTGAAATTCACAGAGAGAACTTATTCATAACTGCTCAAGCCAATAATTGTTTCTTCCTATGTGTTCATAAATTGCTAAGCATGTTGCAATCTAAGTCACTGAGTGAGGACTTTAGGTGTCACAGCAATATAGTTAAGGATAATGACAATAAGTGTAGTGAAATAAAGCCTGGTACACTGAGAGAACACTATGGGGATTCGCCGCCTTTATCCAAAATGCTGGGCTGTCTGGGCAGAACCTGTTTCCAGTGCAATGATTAGCAAATGCATCAGGCAGTCAACTTAAACATTGTTATTACTCATCAGCTGAGCAGTTAGCCAATTCCTGGTTTTGTTTAGGAGGAGAAATTGATAAACTTCTTTGATAAAATCCTGTTTGTTTACAAAATATGTATGCAAATTCTTAGTTTCCTAAACACAGTAGGAGTAAAACAAAATAAGTCATTTTCTTTGCTCACAATTTTAAGCCTTTTTCCAACCAGTACTCTGCCCAAAAAGTTCTGTCTTCAGGCTTTCTTGTAGAGCTTCACTCCCAGTAGTCTCTGAGTCTGTCCTTGGCTTTCTGTTCACTTCCTGCTTGTTTTCTGGTTCCTTTTCACTGTTACGCAGGCAGATTCCTCCAACATTTGCATTCTGACCCTCGTGAACCCCCTGGGCACATCCTGAACAGCATGTATGTGCAGGGGTATGAGTTTCCTGAGGGACAAATAGCAGCAGCACATACTTGTACTGTTGCTATTTGTCCCTGGGCACACCCTGGCATGCATGCTCCAGTACGTGGTGAATTACCCTGGGTAGGGTAGGAGAGGCTGGGGCCAGCACCTCCTTAAAAAAAAAAACAAAAACAAAAAAAAAAAAGCCAAAAGACATAACAGTATTCCATGCTAGCGTATGTGCTAGTTCAATGATACTACTGTAAGCTATAATGTATTGGGGTGATGGCTATGGATAATTGTAAACATTTTGAATATGAAGCAAAAGAATATAATGTAAAGGCAGACATTATAATATAGACTAAGTTGCCATGATTGGGGTTTCTAGTGTTCTGGAAAGAAATGCCAACGTAATGAAATTAAGCAATTATAAACTACTAGTCAATTGCCTGTCAAGAATGATGGGAGGAGGGGGGATGAGCGGGCAGGGATGGAGCCCCATGCCCCCTGCCACCGGGCCTGCTCCTCTCTTCTCTCCTGCTGCTTGGGGTCTGGGCCCATTCCCCCACTCCCTGCTGCAGCAGTGGGGGCAGGGAAGGAGCGGGTCCAGGCCCGATGCAGGGGATGACGGCCCAAGGGTGGGTAGAAGCCAAGCTACCGCAGCAGGGGTGGGGGCAGCAGTGGGCCTGGGCTGACCCAGCGGTGGTGGGGGGATGGGAGAAGCAGGCTCGGGGCTGATGCGGGGGTGGGAGAGGAGTGGGCCAGGGCCCAAGGAGGGGAGGAGACCCACTCCTCCCCTTCCCCCACCACTGCTGCATCAGGTCATGTCGGGCCAGGCCCGCTCCTCCCCCCTGCATGGGGACTGGACCCACTCTTCCCCTTCCCCCACCACCGCAGCATATCTGCTCCTTCCCCTCCCCACATTGGGCCCACTCTTCCCCCTACCACTACCGGGTCGGCTCTGTAGGCAGCAATGATGGAAGGGGGGAGGGAGGGGCAGGTTGAGTCCAGCACTGGTGGCCTCACTCTTCTGCAGCATCCTGACCCTGCTTCCCCCACACCGCTGCCGTCTCCTACAAGGAGGGGGGCAAGGCCAGCTCCGGTGGCCTCTACCCCCTCCTCCCCACTCTATCATCGCCACCTGTAGGGAGAAGGGCAGGGGGGTGAGGCCAGCCCCCCACCCCCCATTCTATCTGCTCTGTTGTCATTGCCTCAGCTAATCAGAGCACAAATAAAGTTACAGAGAGATTAAGGCTTTTATAATATTAAAATTATTCAAGATATTGCTATCATCACTAAAAAGACAGTACTGTGTTCCAACCAAAAGAAGTTGTGTTATTCTCACTACTCAGAATTGCTATGTTACAGGAATTGTCCCTGGGATTAATTGTAATTTGATTTCTACTAGAAATAGTGTTCTTCACTTCCTGTCCTTAATATTGTATAATTTTGCACTAAGGCTGCCATATTCAACCCACCGGTAACTTCACTTAAGTGCTGGATGAAGTTTTCTCACTGTGTAGTATAACTGATAAAGACTTTTATGGACCTTTGGAAACAGAGGTGCTTTCTATCTCTATGTTGCTTTTAGAATGTTCATCACAATTTTTTGTCATTAAAATAGTCAACAAATTCTGTATTACAGTAACACTTTAGTATGGTAACAAAAATGGATTCTTTGAAAGCTGCATACAAAGTGAATTGCATTTAAGGAAATAATGTTTGTGAACCAGCTAGAAAATAAGTTCAACAAAGTGGTATGAACATTCTAGGAAATTCAATATATTGTGGTTAATATATAAGATTCACTTTCTTGAATGAGAAGTCGAAATGCTGGAATTTTCAGACTGAAGTTGTTTGGCCAATCAAAACTTTTGAGGGATCAAAAGAGTTCCGTAGATACTTAGAACAAGTTAGTTGGAATTCAGAGTCCTTCATTATCTAGGAAGTAAGTGAGACCTGTTCTTGGTCCTTTGCTATTTTCCCTTTACATCTTACTTTCCGGTAATCTCATCCTAAGACACAAACTCAGCTATCATCTTGATGTTAATGACTCATAGATCTATCTCTCTACTCCAGACATCCCTTTTTTCCAAGCCAGAATCTTGTCTTTCTGTTTTCCTATTTTATATAGGTACCTGTTATCTCAGGCTTAACATGGTTAAAACAAGGCAGGATAGAGATGCACCTTATAGACTGAGTCAGATATGCATAAGCTTTTGTGAGTAAGAGCAACTTAATTGCATGCTAACAGAGTTCTTAAGCACACCGTCTACTAAAGGCTCCCTTCTACATTTTTTTTTTTTTTTTTTTTTACAAGTCCCCCAGTTTTCTTATCATAATGCTGCAACTTTGGCATTATCTTCAAACTCATTCTCTTTAGATCCTCATAATCAAGCTATATCAAAGGTTCTGCAGAATGTTTACTGCAGAGTCTATCTCAGATGTGGCCTCATATATGTATCCTGTCATAAAAGCTCTTTTACAAGCTTTCATTACTTTACGTCTTGAATACTGCAGTTTCCTTTTTTCTGTCCTTAAAAGTACTGTCTGCCCTAGGATGCTCTTGCAAAGATCAGTTTCCTAGTCTGTCTTCTCTATGCAGCCATTTCTGGCTTATCCTTGTCTATCACACCAAATGCAAGGTGCTTGTCTTCACTATTGAAGCCCCCCACAACTATCTCTTGTTTAAAAATAGAAGGTTGACTCCTGCTTTTGACTGGTTTGGGACACTAGCCTCCATCATACATGGGTTCAATATTCCAAGCATTGGAAGAAACAAAGGAAAGAGCTTCTTGTAGACATCCTTAAAGCTGCCTCCTCATTTTCCTTCAAACTTCTTGAAATTCTTGCTTGCCTTGATAATTAAAGCAAAAAATCTACCCCCTAGGTGGTAGGTCCATTAGGCCAACCAGTATTTATGCACCATGTGTTCTTCCATTTCTCTGTTTCCATCTGCCCCTTTCCTTATGCTTATGGGAGTTGTAAATACTTTGGGCCAGAGACTCTTTCTGTCCTCCCTCAAACCTATATGGAAAATCCTCAAACAGTTACAACCTATAATAGAAGGAGACCCAATTCTTAAAGAGATCTTCCCAGAACGATGTATCCTAGCCTTCAAACAAGCACTGAACCTTACTAACCTCATCACCAGAAGCAAACTTCCTGCAGTCCAAAGCGCACCGAATGGATCCAGACCTTGCCATGACAAGAAGTGTAAAAACTGCCAACATATCTCCACCACCCCAACAATTACTACATCCCACAACAGAACCAACACTTTTCATGGATGAGCCTATGAACTTCGTCAACCTCCTGGATACAAAAAATCATCGACAAAATATAAACATTGGATTTATGATGCACTATAACCTGCCTGACATCTGACTCCCTAGGTACCTCTCCACTATTTACCAGCTAAATTCATCCCCCCCCTCCCACCGTAGTCTCTCACCCACTGATTCCTCAATTTACATCTTCATTGACTGCCTGTCTTGCATGCATATCAGCCCAGCCTCTGGCTTCTTTATTATTCATTCCATCCAGAGCACACACCAACTGCAGGTGCTTCCTCAGCCTGACGAAGGGTATTTAAACCCAAAAGCTTGCTAGGAAGAATTTTTCCACTATTTGAGTTGGTCTAATAAAAGAAATCAGATTTACCCAAAGAACCTTGTCTGCCTATGTCCTTAGACCAACATGGTACAACCTACACCCCTGTAAAAATAGTAATCATGCACTGGACATAGTGTTTCATTTCTTTTTCTCTGTTTCACGTATTTTCTCTGCTCCTGACCAGATAATCTGTTGTTAACATTCATATTTTTTGTTATTTTCAGTATCCACATTAGAGATAACTAGCTTCAAGAAAAAGTGCTTTAAAAGTGCCTGATCACATGATGATTAACCCTCATGAGGGTTCAGATGAAAGCACTCCTAAATGGGAAAGCAAGCCTCTTACCAGTGGGGGGCCTGCGCTGTGGAAGGGAGGGGGGTGGGCAGAGCTTTTGCCGACTGTATGGGGTGAGTGGTGGCGGCACTAGATGGGGCTTTTGGGGCTATGGCCACCCTTCTCAGTGCCAGTGCCACTCCTCATCCCATGCAGTCTGCCACAGCTCTGGCCACTCCACCCGCAGCACAGCCACTCCACTGGCAAGAGGCTTATGCTCCTGGGACACCCATGAGAGGGGCTGCTGCCCCCAGTGCTCCAGCAACAGGGGCAGTGGCATAGCCCCTAAGGTGAGGTGGCGGGGGTGGGGGGGTGTTATTTCCCCCTTCCCGCTGGTGTCTGGCAGACGGGGTAGAGAAGGAGCTTATTCTGTCATTTGCCCTGGCAAGGAGTGATCGGTGGTGGCGGTTGGGGCAGGCAGCCCTGGCTGCAGGCCACTGGGGGTGGAGCGGGGAATAAACCACCCCTCCCTGTCCAAGTCTGGCTGTGCCTGCCCCCAACCCCCTCCTAGTGCCACTGCCACTCACCCCACAGTCTGCAACAGCTCTGCCCACCCCACTTCCACCTGCAGTGCAGGCCCCCCACTAGGAAGAAGCTTGCACTCCTGGGATGCCATGAGAGGGGGTGCTGCACCCATCACAGTTCATACCCTCTCTCTGCTCCAGGGGCAGGGACACGGCCACGGCCACTGCTGCTGCAGTGAGGGGGGAGGGCCAGGCATACCCCTGCTCAGGTCCATGCCAGTGGGACAGGGAGGGGAAGATTAAACCCCCTCCCTGGCCAGTTCACTTGAGGCTACTGCTGGGGCTGGCCATGCCCCTGCTGCTGGAGCAGCGAATAGAAAAATGCCTGGTGGGACAGGAGAGGGAGGGGAGAATAAATCTCTGCCCCTGCTCCGGCTAGAGAGTACAGGGGTGGGGCCAGCCATGCCCTGCTAGAGCAGAGCGCACAGTCCTACCCAGGGCTGCATAGCATGCTGGGATGCTGGGGGACTCTAGTTTAAGTTAAACCAGGAAGGGGTCTGGGACAGAAGTTCCATAAATGAGTCTGAGCTCAATCATAGATTTCATAGATTTTTAGGGTTGGAAGGGACCTCAGAAGATCAAGTCCAATCCCCTGCCCCTGGATAGGAAAGAGTGCTGGTGTCAGATGACCCCAGCCAGGTGTTTTTCAAGTCTCCTCTTAAAGACCTTCAAGGTAAGGGAGAGCACCACCTACCTTGGAAGCCCGTTCCAGATTCTGGTAACCCTTACCATAAAGAAGTTCTTCTGATACTTAAGTAAGTTAAATCTGATACAACATTCAACCAGGTTTATCTCAAACTTTTCAGCAATTTTGAAAGTGGTTTATGTGTACTGAATATATGTTCTGTTACAGTTTTAAACCAGTTTCTGACCACTTAAACTGGTTCATGTGTAACGTCTGTCCCTAGCCCAGCAGGCTACAACTCTTGGAATCCAAACTAGGTGGATTATGTGTCTTCTCGTACTGCTGTTCAATAGTGATTGCAGTGTAGATGTAATGCCACCTCAGCCATTCTGAATAAAGCGATACCCAAATACCTTTCAAAAATCCAGTCTAAGTTTAGGGGTCTTGTATGAAATATATGAAGTAGCACTGGTTTTAAAAAGTAAGCATACGCATTTTTTTTCAGAAGCTTTACATCATTCTTATGTCTTTGAAGAACATAGCAACAACGGTGTCTAAAAGTGGAACTTCAAATTCCCATCATATACAATGATTATGCTACATAGATGCTGAATAGATGCACTTCAAATCTATAGTTCTGGCCTATGGACACTTTTTTTTTTTTTAAATACCTCTATGGAGAGGCAAGTTGATTCAGTTTATAGGTGGGTTTTAGTTTCATTTTCATTTGCTTTGCACTAGAAAGTGTCCTACTGTGAGTTCTACTTGTTCTTTTCTACCCCTCTATATCTGATGTGCAGGGATCCTGGTTTTCTCTGACAAAAAAAATCTCAAATTCTCTGATAAAACCCCCCAAATCTGTTATTACAATTTAGCCCCTTGAAGCCCCCCCACCCTACTCATGCCTCTTGTCACCACCCACAGCCCCTGCCCCCCAGTTGCCGGGGATACAGGGCCAGGGACCCAAGTCTGCAGATCCCTGCCGCCAACAGCAGGCAGCTACAGCAGAAGCAGCATGGAGGCAGCTCCCCTGCTTCTCTGCCTGCTTGGGTGAGGGCAGGGCTAGCTCCTGGCTCCCCCCAACCCTGCCAGAGGGGCCCCCAACCCCCTGCATGCCCCACTTACCTCAGGCTCCAGAAGCAAAGAATGAAGCTGAGCTGAGCTGTAGCTGACTGAAAGCCTCAGGCTCTGCTCTTCCCCCTCCTCCTTCCCTCCAGGCAGGGCTGGGGGTTTCCCGTCCTGTTTGCAAACAGCTCTTGCAGGCTGGAGCTCAGCCAGCCTGCAGAGCTCTTTGCAAAAGCAGGGAATCCATGGGTTTCTCTGCTAAAGGGCAAATCAGTGTTTTCTCTGATAAGGGGAAATCTGTGGTTTTCTGTTTTTTCATGGGGAAATGGAAAACCCGGATGGATCCCTGCGAGCCATGTGATCCATTCAATGCATCTAAATACAGAGTTTCCTCCTTATTTCAGAATTTTATTATCTAGTTAAAATCAATTTGCTTTTCCATTTTATAATGCAAAACCCCTCTTGATGAAAATATTGCATTTGTTGCAAATATGTTGAAAATGATCATTTACCAGGAAATTCTTGCTTCATTTCTTTTCTTTAATTAAATCTTCTCCTGTGGTACATCACATACTCATTCTTTCTTCTTATGTGTCAAAGTGGAAGCAAAATTTCTATCCTATTACACAGACTTGATATCTTGAGAGAGAAAATTCTTTGATGTGCACAATTTAAACTTATAATGCATTTAAATTTTGAAATAATCATATATTATAAATGGAATCCCAAAATTTCTTTTGTGTTCAATCTGTCTTCTGATGTGCATAGACTACTTAGACCAGCACTGGCAGAAGGCCTTCCCTGAAATATGCTATCCCTAATTAGTTGAGGCCCATGCATTATTCTGAATAACTATTTATTTTGTTTGTTCAGCAATTTAATTTATTCCAGATATTCATTAAGTTTTTCATATCATTAAATGAGAAAAAATTTCTGGTAGTTTTTGTGATATTGAGGACTAAGCTGTTGTTAAATCTATTCTTTATTTTTACTTTTGTGTCTTGGTTTTTTATTGTAGTATGTGAACTTCCTTTTTATGAAATATGTGACAAAAATGTATCAAGAATCCAGTGTTCAGCGTTAGGATGTTGCTTTCATAAAGAAGTTTGCTATAAGAAAGCTGTGCCATGTAAGTATTTAGAATAACAATATGACATACTCAGATCTTGGACCTTGATTATAACTCTGAAGTGGACTTAACTCTTTGACATCTTTGACTCTCAACTTCATATCCCTCCCTACTCTGGCAGTAGGATTTGGGATTCATTTGGGAGTTGGCCTGAGGCACAATGAACTCAACAAGAGCTTTTCCTTTGACTTTGTTGGTCATGCCTATTTCCCCCTCAGTTGGTTTCCACCAAACCATGTGGACAGCACTGCAGTGAGACCTCTCTTTAAACATATCAATAATATACTAGGAAACTTTTTGAGAGAGTGGTGCTGTGAAATCCCAGATTATCTTTAATATACTATCTGGCAGAAATTATACATGTTTTTATAATCTTTGAGAAATCTGCTAATTTGGAGGTGTACTAAGACTTTTATAGCTGTAACTATTTTGGTCCTATTCAGCAGTAATCAGTGCCCTGTGGGGCCAGAAAGGGTTGTCTTTTTAGAATCCTGCAGGATAGTGGAGAGACCGGGATCTGTTTTATTTGATAGATTTAAACCTAAACAAAAATTTGAAATATGAACTGGTGTCTGTCTTTTGATGTTTTTGAAATGAAATATTTTGACCTTTTCAAGACTAGGCTGATAAACAGGTGGTAGTGGTGATGATCGTGGCATTTACCTTGTATGTGGGAGAGGTTTCAGTCCCTCTATTCCTGATTCAGAGTACTGATCTGGAGCAGGACTGGAACCCCTATGTCCTCTCAGAGTGGGAACCCTCACCAGCAAGCTAGAGTAATTTTTTTTTCTTGTCCAATGATTATTTAATTTACACAAAGTAGAAGCTTTGAGAGGAGACAGTGAGACACCCTACCCCACAACATCGATTTAATCCAGTGTTTAGGGCAGTGTTCTAGGAGGTGAGAGAGGTCTTGACTCAGATCCTGGTTTTGAATCAAGTAAAAAGAGATTTGAACCTGGATTTCCCACATCTCAGGCTGGCATGTGTCAACAGCTGAAAGCTACTGCAATTAGAAAGATTAGTGCATACAGTTAGCTGGGTGCTCTCTACACCGTTTTTGTCCTTATTTTGCAGCCACCATAAATACTGCTTTAAAAAGAAGAAAACCTGAGAGAGCTGTAGTCAACACAGCACAATTTATTTTTTTCAGCTTACATGCAGGTATTCATCATCTTGATACTGGTTATCATGGCGGCCTTCATTTTATTTGTATGCCACAGGTAAGTGCTCTTATGATACAAAAAGCAATTTAATTATGTTGACTTGGACAATTAAATGAAATTAAATGAATATGGCCCATCACTTGATCGGATTTTTTTTTCCCACAGGTGCTGAGGCATTTGTTTTACAGGCATGGCTGTGTGAGCTGCCCAGGGAATGCGCAGTAAACACCTGCTGTGTGTTAAATAATTATCTATATCATGTGAGCTACAACAATGCTTTTTTTAACACCATAATCTGCTATGTATGCCTCATGGTGATTCCTTGACTAGGTCCCCTAACTCATGGAGAACAGGGTGACAGAGGTTGATTACAACTCTGTACCACTGAAGGGAGGGATTGAGGAAAATGATAGATACTTCATCATGTCTAGAGGGTCTGTGGCATTAAGGAAAACTGGGTTTGAGCCCTCCTTCTGTTCTTCACATAAAAGCCTTGAATAAGTGAACAAGGATCTTAAAATAAACAGTGATCCAGATAACAATCTTAGTAAGCAGAAAAACTGAAAACTTGAGCCTTTAGAAATATTGTAGGCGTAAAGAAACATACCATTCTAAAAACTATTCTGACTCCCCTGAACACTTGCAGGCCATACAGAATTGATCCAATTGGTTTTCATACACTATAATAGTTACTTAAATGAGGTGTCACCCCCATAAATGTGGCAGGTGCTAAAGTAGTTCAGTTTAGTAGCAGATAGGTATTGACTCAAATTCTCTTGGTGTTGTCCCACCATGTGCCAGTAACTTTCAGATGTCTCAGGATCCACTGTTTCTGGAAGATATGGCACAGATTGTGGGAAATAGTTTTAAAGGACACTGCAGCTGAAGGAGTTTGTAGGATGCTGGCAAGATTAATGCTGTCACTAGTTGAGGTGCACATTTGATGGTTATAATTGAACTACTGCTCATCCCTTGATTTTTTATTAGTTTTCATTCTGCACCCAAGATAGCTGAGAGTATTCCTCTCAGGAGAGATGAAGGTAGTGGTGTTTGGAAATACAGGTTCCCAAGGAGAAAAGCTTCTATAGGACTAGGTAAAGAAAAGGTTTAAGAGTGTGTTACTATAGTATTTTAATGATCTGTCTTGTGAGAATTGTTGCTTCGTTACAAGTATGTAATTTTTTGGAGTTGGACAAAACAACTACCTGCTCATCAGCCTGTAGGACTACAGACAGAAGTTGCTCATAAAGCAGGTTTAGTGATCAGAAACAGGTTTAAACCTGTAACAGAACAGAAGTTCAGTACACTGTAACGAAACAGTTCATAAACTACTTTCAAAATGGCCAAAACTGTCCAAGGTGAACCTGAATGAGTGTAGTATCATAGAAAAAAAGATATCAGACTTAACTGATTTAGGTCAAACCGGTTTATGGAACTTCTGTTCCAGATCCCCTCCCAAGTCAAGTTAATTCACAGTCCTCCAGCATCCCTAGATGCTTTGCAACCTTGGGCTGTGTTGTCTGCTCCAGCAGAGCAGGGCTGGCCCTCCCCCAGCTGTCACAGAGCAGAGGAAGTAAAGCCTTTGCTTTCCAGTCTTCTTCCTGCCTGTCAGCCTGGCAAGATGGGTGGTAGAGGAATGGACCCCCAGAGCCACCTAACCTCAATCAGTAAAGTAAGAGAAGGAAAAACCCTGGTGGAGAGGGCTTTTTGCTTCCTCCTCTGCAGCCCAGCAAGCTAGGCTGGAATTGGCTAAGTCCCACCCTTTCCCTAGCCATCTGTCTCCAAGGGGGGTGGGATGCACCCTCCAGCTTGGCTGGGCTGGGGAGGGGAGAGGCAGGGGAATCTCAGCCCAGTTCCAAGCTGTGGGGGGACCTTCCCCCTGCACTAGGCAGACCCCCAGCTGGGAATCCAACGCCAAACTGGGGGGTGCATTCCCACTTCAGCCCCACCTCATAGGATCCATTCAGGTTCACCAGTTGAGGCTTTCCCACCTTCACCAGGCAGACTCCAGCTGGGGGGACTGGTGCTGGTTGCTGGGTGGGGGGGTTGTTCCCACCCCCTGCTTCTGAGGTGGAGGTTGGGGAAGGGGCAGGGCTGGGACAGTCCCAGCCCAGCTCTGGGCTTGTGGAGGGAGGGGGGCAAAAGCCACACCCCAGTGGGGGCTTTCCCCATGCTATGCAAACCCTGGCTGGGGTGACCAGTGCTAGCCTGGGGGTGCCTCTCCCCCACAAAGGTGGGGGCTGGTAAGAGTTTGGCTGCTGGAGACACCCCCTCACCCCCCAAATTACCAGCAGCGGCAGGTTGAACCAGCAAACCACCAGGCCTGGGCTATTGCTGAGCTGGGTTCAGCAGCCTTAGGAGCACCCTTAGGCTCCTGACCCAGGCCAGTGCAAGCTTCTGCCTGTCTTGGCCACCTGAGCATTCAGTGTCAGTTCAACTTATCAATTCAATCTACACAGCTTAGAAAAACCTGCAAAGATTGAATCAATTTTGCTTCAAGCTTGTTGAACCTCTATACTTGGCCCAAATGACTGGACAACAGTAAAAAGGACATTTGGGAGATCAGGATTTAGCTCCCAGCACTTCCCAGACAAGGTACTTCTATTTTACAATTTTCTGTCTGTACCTTAACTAACAGAGGAGAGGATGTGTTTGTGCAAACTTTGACTGACACTTGTTTGGGACTAAAACATTGTGGTGATGTGAACCATGTGAGTACCTAGAGAGAAAGTTTAGGAGGAGGCTTAGAAATGTGTTCCATGAAGCGGCTAATTTAATTTTGGAGGTTCTTACACTTTGTGCACCTGCAGAATATTAAACTTAAATATTTTGAAAATTATTGACTGGGTATAATAGGCAAGGCAGGTATCAACTGGGAGGTTTCTCATAAACCGCCACTTCATTTGTTTAGAACAAGAACGTTTAATGCAGCAGTTTCACCCTATCAAAAGGTTTGTTGGCATCCAGACATTTTAGTTGAACCTGGTCACTCATTAAAATGTCACTCTCATTAATTGGCCTACTCAAGCAAATGAGCCTTGAATGCTTATTTGCATTAGCAGCTAAAGTCATTTAACCTCAATTTTCTGCTTGCAGTCTCATTATTTATAAATAAAGAATAAAAAAAGGGGAGATGGGTGGAAAACCCTGATGTTCTAGGCTTATTTTTGATGTAGCTGATGTTAGATATGATGAAACATTACCTGAGGTTTCTTTAGTCTGTTAAGGCAAAATATGGTCGTAAGTTGGACAGGTACAACCAGGTAGAAAGGTGGACAGGTAGAAAATTAAATAATTAAGGACATACGTAGCAAAAGAGGAAATGATAAACAAACATGGATGGGTTAAGTAACAAGCCTCTCTACACCGTCAATAGAACACTGTCAGGACCAACACACTGAAGCATGCTTGTACCCTACTTTCCAAAACAATGCAACTTGCCTTTGTGAAGACCTGAGCAGATGCCAGTAAACTCTTGTTGAGTGTCCCTCTGAGGTGGCCACATCACATTTGTTTCAAGTTGGAGTGCACCTGGCATGCTTCACTGTGCTGCTCTCTGGTGTGGCCTTCTTACTGTATAGGAAGGCTGGATGAAGTGTTTTGGATTATTTCATTTGTTGGAGTCCTGTGTTTTGAAGGAAGGACCTTCCTCTTGCCCCAGTGCCTTGCTTGTCTATATCATGTTCAACTTTTAATAAGAAACTTGGCTGGTATCATGGATTTTAACCTAAAGGAAGTGATTATGTTTTCAAGAAGATTGAACATTAGACTTGTGAAAACTTTGTCTCCTGCTCTTTCGTGTTTGTTAAAAAAAAAAATGTGGGCTTCTTCATACCTTCTCAGATAAGTTCTAGTAGAGCAGAAATTGGCAACTTATAGTCTGTAGGTTGGATCTGGCCTGGGAAAGTCCAGCCTGGCCTGGGGCAGCACAAGGGATTGGGCAGTGCACAGCTGCCCTGAGCCACCCAGACTTGCTGCAGCAGCCTCCTCCACAGCCTTCTCTGCTGCTCTCTTCTGCCTGTTCTTACCCTCATTGAAGGAGGTCTGAACAGCTTTGGCAAGGGTAAGTGCAGGTGGCTTGAGCTGCCCAGGGGGCATAGATTTGCAGCCTGCAGCAGGGTACTGTCACAACCTCCAGCCTGCAAGGGCAAAATGTTGCCAATCCATGTAGTGGAGGATGTGCAGTTGCATCAAATAAAATTTCTTTCTGTGAAATTGTGTTTTAATGGCACTTTTTCTTATACAGAAAAAGGGAAATTTTGATTTACTGTTATTACTATAATTAAATTGAGAACCATTTTATTTAGCTGTGTGGTGAAGAAGAACAGAAGTAAGAGAATGCATCCTCCAGTAGACATGTCAGAACCAAGTGTCACATCTTCCAGTGAATCTAACGAGGAAGACATGTTGCAGGAGTAAAATACATATATATTCTGGTGGTTAAAAAAGTAAGGACATATTTTATACTATATTAAATACAATGAATATATACATTGGAACTCTTACTACATACTTTCCAGTTGTGTTTACTGAAACATAATTTAATGTATATAAAAATAAGAGATAAATGGGTAAAAGGACAGAGGTGGGAAACAAAACTGGAGAAGCAAGTAGCATGGTCAAAACACCTTAAATGAGAGGTTTCTTTTCTTATAGAAGAGAGGGGGGTAAGCTTTTTTTTTCTGAAGCACTTCTAGGGCTAACCAGCCTGACCATATGTAGGAACTAGCTAGGGTGTCCTGTTCATCATTACCTCAGTGTTGCCACTGGATTTATAAACAAGCCCCATTACCTTGCTCTGGGTAGGCCTAACCTTTCTGAGACTGAGCATGACCCCTTCCATTTGATAATAGGTGAGATTTATTGATACACAGTGATAGCAGGTAAGATTAATGCAATCAAAATGACTACACAGTCCTACTTATCTATCAGTCCTAGGGTTTCACAAGGAAATGGTATAGCTGGCTGGTATGCAAGTGCTGCCTCATGGTTCTTGCTTTAATCAGGACTTCTGCAGCCTTGGAGGTTGTGAGGGTAAATGCCCTCTTTTGCCACACAATGGGCCGGGTGAGTTGGGCTGGTGGTGTGCCCTCTACCCACAGTGGCCTCAGGATCCCCCCTTTTCTATTCTTTCTCCTGATGACTCTTCATTTCTAGGTACCATTGATTGGTTTCCCTGTGGTTGTCATGCTATTCATGTTTTGCTCTGTCAGCTTAATCTTTTGCTTTTTTTTAAACAAATCACGTGTACACGTTCTAATTTGGTCATTTGCAGGTGTCTTAATTTGGGCATTCCTGGTCTCCTAATTTGGTTATTTTACCAAACTAGGGATTTCTCACCAAGCTATAGCTGGTCATTGCGACCTGTGGGTAGTTTGGCATGTTTGTATGCCAAAGGGAACAAAGTGCTGCATGTTTTCAGTTTCTCAGGATGCATGTGCCTGTTTGTCTGTTAGCTTCAGACCCTTGGATGCTAAAATGCTGACAATGTGAATCTTTGCCACAGACATACATTAGAAATCCATTAACCCTTGCCATTCCCCTGGACCATTGCTCCAATACAATCCGATTTCTAAAAGCAAATTTTTAAATATCATTCTCTTGCCATCACTTAATGCCAGCCCAATGACCCAACAGGAACAAGTGCCATGGTTGCATTCCATGTTTCCCCAGTGAACATTATATCAGTCACTATTTAGATTTTTAAGAAGAGTTCATTCTGTTCCTCCTACATTTTATCCCAGGAGCTTAGTGCTTCAGGCACTTGCCCAGGAAGTGATAGGCCTGATGTTGTAGGCCTTCCATATACACTGAGAAGGTTTGAACTGGCAGCTCCCATTTCTTAGAAAAGTGCCCTATCCACCAAACCATGAACACCTTCCACCTCTGCTGTTGAGCTCTGCTTCCCTGCAGTTGTTACTCCATCAGGATTCTTAGATCATGCCTTGGTCTGGTGTGGACTGGGTTCTTCTGACTTCATTCATAGCCAAAGACCCTACTGGTATCTCAGTGTCTGCTTCTGGCAGGACTTCCACTTTGCATACCTCTGGTCTTATCTGGTTTACATACCTACAGCAGATCTGGGAAGCCTCAAAGTCACTTACCCTCCTGGAACCAGTGCTCAGAAAAGAAGTAGGCACAAATCAAAATTTTTTGCCAACAATATGCACAGCAAGGCTCCTGTCACAGTGTGCAAGAGCTGGAGAAAGACATTGCGAAGCTTAAGGGTGGGTGGCACCCTGAGTCCTGTGAATCCATGCAACAGGGGGATGAAGTGTCTGTCATGGCTGGCTCATAGCTTGCAGGTTCCTGGCATTATGAAGGGGTGCAGCTGAGCTGGGAACTTCTTGTGGGACAATGACATAGAAACAACAGCTCTGTATGTAACTGGGTACCCCTGGAACATGGCCTTGATGTGAGGTGGCAGCAGGACATGCAGGGCTGCATGTGGGGCACTTTGCAGTGTTTCTGGGCTTTGTGAATAGTATCATAGAATTATAGATTTCATACACATTAGGGCTGGAAGGGACCTCGGAAGATCATCGAGTCCAGCCCCCTGCCCCAGGGACAGGAAGTCAGCTGGGGTCTTAGGATCCCAGCAAGATAAGCATCCAAATTTCTCTTGAAGGCGTTCAATGTAGGTGCTTGAACTACCTCTGATGGCAGGCTATTCCAGACTGTGGGGGCTCGGACAGTGAAGAAATTCTTCCTTATGTCCAGCCTGAAATGGTCTTGGAGGAGTTTATAACTGTTCAACCTTGTCATCCCTTGGGGCACTCTGGTGAACACTTGTTCCCCCAGATCCTGGTGATCACCTCTGATAAACTTATAGGTGGCCATCAGATCGCCCCTGAGCCTGTGCTTTTCCAGGCTAAAGAGGTCCCATAGCTCTCATCGTAAGGTCTGTTTTCCTGACCTCTGATCATGCGCATGGCTCTTCTCTGGACTCTCTCAAGCTTCTCCACATCCTTTTTGAATTGTGGAGCCCAAAACTGGATGCAGTACTCCAGCTGCGGCCTCACCAGGGCCAAGTACAATGGGAGAATGACATCCTGGGATTTGCTTGAGAAGCATCTATGGATGCAAGCCAGCGTTTTGCTCGCTTTACTAGCTGCAGCATCACGTTGAAGGCTCATGTTCATCTTGTGTTCAATCATGGCCCCCAAGTCCCTTTCAGCCGTAGTGCTAACCAGCGTAGCACTGCTGAGCCTATAAGGATGCTGCAGGTTTTTCCTCCCAAGGTGGAGAACCTTGCATTTTTTCGTGTTAAATACCATCAGGTTCTCGTCTGCCTATTTCCTGAGCCTGTCAAGGTCAGCCTGGATTGCCCTCCTGTCCTCAGGAGTGGACACTTTAGCCCAGAGTTTGGTATCATCAGTGAACTTGGCCAGTCCGCTTCTGACTCCAATGTCCACATCTTTAATGAAGATGTTGAACAATATAGGTCCAAGGGCAGAGCCTTGAGGGACCCCACTGGTCACAGGGTACTATGATGATTGACTTCCATCAACCCCCACCCTTTGGGTCTGACCGCAGAGCCAATTCCCCGGCCAGCGGATTGTGGTGGACCCGAGGCCGCAGTTGGCCAGTTTTGCCAAGAGGTGATCATGGGATACCAGATCGAAGGCTTTTTTGAAGACAAGATATGACATCAATCTCTTCTCCCTTGTCCAGGTGATAGGTCACCTGATCGTAAAAGGAAATAAGATTGGTCAAATAAGTTCTACCCGCAACATACCCATGCTGGCTATGCCTCAGGATGTTGCCACCGGCCAGTCTGTTAAGAACGGCCTCTTTGATAATCTTTTCTAAGACCTTCTCTGGGATAGAGGTCAGGCTGATGTTCCTGTAGTTTTCCGGATCCACTTTCCTCCCTTTCTTGAAGATAGGCACCACATTGGCCTTCTTCCAATCTTCAGGCACTTCACCAAAGTGCCAGGAGTTCTCAAAGATCCATGCCAGGGGCTAGGCTATGATGCTAGTCAGCTCCTTGAGTACCCTGGGGTGTAGATAGTCAGGGCCAGCTAACTTGGAGGTGTCCAGCCTCTCAAGGTTTTCCTTCATGAGGTCAGCTTCAATGGAGGTCAGGGAATCTCCCTCACCCGGGCCTCCCTGTCCCGTAATGGGCAGGGGCATCCCATGGGACGGATGAAAGACCGGTGCAAAGTACCCATTTAATAGGTGGGCATTTTCCTGGTTGTCAGTTGTCCTGTCTGATTTAGCAGGGGTTCAATAAGCCCTTGCTTTTCCTCTGGCTCCCCACATATCTAAAAAAAGGACTTTTTATTATAGGAAACTAGGGTTGGAAGGGACCTCAGGAGGTCACCTATTCAGTCTGACACCCTAGTCAAAGCAGGGCCATCCCTGACTAGATCATTCAAGACAGGCCTTAAAAACCTCCAACGATGTAGATTCTACCACTTCTTTAGGTAACCCATTCCACTGTTTCACCACCCCCCTAATGAGAGTTTTTCCTAATATCCAACCTAAACATCCCTTGCTGCAACTTGAGGCCATTGCTCCTTGTTCTGTCATCTGCCACCACCCAGAACAGTTTAGCTCAGGGGCGGGCAAAGTCTGGCCCACATGAGGAGATCGGACCCATGGCAGGCTCTGTTTCCCAGCAGCCCCTGCCTACATCACTGTGGCTGGTTTCCATGGAGACCCCAGCAGCAGCAGGGCCATGACAATTCAGGGACAGGCTTTCCACAGGGACTGGCACCAGCAGTGCTGGCAGGGCTCATGGCTGGGTGGAGAGCTGCTCCAGAGCCAGGATCTTGCAGCAGTGACAGTATGGTCCAGAGTCAGGGCAGAACTGTGATCCGGTACCCTCGTGTTCCCGGCAGAGGTGTGCAGGCAGCAGATCATGGCTCTGCCCTGGCTCCGGACCATGCTGCCACTGCTGCAAAATCCTAGCCCTAACCCCAGAGCAGCTCCCAGTCCTCCCACATACCCTACCAGCACTGCTGGGGCAGGTCTCCATGGAACCCCTTGCCCTGCGCTGTAACGAGTCCACTGTTGCTGGAGTCTCCCTGGAGACTGGCCACAGTGATGCAAGCAGAGGCTGCTGGGAAATGGAGTCTTGCCATTGGCCAGATCTGCCATTTTGCCCACTGCTGGTATGGCTCCATTCTTTTTGGAACCACCTTTCAGGTAGTTAAGAGCTGCTATCAAATTCCACCTGTCTTCTCTTCTGCAGACTAAATAAGTGCAGTTCCTTTGGCCTCTCTTTGTAAGTCATGTGCCCCAGCATCCTAAGCATTTTTGTTGCCCTCTGGACTCTCTCC
Organism: Alligator mississippiensis; assembly: GCF_030867095.1. Lineage (NCBI taxonomy): Eukaryota > Metazoa > Chordata > Crocodylia > Alligatoridae > Alligator > Alligator mississippiensis. The sequence continues at coordinate 353,535,643 of NC_081824.1, read as the reverse complement.
AGCTTGTCCAGGTCCTTTCTATAGTGAGGGGCTCAAAACTGGACACAGTACTCCAGATGGCCTCAGCAGTGCAGAATAAAGGGGAATAATTGCTTCTCTTGATCTGCTGACAGCACTCCTACTAATGCATCCCAGATTGCTGTTAACCTTCTTCTCAGCAAGAGCACACTGTTGATTCATATCCAGCTTATTGTGCATTATAAAGTCCTTTTCTGCAGAGCTGCTTCTTAGCCAGTTGGTCCCAAGTCTGTAGCATTCCGTGGGATTCTTCCATCCTAAGTGCAGAACTTTGCACTTGTCCTTGTGGAACCTCATGAGATTTTCTTTTGGCTCAGTCTTCCAATTTGTCTAGGTCACTCTGAATTCTAGCCCTACCTTTAGCATATCTACTACTCCCCCCAGCTTGGTGTCATGTACAATCTTGCTGAGGGTGCAATCCATCACATCTTCCAAGTTGTGGAAGATATTGGAGAAAACTCATTCTAGGACTGACCCCTGAGACTCGCCACTCAATACCGGCTGCTAATTAGACATTGAGCTATTGATCGCTACCTATTGAGTCCGATGATCCAGCCAGTTTTCTATCCACCTTATGGTCCATTCATCCAACCCAGACTTCCTTAGCTTACTTGCAAGAATGCTGTGGGAGACCATATCGAAAGCCTTGCTAACGTCAAGGTATATCACATCCACTGCTTACTGTTCCTGATCACTTTCTTCTTCTCCAAGTGCTTAGAAATGGATTCCTTAAGGACCTGTTCCATGATTTTTTTTCTAGGAACTGAGGTGAGGCTGACTGGTCTGCAGTTCCCTGGATCCTCCTTCTTCTCTTTCTTAAAAATGGGCACTATGTTTGCCCTTTTCCAACTGTCTGGGACTTCCTCTGATTGCCACAGGTTTTCAAAGATAATGGCCAGCAGCTCTGCAATCGCATCAGCCAGCTTCCTTAGCAACCTTAGATGCATGGCATCCAGCCCCATGGACTTTGTAAGTCTCCAGCTTTTCTAAATGCTCCCTAACCTGTTCTTTCATCACTGAGTGCTGCTTACCTTCTCCCCAAACTGCTGCCTGGTGTAGTAGTCTGGGAGTTGACCTTGCTTGTAAAGACAGGTAAAAAAGGCATTTCAGCCTTTTCCTCCTCATCTATTACTAGGTTGCCTCCCTCATTCAGTAAGGGACCAATGGTTTCCCTGACCTCCCTCTTCTTGCTAGCATACTTGTAGAAACCTTTCTCTTACCCTTCATGTCTCTTGCTAGCTGCAACTCCAGTTGTGCTTCGGCCTTCCTGATTTCATCCCTGGATGCCCAAGGCTGCAGACAGAAGGGCAGCTCCCAGCTGTAACTCGGAATGATTTTTGCCAAGTGGTGTGAGTTACGTTACCCCAGACCAAACAGAAGTTTACTGGTAGTTCACGGGGGAGTGGAATACAGCTGTGGGCTGGGAGCCTGCAGCCAGGTTTCCATAGCAGTGGCTGGGCTCTCTGCAAGGTCTTACTCGGTTTTCAGAATGGGAAGGGGGAAAGGCAGCGGAGGGAGGTCACTTTTGGGGCTCTCCAGCCACTGCTGAAGCATGAGGTGGCTGGATTGGAGCCCCCCTCACCTCAGGGGGGAGGGGGGAGCTCCAATACACCTACCCCACCTGATGGAAAAAAACCCAGACTGAATTCCCTCTGCTCCCTTTCCCCGCCTCCCATTCTGAAAACAGCAACAGGCTGGGAGCTCAGCAGGTGCATGTTATAGAAGACACTAGATTTTGAAATATCTTTATCTGATACTTCATGCAATAAGGGGGCAGATTTTCACCTGATTGGCCATTTTTTAAGCTGTTTGCAGCCACACACTTGTTTAGTCACAGCTATACACTGGTTTCTGTGGCCAGATAAGGTGAAAATTGCCACTTCTGTCTGCACCCCAAGTTTTATCAGGGCACTGGGGTATGCCTGCTTCTTTAAGGGAGCAAGCAGCCTGAGAGGCCACTTGCAGGTGGTGAAGGGGGCTAATAAGAGATTCACCTGACCAGAAGAGGGCTCAGGCTGGAACTATATAAGCCCAGTGCCTGAACCAGTCAAGCAGTCTCTCTCCAGCAGCCATGAAATGATGGGCTTCTGGCAGCAAAGCAGCAGGGCTCCTGAAGGGACTTAAATGTATGTAAAGAATTCTGCAGACCTCAGAAAAGAGGCAAGTCACCTGGGCAGAGAGAGACTGTGTTTTATAGACAAGTGACCTTTGTTTCAAGTTAAACCCAGAGAGGTTTTCAAATATCTGCCATAAGGCTAAGATGCTTGTTTTTTATTTGTAGCACCAGTGGTTTAACCTTGAGCCCTGCTGTGGAGCAGGACCCAGTCAGGCATCCAGGAGCCTAGAGAGAGACTGAGACCCAGACCAGAGGATCCATGATTCCAGATGGGGCTAAACTAGATTAGCGGGTCCTTGAGCCCAGAGAAGGGCTGAGAGTCAGATCAAGGGGTCCATGAGGCCAGAGAGGGGCTACATGTGGGACCAGAGGTCTGAGAGCCCAGAGGAAAGGCTGTGTGGGACCAGGGGTTCAGGAGTTCAGAGGGAGACCGCATAAGGGACCAGGAGGTCCAAGACCCAAGGGGACTGAGTGTATAAATAGGCAACATCAAAGAGAGAACATCTGTAAGTTTTGGGGCATGGTCCAGGGGAAGAATGGAGCCATGCAATTTACCCTTAAGGCTACAGGTGCCCAGCAGAGGTAGGGACAGGTCAAGAGGGCCTACTAGCCTGGGGACACAGAACTGTGACTGAGAGGACCCAGGAAAGGCTCAGTGGTGAGGGACACAAGATCAGGTTCCCTCAGCCTATAGGCAGCCAGCCTTTACACAACCTTCTTTAAGGACAAGAGGTGGTAGGTGAGTGATCAAGGGAGAGCTACTGTTGAGACTGAGCTAGGCAGGGTCTGCACAGGCCACCAGAGGGCGTCATGGCCACCCCTTTGGCCACAAGCCTGCTACAACGAGCAATAGTCTTATATTCCTCCCTAATCATCTGTCCAAGCTTCCACTTTTAAGCTTCCTTTTTGCGTGTTAGCTCACTGAAGAGTTCTCTGCTAAGCCAAGCTGGTCACCTGCCATATTTGCTATTCTTCCTGCACATTGGGTTGGTTTGTTCCTGGGCCTTCATTAAGGTTTCTTTAAAATACAACCAGCTCTACTGGACTCCTTTTCCCACTCAGACTGGCCTCTCAGGGGAACCTGCCCATTAGTTCCCTGAGAGAGAGTTGATCTGCCTTTCTGAAGTCCAATGTCCTTACTCTGCTGCTCTCTCTTCTTCCTTTTATCAGTGTCCTGAACTCAATCATCATGTGGTCACTGCTGCCCAATTTGCCATCCACTTCTACACCCCCACCATTTCTTCCTTGTTTGTGAACAGCAGGTCAAGAAGAGCATGACCCCTAGTTCGTCTCTCTAACACTTGCACCCAATGGAAGTGTTCCTACTGCAGTTTTCTGGGCTGTGCTTCTCCACATCCTTGGAAGGAAGTTGTCCCCAACACTTTTCAAAACTTTTCTAGATTGCCTGTGCACTGTTGTTTTGCCTTCCCAGCACATACCAGTAATTCAAGTCCCTCATGAGAACCAGGGCTTGTGATTTGGAAAGTTCTACTAGTTGTCTGAAGTATTGCAGGGGCTGGGCTCAGTCTGTGCTCCCTGGGCTTGGCGCTTGTTGTGGTCATGCAGATCCTGGTCTGGGATTGCCAGACAGAGACCCTAGCTGCCTCCACCTGTGTTCTGCACATAACTTGTACTGCCGGATGGTGGGAGGTTGGATTTGCTTGGCCACTGTGGTCAGGCCATTTAGGGCTTTTATTCCTCAGCAGCACAGGACTCTTCCCAGCTAACCAATCTAGCTGGGCCGAAGTCACTATGAAGCAGGTAAGCATTGCCCAGAGGGTGGGATGGGCCGCGCTACACTAACCTTCCAGCTGGGGCAGGACAGGCCTAGTGAGCTGCAATGTGTCCCTACAGTCCCAGGCTCTGCCCTGTCCTGGTCCTCACCTGCTTCCAGCCCTCTCCCCTCCCTATCCACTCCCAATCCTACCAGCCCTCATGTCACAATTGCTGTGCATGCCCATTATGGTACATCTGCCATGAGTTGACATTCTTGGTTACTTTGCTCAAGTATCAGTGGTCCATGCAGCAGATCTAAAATTCACAATCTTCCTGGCCAACCCTTGCAATGATGTCATGACAGGTTTTTATTTTTGTTCATTTTTTTTAAACTACCCCCTCTCCCCCATGCACTTTTTTTTTTTTACCATTGAAAAATTAAGCAGTTGAAAATTAGGAAATGTAACCTTTGTGCATAATATATTACGATGTAGTCTCTAATTGTGTGATCATATTCTATGTTAGCATACTTTTGTATGTGTATGTTATTGCATATGAGTTTTGTTCACATAATAGGTTTGTTCAGTAATCTAAGGACTACCTTCCAATGTTTGTCATTTTGGGGGCCAATTATATGTATCCTGCAAGTTTGCCTTCTTTATGCAGGCAAAGCCTTCTCTATTTCCGCTAGGATGGCTTGTGCACAAGGCTTGAAGTCAAAGGAAGTAAACCCCATGTGAATCTGGCCATTTATCTAGATCACTATAGAAAGAAGCCAATTATAATAGTGGGTAACACAATATACATTTTAAAAATCATACATGGATTTTCTCATACTGGCTTGAAAAGGTTTTTCCCAGCATACTCCCTGTATAATACTTTTTATTTATACAATTATGTATTCTGCTTATACCGTTATTTAAGATTTGGTGATTTTTTTTTTTTTTAAATAAAAGAATTCTAGCTTACTTTGACTTCTGTATCAATAAGTAGCCTCTATTGTGTGGTCCAACCTGCTGAGTGCTGCAATGATAGTAGCAAAGGCGCACATGGTGGTGATTGTTCAGTATGCCTGACTAACCACACAAAAACAATTTCAGAAGATTGAAAAGTAAAAGTACATAATTTGGACCTTCCCGCATGCCGCTGTTTGTGCCTGGAACAGTCTGTTTCTCCTTGGTTCCCAAATCCTGTCTCTCTCTTTTCTCAAGCTCACACTCATCTTTCACCTCCCTCCTAAAAATTACTTCTTCCAGGAATTTTTTTCTTTTCCTCCTTGGCAATAATAATAAGTAATTTTTACTAATAACTTGTTTCCCCAACACCAGTATAAAATAAAACAGATTTTCATTTGAGCCATATTTATCTTTTTTGTTATGCTTGCAGCTTTTTCTCCTCTATGTATTTTAAAAAATATCTGTGCTGTGATAAATGCAAATGGAATCCTCATATATTGTCCAGTGTTATTCGCACATCTTTTCTTTCATACTTTCATTTTGTATGTATCCCGATTCATCTTTTCCATTATTCCACACAATGCAGTCTTTAAATACTATGCTCTTCTTAAAAGTTCAAGGTGTATATTTCTCTTGTGTATTTTCCTTCTATATGAGCTGTTCCATAAATTGACTTTTCACATTTCTGATTTATAAATCACTTTTGTGTGAGATCCCTCTTCATCACTGTTGTCAGGCTGTTAAAAAGAGATTAGGTTTGAATGCCTACTTCAAAGACTGAAATCCTTTGAGGAAAAAGTCATTTGTCCTGGATCTTGGGCTCTGTCACCATCCTTAAGTTACACATCATCTTTGTTGCTAACAAACTTTAGTCATCCTTGACTCCAAACCTTTTTCCTTATGTATTTCCTTTGTTTGTAAGTCTGCTATTATCACTTCTGTAACAAAGCCAAACTGTCTTTACCTTGACTTCGCCTTCACTTGTGACTAGTAGAGTCTTCTTGTCTACTTATCCATCACTTCAATCACTTTGTACTTTGACTACTTCAGTGTTATGGGTTGTGTTTCCTAAATCCTCAAGCAAAGATTTAAAAATAGATCTTCTAAATTCATTTGTAGGTTTCTAAGTTGGGTGGCCCTCTTTAAAACAAACAAACAAACACCCCCCCCCCCCCCTGCAGAGTCCCCAGTAGGATAGAATTTGGTTTCTTGACAGTGGCTGCCACCATGGCCCTATAGTGGTCTCATCAGCACTTTTGTAGGGTTGGGGTGTGTGAACAGGAGCTGGTGGTCTGCAGCAGGCTGGAACACACAGCTGCAGTGGTGTAGGTGTTCCTTTAGGAACTGAGAGAACCACATTCCCTCTAAGGTGTAGCGATCCATGAGTGTGCCACTTCAGTCTGTTCCTGAATTGGTTTCAAAGTTCTTCAGTGTTTGTCTGTTAAATTTACACTTTTTTAAGATAAAAAAAACAACCCAAAAGCATAGGATTAAAGTTAGAAGTCCTGTCATGTGCATCTCTCACCAACACACACAAGTCAAATGACAAACCAATCCAAATGGTAGCTGTTAAAGAGTGGATTCGGTCAAATATGCTGAGGTTGCAAAAGTTTGCATTTCCTTCAGAAATGAAAGTTTGGGTGGGCAGGACTTGGGGGAATGATCCGAGCTCAATATAGGAAAAACACCTGCTAACTCCAACATGGTGGAAACATGGGCTCTGTCTGGCTACAAGATGTAAACATGTGAAGAAACAACAGGGAAACAACCCAGTGCATCCCAACAATCCCAGTGCATCCCAACAAACTTACACATGAAGGACAAGAGCCTGGTTGCCCTTGGCTCACTCAGCTTGGCACCACTAGCCCCACACAGAGCGGCTCCCCTTCCTGATTGCCATCAGTGCCTCATGTGGGAGGAGAATCAGGTTTCACCTACTTTATCCCCTTCTCTTCTGAGATCATGTCAGAGCACCTGACCTGCAAACCCAAAATCTAAACAATCTCACCCCATCAGCTCAGCATCCCTGGCCATCAGGCATGGGCAACAAGCAGCGAGCAATGGGGTCCCTCTGCCAGTCAGAGCTGGGGGGGCATGCAGCGGAAACTCCAAGATTAAAGAAGCCACCATGCCATGCACTTCCAGCATGAATTCTGGAGATCCCTAAATATAGTGTATAACTGCAGAAGGTTTGGCCCCTGCCATATCTCTGCCAGACGGTATTGCAGAGGAAGGAGCTGGAAATGGTAAGTCCCCTGTCCTATCCATCTCCTGTTGGGTCTATGAGCCACATGACATTTCCCCCACCCAGTCCTCCTGGGGTCAGGTCCCTGGGGGAACGTGTGACCTGAGTATGCAGCAGGCTCCTGTGGTGCTGGGAGGGTTGTTTAGCAGGGAGGGAGTGGGACCCTCAGATCACTCTACAAACTCAAGCAGGCACTTGCTCCTCTCGCTCCATAGTCCCAGGACATGGGGGTCATACTGACTTCCCAGGAGTCTGTTGGGATTGCCCACTCATGGGATGCAGGTGGAACTCCTGTCATTGCAGGAGTGGTACTTTCTTCCCAATGTCTCTGTGGTGAAATTCTTTTGGTGCCAGAGGCAGGAGATTTATTACTGTTGGGGAACCCTGTCTCTGCCCTGTTCCTGCAGGAGATGGTTCCCCAAGAGATGTGCAAGTCCTGGAAGGGTATTACATGTTTTGATGGTACTGACACAAGGCTGGGTACCCCTTGATGTGAGAATCAAGCTTGAATGTTATCTCTGGCTCTGATACAATAACCTGACACCCAGGGTGCCACATCCATCAGCAACTATTGGTGCTCATCTTCTGAGGACCCAGCCAAGTGATTTTTTTTCTGCCCACCTAGCACCATTGAAGTACAGCCCTGTTTTCACCTCCCTCAGTTGTCATGTTTAGTTCTTATGCTTATATGTGATGGAGATAGAACCAGCCCTGTGACCCCCTAGTCCCAAGTCTCTGTGAGCTCCCTGTGGTCTATAGACTGCTGGGGGCTAGTTTGCTGTATGTTCTCCTGGCGACTTTTTCTGGGAATGGTCTATGGCTACACTGGGGTCTTGAGCATTTGGTACAGTGACTGCTGCTGCTGTGATCCTCAGAGCTGTTGGCCAGTCATGGATTTTGCAGTGGGATCAGGGACTCAATCAGTCAAATGCCTCCTGGAAACTTCTCTAGACTTCAACCTAGGAATGAGCTCTGCTTCAGCAGGAGTTGGCTGCATTTTCTTTCTCCATTAGAACTCCAGCTTTCTGAAGAATGTCTGTCTCTCAGAGGGAGGGAGGGGGAAAACTTTTCCCATCCCTGATGATAATACTTTTCCAGCAGCTCCTGGTCCCTAATACAATGCAATGCCAGTGGTTCCCATCACTGTGTGTTTACATATGTGCCCAACTTGAGTGTCCTGTAGGCCACCTGTCCCCATGGTGTCGTGTAGTGCAGCATACACAACCTCAACACCCATCACTGCTCCTTAGTCTATTCCTGCTATCCAAAGGTGTGGCCCACTTTTGGTCACTGCCCTGGGAATGTGGGGTTTCCTTGCAAGGATTCCTTGTCACGTTTGCATGGTGCTGTTGACTGCTACCTTCCAGTACAGTGGGCTCTGCCTCAGGACTATTGGGATCAGTGCTGAGATTAGGACAAAGCATAGGTGCTGTTTGGATCCCTGCACTGGGACTGGGAGTGGATGCTCTGGAACTCCCTATGTTGGCACCAAGAAGACCTGAGGGGGGTGGTCTCTGTATGAGTGACACAGAGGAGGTATTGGAGGAAAGGGACCAGGATATCACAGACTGTCAGAGCTTATCCATCCCTCAGATCACTACCCTTTCCTGCTTGTCCATGTAGGCACTAATGATGGACACTGAGCAGAGCTGAGGAGGCTGCAAGGTTCTTGACAAGAGCTTGGAGCACAAGTGTTGTTCTCATCAATCCTCCCCACGGAAGGCAAGGGTCCAGGCAGGGACCATTGTACCATGGTAATAAATGTCTCTCTCAAATGGTGTTCACATTTGAAAACTTTGGATGTTTGATAGATGTTCTGGGGAGGAGGATTGCTACTAAAAGATGGGTCGCATCTAACTAGAATGGGAAAGAGCAAGCTTTAAACTAGCCTTGCCGGGGGAGGGGGCCACAGGAACACATGGAGACACCACCCGAGCAAGACAGGTGACACATGCAAGGGGTGCCCAGGTAAGAAACAGGGGCCCAAATAGTCTTCCTAATCGGGGGGTGGCACGCGCAGCTATGCAAGGCCTTAAATGCCTGTATACCAATGCTCGTAGTATGGGGAACAAACAGGAGGAACTTGCCCTCAGAATAGCCAGTTCAAACCCAGACATAGGGCTTACAGAAACATGGTGGGATTCATCCCACGACTGGGCAGTTAGCATTAGGGGCCATAGGCTCTACAGGCGGGATAGAGAAGGAAGGAAGGGAGGGGGTGTGGCACTCTGTCAAAGAGTAATACACATCTTCTGCCAGCAAAATGGGGTTGGAGGAGGGGCGAGCTGAAGTGCTCTGGGTTGGGATACAAGGGGGTCGTGGGGAGAGGGATTTAATGGTGGGGGTCTACTACAGACCCCCAACCAAGGGGAGGAGCTGGACCAGGAATTTTCAGGCCAGCTTACAGAGGCACTTAAGGCAAGGGATGTAGTTGTCATGGGTGATCTAAATTACCTGGACATCTGCTGGGAGGAGCAGTCAGCCAGGTCGGATCATTCCAGGAGGTTCCTGGCCGAGATATAGGATCTCCACTTAACCCAGGAGGTGCACAGTCCCACCAGAGGAAATGCCCTGTTGGACCTGGTCCTGGCCACAGGCGATGATCTGGTAAGGGGGCTCCAGGTCCTTGACCACCTGGGTGATAGCGATCATTGCTTGCTGGAATTCAACATCCAGCGCAGGGTGACAAGGGCCTGCAGCAAGGCGGTATCCCTAGACTTCAAGAGGGCCAACTTCAACGAGTTAAGGAGATTGGTGGGAGAGGTGCTGGGGTTCTTGAGGGCAGGGGAACTCAGTGCCCAAGATGAATGTTCGTTCCTTAAGGAGACGATACTTGGGGCCCAAGGGGTGACCATCCCAACAAGAAGCAAGGGGGGCAAGAGTGCCCAAAAGCCTCCCTGGCTCACCAAGGACATCCGGGAATGCCTGGTTGCCAAAAAGGCAGTGTACACCCAGTGGAAGTCAGGGGGCTATCTCCAAAGAAGAGTATACCTCCACTGCTCGGGCCTGTAGGGGGGCTGTTAGGAAAGCTAAGTTGGACATAGAGCTAGGACTAGCGTCCAAGATCAAAGATAATAAAAAGTCCTTTTTCAAATATATAGGGAGGATGAAGAAGGCGCCGGGAAATGTGGGGCACCTGCAAGATATGCTGGGCAATCTGGTGGTTGCGCCAAAGGAGAAGGCAGACCTCTTTAACAAATTCTTCACCTCTGTTTTCTTATGCAGGGACTGGGACTCCCCCACTGTGATTCAAGACGAACTCGAGGGGAATGCCTCAAGACCTAAGGTTGAGGAGGACAGGGTTAGAGTGCTTCTGGAGGGGCTGGACATGTTCAAATCAGCAGGTCCAGATGCTCTCCACCCCAGGGTGTTGAGGGAGCTAGCAGGGGTTATTGCAGGGCCCTTGGCATGGCTTTACAAGCACTTGTGGTGCTCAGGCCAGGTGCCAGATGATTGGAAGATAGCCAATGTGGTCCCCATCTTTAAAAAAGGGAGGAGGGAGGACCTGGGCAACTATAGGCCCGTCAGTCTTACCTCAATCCTGGGGAAACTCTTTGAGAAGATCCTCAAGGAGCACGTATGTGATGAGCCGGCATTGGGGATGATGCTCAAGGGCAACCAGCACGGTTTCATTAGGGGCAGGTCATGTCAGACCAACCTGATTGCCTTTTACGATCAGGTCACAAAAGCATTGGATGCAGGTGTCGCCGTGGATGTAGTCTTTCTGGACTTTAGCAAGGCCTTTGACACTCTCCCACCCCATCCTCATTAAAAAACTAGGCGATTGTGGGAGTGATGCCTACACAGTCAGATGGATTGCAAATTGGCTAAAGGGTCGTACTCAGAGGGTGGTGGTGGATGGGTCACATTCGACCTGGGAGGAAGTGGGCAGCGGAGTCCCCCAGGGCTCAGTCTTTGGGCCTGCACTGTTCAATTTCTTTATCAGCAATTTGGACGACGGGGTGAAAAGTAACCTGTTCAAATTTACTGATGATACCAAAATTTGGGGTGAGGTGGGGATGTTAGTAGGGAAGGAAAGATTGCAGAATGACCTGGATAGGTTGCAGGGTTGGGCTGACAAAAACAGGATGCATTTCAATACTGACAAGTGCAGGGTGCTGCACTTGGGCAGTAGTAACCAGTAGCACACTTATAAGATGGGAAACTCCCTTCTTGAGAGCACGGAGGCAGAAAGGGATCTTGGAGTCATCATTGACTCCAAGATGAACTTGGGCCGACAATGCGAGGTCACGGTTGGCAGGGCTGACCGGACCTTATTGTGCATCCACAGGTGCATCTCAAGTAGGTCCAAGGAGGTGATCCTCCCCCTCTACGCGACACTGGTCAGGCCATAGCTGGAGTACTGTGTCCAGTTCTGGACACCCCACTTCAAGAGGGATGTGGACAACATTGAGGGGGTCCAGAGGAGGGCCACCTGCATGATCCGAGGACAGCAGGGCAGACCCTACAATGAGAGGCTATGGGACCTGAACCTGTTCAGCCTTCACAAGAGAAGGCTGAGGGGTGACCTGGTGACTGTCTATAAACTCACTAGGAGGGATCAGAAGGGTTTGGGGGAAACCTCGTTTCCCCTAGCGCCCCCCGGGATAACAAGGAATAACGGCCACAAGTTGTTGGAGAGTAGGTTTAGATTAGGCATCCGTAAGAACTACTTCACAGTAAGGGCGGCTAGGATCTGGAACCAACTTCCAAGGGAAGTAGTGCTGGCTCCTACCCTGGGGGTCTTTAAGAAGCAGCTTGATGCCTACCTGACTGGGGTCACTGGTGCCCAGTTTTCCTCCTGCCCAGGCAGGGGGTTGGACTTGAAGATCTACAAGGTCCCTTCTGACCCTACTTCTGTGATTCTATGATTCTATAATCTCTGGTCATCATCTGGCTGACCTAGTAAAGAGGGTTTTAAACTAGGTTCCACAGGGGATGGTGAATGAAATCTAGCAACAGAGCAAACAATCCAGAGGGGAAAGGATTGGAAGAAGCAGCTCAACTCTGGGAAAGGGCCAGAGAGCCGCAGGACAGCAACAAATGATTAAAAAAGGAAATGAGGTCAGTGTGCAAGACACCTACAATGTACTTATACAAATGCAAGAAATATAGGGAACAAATGAGATGAGCTGGAAGTCAGCCTATGAAAGGATATATGATCTGATTGGTATCATGGAGATATAGGACAGTTCTTATGATTGGAATGTCAACATTGAAGATTGTACTCTGTTTCAGAAGGACAAGAGAAAAGGTGGTGTTGCTTTGCATGTCAAAAATGCATACAATTCTTCCATCTGAACCGGGGAACAAGGTAGTAGAGCCAAATGTATTTGGGTGAAGATAAAAGATGAAAGATATGGTACCAATAAAAGGCAGGGATTTACTATAGGCAACTTAGTCAGGAGGAAGAGATGTATGAGGCACTTTTCGAGGAGGTGACAAAATTATTTAACAGGTGTGAGATGATACTCATGGGAGACTTCAATTTTCTGAACATCTGCTGGAAGAATAATACAGGCAACGATAAAATGTCAAGCCAGGTCCTAACTTTTTGTGTGGAGGACAACTTTCTATTTCAGAAGGTTGAGAATACAACTTAGAGGATCATCTAGCTTGGATCTTGTACTGACCAATAGGGAAGAACTGGTGGAGGATGTAAAGGAGATGGGAAACTTGGAAGCAACATGATACAATGGAATTAAAGATCTTGAGACAGGGAAAGCATGACTAAGCAGAACTAAGATGCTAGATTTCATAAAGGTGGATTTCAACTGGCTCATGGAATTAATAGGCATGGGAAAACAGATTGAAGGATAAAGGTATCCAGAAGGGCTGGAAACTTCTAAAGGGCAGTGGAAGCCCAAAAATAAATTGTTCAGACATGATAGACACACGAGAAAAATGGTAAGAGACCCATATGGCTCCATAAGGAGCTTCTAAGATGCCTCAAATGCAAAAGGGAAGCATATGAAAGACCTGCCCTTGGAGAATGGGCAGGTCACCAAGGAGGCTTACCAGAAAGTAGCAAGTAGGGCTGTGCAAAACAGCACCATTTAATTTTGACTTCCATTTCGATGGGACAGTGTTTCATTTCAAGTTTCATTTTGTTTTGAAAGCATTGTTCTATTTCATTTTGTTGAAACTGTTTCGCTGTTTTGACGCTGTTTTGACATTTTGCCCATAGGCTGTAACGGGGAAGCACAGAACTACCTATAACTGTCATTTTTTTGGCAGGTTTGGATGAAAATAGCAGGGATGGTAGCCCCTTATGAGGACAAGAAACATTCTAAGTTTCAAGGAGATAGTTTCTGGGAAACTGCACCTCAAAGTCTTACAAGTGAAACAAGTTTTGCTTTCAAGTGGAGGCACAGGGGGGTGAAAACTGAAGGGATGGTTGCCCCTGCTGAGGCCATGATGTCGGCCAGCTTTCAAGGAGATAGGTGCAGGGGTTTCTAGGAAACTGCACCTCAAGCTGCTGACAAGCAAAACTCATGACGTGTGTGTGTGTGTGTGTGTGTGTGTGTGTGTGTGTGTGTGTGTGTGTGTTAAGGTGCACCCTCACTGGTGCTGGGTCGTCTACATGACACAGTAGTGTGTCTCCTCCTCCCCTACAGCCTCAGTCCAGTCCACCACTTTAAATAACAACAGGTAAAATGGTAACTTAGTGAGCAGCATCTCAAGCAGCCAAACTGTGACAGAGCCTTTCTTTCCTCTCCTGCAAGAGCTTCTTTTCCAGCAGCCACCAGAGAACTTTCCCTGTCAGCCCCAGCCCTGGGGTTTAGATGTGCCCAAGGCCCTGCATCCTTTTGGTCAGGTGCTAGGTATGTTGGTCTAAGGACATGGCACTGGCAGACAAGGTCCTTTGGATCAACCTAATCTGGTATCTCTTAACAGACAAACTGAATAGTTACAGAAATACATCTTAGCAAGATTTCAGGTTGAAAAACCCTTCATCAGGCTGAGGATGCGCCTGCAGTTGATGCTGTGCGCCTTTCTGGAATGGAAGGAATAGTAAAGAAACTAGAGGCTGGCATGCAATGCAGGCAAGAGAGCCAGTCAGTGAAAATGGAAATGGAGGCATCAGGGGGTAAGGGACCGGCTGGGGTGGGGGGAAGAGGGATGTAGCAGCGCAGGTAAAAGTGGAGAGGTACCCGATTTGTTTTTTATCTATAATTTGTTAAAATTATATCTTCTGAAAGATTTTGTGTGTGCAGCACTTGAAAGCTCACCAAATTTGTTAAGTAGCCCTCATTCCAAAATAATTGTCCATCCCTGATCTAGGCATAGATATTGCTATGTTCTTCTATGGTATTTCCCATGCTTCTGGGCTTTTTTAGTTGTCACGTGGGGCCAGGAAGGATTTTTTGCCCTCCTGCTATTACATGTCTGGCTTGTTCATTTCTTTTTTTAAGTCTTCCTTAGAGGCATTGAGTGTTGCTTGCAGCCAGTGTTGGGGATTTTAACTGGGGATGCCAATGGTGCTGCAACTTTAAATCCAGAGATTAACAACCTCCTGCAGCATGACATTGACCACTGTGGTCTTCCTTGTGGCAGGTTAGGGTGTTATGTCTTGTACTTTTGTTAGTGAGTGTTAGAGTTTGCTGTGTAGTTTTGCTAAGAGGTTAGACAATGAATTTGTATAGGACGATTTGGATAGGAATCCTGCTTTGTGTAGGGATTGGACTAGATGGCCTCTGGATGTCCCTTCCAGCCCTACTTTGCTATGATTCTATGAATACCCTTGACCCCAACATGGCAAATGGTGTCTCTGAGCATGTGGATTCCCCCAGATTTGGAGGAGTAGGGGTCCATCAGAGAACAAATACTTGTTCTGTGGCCACCACCAAGGTGGATGGAATGGGATGGGATCAGGCTCCACATCTTGCATTTTGATCACTGTGTTGTCTGAGCTCTCCCTTATGTCCTGCTCCATGTCCCTGCCTTGCTAGCAGAGTTGGAGGGAGCTGTAATCTAGCTCTAGCTGCACCTGTGCCCCTTGCGTCACTTGGGGACCAGAACCAGCAACCCTGGTTCCCCAGCATCCCTGGGGAGCTACTCCTGCATGCACTGTCCTGGGGGCCTCCTGCCACTGGCTGACTCCTCCCTAGTGGTAGCATGTGTATACAGGGGAGCAACTGCCCTGTCCCTCATGAGGAAGTACGTATGCCACATGCCTCTGGAGGTCTGTCTGGCATCAAGAGTGCATTTGAACTGGGTCTTCATCTACTTGGTTTTGGCCAGTACTGTATCCAGTCCCAGTTGTGGCTCTTATGTCTTTGACAGTTAACTGAAACATCCCTGTGTTACAGCATCCACTGCAGAGTAGTTTCTGGGTCTTCTTAACCTTGATGGTGATGAGATGCCTCATCTCACTGCTCATCCACTTCTGTGCCCAGCTGTAGGTAAGGGAGGAAGACTGCCTGGGCTCTGCACCGTTGGTGGCACCCTTGAGGTCTGGGTGTGGGTCTGGATGTCACTGGGTGGGCACATGGCATGCTTTCGTACTCCAACTGGGTCCAGGTCTGGTTGGGTGTGGTCACAGCAACCCTGCTCCCTTAGCCCCAAACTATCCAGGAGCTTCTACCTGTTGCCCACTAGATGGCTGGCCTTGCCTCCCTAGCCACAACTCTTTCAGGGTCACATCTCAGTTGGCCACACTCCCCAAACGCCAAACTTTCCAGGGGCATCCATCTACTGGCACCAGCTTGACTGGCCACATACCTCCCCCAGGCCCTAAACTTTCTTGGGGCTGCTACCTGACAGCCCCAAAATAACTGGCCATGGTCCCCTAGTCACAAACGTTATGGGGCATCTAACTGCTGGCCACCAGCTCAACTGGTCACATGCTCCCAAGTGCTTGCTGGCCCTAGCTCAGTTGGCCATGCCACTCAAGCCCTGACTGCTCTGGTGGCATCTACCTGCCAGCAATACCCACCCAGACATATCCTGTGCTAACACAGCTCAGCTGTCTGCTAGCAGTGGGTGGGTGGCCACATCTAGTCAAGCCCTGAATTTGTCAGGATCACCTTCATGCCAGGATCACCTTCGTGCCATTCCCATCCATCCACCCCCTGTCTGAGTCTTGGGCTCCTGGGTTTGTGCCTGGGTCTATGGGTCTGTGCTTGCATATGTGTTTTAGGGGTGTTTCAGAATGGGGTTGTGGGATCTTGGAGGGCCAGTGGTCTAGCCAGGAGCCTGGGTGTCCAGAGGCCTGTGTTTGGGGGGGGGGGGCATATCTGCCTCAGTCCCCTTTGTGTCTTTGGAACCTAGAGCACAATGAATGACTGGGGGGAAGGGCTGGGTTTTCATGGTCCCAAGACAGCCAGGGGTCTGGGTTTGCTCTGTGCTCAGTTGGAGCAGTAGAGTGTGACCCATGTGCCAGAACATCACACAGAATGGGTGGGAGAGTGATGGAATAATGCACACTGGGATGCTAGAAGACAGCAGGCTAACTTGTAGGGCTGTGTGAAGCTTCAGTCCCTAATTTGATTCGGTAAAGATTCAGCCCGATTCAGTGGCTGAATCTCCAAATCTGAATCGAATCAGGAGACCCTTTAATCTCTCCAAATTGAATTGGAACCCTCCGAATCAATTCGGAGAGATTTGGCGATTTGGACATAGACGCAGCTTTAAATGTTTTTTTCTACATACCTCAAGGTACCAGGCAGCTCATGAATGCTGAGATGGTAGGGAGGGTGGAGCGTCCCAGATGAGTGTGGGGGCTTCTCAGTGCACTTGGCAGCAGACCTGGAAGTGGACCTGAAGCACTTCTGGTCCACTTCTGGGTCTGCCAGGGAGTGCGCTGGGCGACCCCGCCTGGCTCGGCAACTGGTA
This sequence comes from Alligator mississippiensis, assembly GCF_030867095.1. Classification (NCBI taxonomy): domain Eukaryota; kingdom Metazoa; phylum Chordata; order Crocodylia; family Alligatoridae; genus Alligator; species Alligator mississippiensis. Next base: position 353,518,755 of record NC_081824.1, on the reverse strand, counting down.
CCTCCTGGGTCTGGGGGCAACTGGTGGAGTTGTTCAAATTTTAGTGCAGTGACTTGTTTCTGCTTCCAAGAGAGCCTGAAGTAGCCATTGCACTTGACCTGCCTTATTTGTTTGCAGCTCTGCGGTTTCCTCCTTTTGCGTCAGAACCACTTCCTTTCTTATAGTCTTTCCTAGAACCTTCCTTTTCCTTTAAGATTCTGACTGCAAAGTGTTTCTTGTTAATATGTACATTGAACTCTATAGGAAAATGCAAATGCTTTGTTCATTATAGTAAAAGGGTTTCATCTACAGATGATTTAATTTAGATTCCCTTTTAAGACTCATCTGGAGCTTATGAGGTAAAAATGATTTAATGAGATTTTGTTTAGTGGCTGATCATAAATCTACAATCAATACTCATTTCATAAAGGCAGACTTTAGTAAACCTTTTCTCTTCCTCACCATCCTATCATGTTCTTGACACACAAATGATTGGATTATAGGACCAAAATTAGCAATATCATCAGATCAAAGTCAGAGTAATGAAGCAATATTGGCAGCCTACAATGCTGTCTTATTATACATAGTGCTTTTTAATGCCTATTAAACTGACTGCTGGAGACTTAAAAACTATCACCTTATTGGGTCAAGTGTTCACTAGTACCTGGAAAAAAATGTTTCCATCATGTTCTTATGATGCTGACTGGTAGAGATGAGCATAGTGATCATGCTGCCTGGTGCAAGTGAGTTATTTGTAGAAAAACTAAATTAGTTCTTGGTATGTAGGAGTACGTTTGTGAAGTGAAGAATGTTATTTCTTATTTATTATGCCTAAAGACCATAGAGTCTATTGTAATCTAATCTAAACAAGTTCTTGCTCTTGGAACTATAGATTTGAAGCTTCTATACCACTCTTCTCCTCACAGTAATTGAACATACTCCAGTATATAGTATGTATATAGTATAGTATATAGTATGTACATACTCAGTACATAGAGGATATATCTATATGGTACATTCACAGTCCTCAGCAGCAGCACACTCAAGCAAGTGCTGCTCAGGATGGACTGACTCCAAAACTGGGAGCAGTATGGCCACCTCCACACAGTGCTTAAAATGGACTAATTAGAACGGTTGAGTGGTGCCAATTAGCCTCCCCTCAAGTTGATTAGCCCAGCAGTGTGGATATGGTTATATCCATTGTAGTTTAGGAGGCAGGTTGGAGAAGTGTGGTATGTCTGATAGTGTTGGGGAAAGTAACCTTACCATATGGACATATAAGAGTGACATAATTAAAATTTGTGGCATGTGGTTCATTATAAATTGTAGGTACTTCAGGGACAAATAACATCAGGATGGTATACTGATGATGCACTGATGAGGAAAGGAAATGGTGTGGTGCTTATTTGATGAAGAGACAAGCTGTAATGGGATTAGATGGGACTTCCTAAGGACTGATCTGAAGAACCTAGGTTTACAAACATCTTGGTGAACGGTGGTGGAGGGATAGTTAAACTAACTCACCCTCAAATTTTAATTGCATAAAATGGCTATGGTTTATTTAAGCTATTTCTAGATTGTTGGACTGAGAGAGAACTGCATCTTCTGAGGAAAATCTTACTTGTCAAATTTTATTTTTGACCAATTCTAATTTAAGCATACCATATTTATTCAGGTACCACATGCACCTTTCCCCACCAAAATCAGCCCTCCAAAATTGGAGCATGTGTCTTAAGCAAGGATGCTAACTTTATGTACTGGAACAAAGGAATGAAGCTTGGAGATGTAAAATGGCTGTCACACTTCTCCCTGCCAGCCTCAGGAAGGGGGGGGCAATGTTCACTCTTCACAGGCAGAGCTACTGTATTAACTAAAAGCCACTACTAATTCAACAGTGGCTGTGAGAGGGTTAAAACTCTAGTTTTTGCTGATGCTGCAGTGTACTCTGCCTCTGTGGTCAGCACTCGGCCATGGAAGAATCTTTTCTTCATTCCACCTTTGCCCTCAAAAAAGGTGTATGCTATATGCCTGCCACATCTCTCATGTAGTATGTAAGAAAATACCATACATATTAAATGAAGTTACAGCCACTGTTCATATAAAGTTGACTAAATCAAATATGAATTGACTCTCTCTTTTCAAGTATAGGCAACATGTCAGGTGCAAGGGTCTGATTATGACTTTTGTCAGTGTAAATGGGGGCTGGGGTGATGCAGGTGCTAAGGTTGACAGCCCAGAGGTGAATATGAAGCCAGTGGAAGAACCAGTCCCAGTGGTTATTAGTGTATAGACTTTCAGGACATACAAAAAACTAGAACTCTTGGTTCCAAAATGATACCTTTTATTAGACCAACTGGAAAATGGCAAGAAAATTGTCCTTTTCTGCAAGCTTTCGGGATCAAAGTCCCTTCATTAGGCTCTGGGAAAAGTGTAGATGGTACAAGATGGTAAAAAGTCCCCATAGGTCGGAAATAAAAACTTGATTTTTACACAGAGGGAGCTGAAGATGGAAGTCTGTCCCTCTGGGTCCATGAGTGCCTTTGTGAGCTGTGTTGAGTAGCTCTTTGATGTGCTCTTAGACTTTCTTTGTAGCTCTTAGACTTTCAGGGGGTTTTGATCAAACTGAAAGGGAAGGTGGGGATGGAAGAAGATCAAGCTCAGGAAGCCTGTTCCCTTTAGTAATATTTAAATCATTTGGCAGATCCTAGAAATAACCTGTTTATGGTGGCAAGTAAAATATCATGTGTTTAAATAATAAAAAATCAATCATGGTGATTTATAATTAATCAAATAAAGATGATAGAAACCACTCCAATTTTGGGCTTAGATTCCCATGGATACTTGGGGCTGGATCCAACAAAGCACTTTAGGCACCTAGAAGTTAGTTCATACTAGACCACTAGTATTAACTTTCGGGCATGTGGAATCCAGATGGCTTCAAGAGGCACCTACTTTTTATATACAAAGAATGAGGTTAGTTAGGCTTCTTGAGATGGGATTGAGAGCAGGCAGGATACTGAGCCGGGGAGCCAGAGAAATTCAGCACGCAGTAGGGAGTTGCCTGGGGCTAACTGATAGGACATGTTGCAGAGGTATAAGTTGCCAATGTATGCAAAACACTAGTACTCTTTAATTCCAGAGATGATACCTTTTACCAACATAGACATTGAAAAAAAAAATCTTTTTCTGCAAGTTTTTGGGTGCACACACCCTTTCTGAGGCTCAGGGAAAATAAAAGATGGTAAAAGTTCCCTATAGGTAGAAAATAAACTTAATTTTGTGCATAGAGGGAGCTGAAGATGGAAGTCTGTTCCTCTGGGTCCATGAGAGTGTCTTTGTGAATTGCTCTTTGATGTGCAGATCAGGCAGGATTCCTTCCCTGGTGTCCTCAGGTGGTAGACAGGCAGGGAGGTTGTCAATGTAGCACTTTACTTGGGCTCCACTTGGGATCCGCAACACAAAACCTGTCCTGAAAGCAAGTGTCTTTGTTCTGTCTTGCAAAAAACTAGGCAGGTCTAATTTTTTCCCTGTTATAATATGGCTGAAAGAAGAGGAGGCTGTGATTTAAAAGGATGTGGCATTTTGTGTTATGTTGGGCCTAGTCAGAGCTGTAATTTTAAATTTTGGCATCCAGGGTGGTGCACTTACCACCTTGTGCCTCTGCACAAGCCCCCCCAGCCTTCACCTTGACAGTCTCCATTTTACTAGCCTGCTCTGAGCCCTCAGACAACTTGCATGGATGAATGCCTAGGAGAACTATAAATCAGAAAGCAAGGCACCTCTAGGATGTAAGCACCCTGTGGGGTTAGGCAGCAGCTTATAAGGGGTTTTCAGGATTGCAGTTTTGGATTTAGGTACCTAATTCAGTTTTGGTAACCGAGTCCTTTTTTGATCTGGCCCCTAGAGATGTCTTGGTCATTGAGTCCCCAAAACTAGCTTAGTCCATAGGCTCTGTGAAATTTTATGCTACTTTTGCTAGTCTGGTTGAAGCGTATGTTGAAACATGTTTATTTTTCTTTTCAATCCCCTTTTATTTTTCTGGTAGAGTTTGTGAAAGGCAAGGGATGATGAGTATGGAAGGCAAAACCTCCTATGGCCCCACAAACACCTCAGTCTTTGTTCTCTAAATGACTCACTCATCAGAGAATATATGATGAAGTTGTTTCCAAGATAGCACTGGAGGACTATTGTGCACAAGTACATTTTTTTTTTAAGGAAAATCCCTTCCAAGTCCTCATACATGTTCTATAATAGTTACCAGAGATCCTATTTTTCTACCCATGAATAGTTTCTTTTATTCTCGACTTTCTAAACACAGTATCTTTCCGGCTTAGAATTAAACCAAAAGTGTTGCTTTATCAAACCATTTGTTGTTGCAGTCACTGGTTGATTACAGATGTACATCAATTTTTTCCAGCCTTTTTAAAGGGCCAATCACTATGGTAACCATATTACAGAAAATTGCTTGGTCTCCTTAAAATACCCTTCAGAAAAAGGTCATTTGGTATTAACATTTCCTGACTAAAACTTGAAATGTTAACTGCATCAAGTGATGACAATATTTTGCCATACTCCTTTGTTTGGGTTTTTCTTTTTACTGTGCACATTTCAGTATATTATCAAAACAGGACAAAATATTGAGATTTGTTTCAATTGTAATAGTACAACATTTTCTACATATTTTGAAATATGAAGAGTTATTTGAGTTCTTGTAGTCACACTGGTAGCATGCAGTTATGTTTCACTGGTTTTCTTTGCATTGCATTGAGAATAATCCAATCTGAAGTTACTCTTTCATTCTACATACACTATAATACATTAGAGAGGGGGAGCAGAAGGACTGCAGGCAGCATCCTGCTATTGAATTATGAAATAGCTGTTGCAGATAGTCATTTCAGAGGCTGGAAATGGCTGGCGAAAGGTTTCCACTCTCAGGGTAAAATGTATCCAAGGATGTTGGATAGAAAAAATCAGGTCTGATTATAATAATAGGGTCCTAGCCTGTGAAGTGACAGTACACAAAGTTGCTCCCTTTCTGGCTCACACCACTTGTGTTCTGCTTGATTGGACATGTTGTTTCTTTGCCATTTTGCATTATCTATGTTGCTGGCAAGAGATGCTTACATTTTATAGTTTTCTTGTTTTGCAAATGACTATTTCCAGGCACTTTTATCCAGGAATGGTAAACATTTTTTTTTAAATCCCTGTTCTTGGAGTTCCATCATTTTGGAATTGATAAACAAGTTAAGAGGCTGCCAAAAGAAAGAATGACTTGGGGAAAGTTAATTCACATTGATGTGTGCGTACCACTGATAGCAAGTTATGCCTATGACATTCTGACATTGCCTCTCAATAAAGAGGAAGAGTGGAGTGGAGTGAAAGACTAAGAGGATGTTCATTTAATTGGAAAGCCTACTGAGATCTAAGGCAGCTGAGGCAAAGGATGCACCTTTTTTCTGCACAATGGCATTGGTTGAAGGTTGTATATAAGGTGGCCTTATTAAAGTGACAAGGCAATTTAATTCTTTTGTGCACAATGATTCTACTTCATTGATTTACAATGGGAAGGATATAATTTTGCTAGTGTTGGCAAAAAGCTCAAATGTCAGGCTTTTCAAATTGCCATACTTGCCTTGTTCAGGATGAATAATGAATAAGTCACCTTTTGTCTACAGTTAAATATTCTTGAATAAATACAAAGAACATAAAAGACATAAATGATTGCCTGATTTATATTTAAAATAAAGATCAACATTGTGATAAATGGTTGAAAATGCTTAGTGTGAAGTAATATGACTATGCTGATAATTACATTATCAATTAAGGAGCAGCCCAGGTGTAGAACATTATAGAATGTACAGCAGAGATAGACCCATAGTGTGCAACATGCCAGACTTATCTATAAAGGAGAGAAAAGATGTGATATGCTAAGCAGAGGGCTTTGCATTAAAATGAGAGCACCTCATTGGGTGAGGCATCTCTTCTCATTTTGAGTTGTAGGTATTTCTCCTCTTTCTCACAGAGAGAGGCTGTGTGTGTATTATTTCCATTACCATCACCAGGAGTTGTATTCAAAGATCCATTGCTCGAAACCTATTACCTTGTGAGGGATTGACATGAGACCATTTATCTTTGAGACTTAAGGCTGCCCAGTAACTCCTGAGAATCACATCCTTGTTCAGAGATGAGTGGAGCTCATGAATTTGTTATGTAATATGACTCAACCCATCATTTGGAAGTTTTTCAAAGGTTTAAGTGGAAGATTTGTGGTAAGCTGAAGGAGGCATTGAAAGTAATTCATCTTAAACCAATCTTATCATGAGGGATGCAACACCACTCTTCAGACTTGCTAACTTCTTGCATTTTCACCATTTTTAAACTATATTTTGCTGATAAGATTATACAAACAGCCAGACCATTTGTTTTATAAAGTATTGTTTCATGTTGTCAAGAGGATGTAGAAGAGGCATAAAAACCATGCCTAATATTCTTTGGTGTCCTATTGTCATTTAACTTGACCAAACACTCAGATCCTGCCTATATTCTCTTTCCCTGTCTCATGTACCAGTTTAATGTATCCCTTTTAATTAAACCAGTTAAAGTGCATGTGTGGATAGATTTCATAGACATTAGGGCTGGAAAGGACCTTGGAAGATCATCAAGTCCAGTCCCCTGCCCCAGGGGCAGGAAGTCAGCTGGGGTCATAGGATCAAACATCCAATTTTCTCTTGAAGGCATTCAAAGTAGGTGCTTGAACCACCACCGATGGCAGGCTATTCCAGACCCTGGGGGCTCGTACAGTAAAGAAATTCTTCCTTATGTCCAGCCTGAAATGGTCTTGCAGGAATTTATAACCATTAGACCTTGTTGTCCCTTGGGGCGCTCTGGTAAACAAATGTTCCCCCCAGATCTTGGTGGACACCCCTAATAAACTTATAGGTGGCCATCAGATCACCCCTGAGCCTGCGCTTTTCCTGGCTGAAGAGTCCCATAGCTCTCAGCCTGTCATTGTAAGGTCTGTTTTTCTGACCTCTGATCATGTGCGTGGCTCTTCTCTGGACTCTCCCAAGCTTCTCCACATCCTTTTTGAATTGTGGAGCCCAAAACTGGACACAGTACTCCAGCTGCGGCCTCACCAGGGCCATGTACAATGGGAGAATGATGTCCTGGGATTTGCTTGAGAAGCATCTATGGATGCAAGCCAGTGTTTTGCTCACTTTACTAGCTGCAGCATCACGTTGAAGGCTCATGTTCATCTTGTGGTCAATCGTGACCCCCAAGTCCCTTTTATCCATAGTGCTAACCAGTGTAGCACTGCTGAGCCTATAAGGATGCTGCAGGTTTTTCCTCCCAAGGTGGAGAACTTTGCATTTTTTAGTGTTAAACACCATCAGATTCTCATCCGCCCATTTCCTGAGCCTGTCGAGATCAGCCTGGATTGCCCTCCTATCCTCAGGTGTGGATGCTTTACCCCAAAGTTTGGTATCATTGGCGAACTTGGCCAGTCCGCTTCTGACTCCAGTGTCCACATCATTAATGAATATGTTGAACAATACTGGTCCAAGGGCAGAGCCTTGAGGGACCCCACTGGTCACAGGGCACCATGATGATTGATTTCCGTCAACCACCACCCTCTTGGTCTGACCACGGAGCCAATTCCTCATCCAGCACATTGTGGTGGACCCGAGGCTGCAGTTGGCCAGTTTTGCCAAATAGTGACCATGGGATATCAGATTGAAGGCTTTTTTTGAAGTCAAGATATATGACAATCTCCTCTCCCTTGTCCAGGTAATAGGTCACCTGGTCATGAAAGGAAATAAGATTGGTCAAGCAAGACCTACCCGCAACAAACCCATGCTGGCTATGCCTCAGGATGTTGCCATCGGCTAGTCCATTAAGAATGGCTTCTTTGATAATCTTTTCCAAGACCTTCCCCAGGATAGAGGTCAGGCTAATGGGCCTGTAATTTGCCAGATCTACTTTCCTCCCTTTCTTGAAGCTAGGCACCACATTGGCCTTCTTCCAGTCTTCGGGCACTTCACCAGAGCACCAGGAGTTCTCGAAGATCCGTGCCAGGGGCTGAGCTCTGATGCTAGCCAGCTCGAGTACCCTGGGGTGCATATTGTCAGGACTGGCTGACTTGAAGGTGTCCAGCCTCTCAAGGTGTTCCTTCACGAGGTCAGCATTGATGGAAGGCAAGGAATCTCCCTCACTCGGGCATCCGTGTTCCATGATGGGCAGAGGTGTCCCATGGGACTGGTGAAAGACCAATGCAAAGTACCCATTTAGTAGGTTGGCTTTTTCCTGGGCATCGGTTGTCAGTTGTCTCATGTGTTTTAGCAGGGGTCCAGTGTTGCCCTTGCTTTTCCTCCAACTCCCCACATGTCTAAATAAGGACGTTTTATTATTCTTGATTTTAGTAGCCAGTTGGAGTTCCATCATAGCCTTGGCTTTCCTGGTTCATTCCCTGCAGGTCTGAACCAGTGCCGAGTATTCCTCCTTGGAGGTGGGTCCTGTCCTCCATCCATTGTAGGTCTTTCTTTTTAGACGCAGGAGGTCCGCTAGTTCCTTGCTGAGCCAAGGGGGCTGCTGTGCCCTTTTGCTACCCTTCTTCTGAGATGGAATAGCCTCAGCTTGTGCATCTAGGATCGTTCCCTTGAGGAGCAACCACTTGTCCTGAACTCCCCTCCCCTTGGGGTCATCGTCCCTTAGGGCCTCACCGACAAGCCTCCTAAGCTTATCAAAGCTTATACTTTTATTTAGGTTTAAGACTAACCTTGCTTTATCACTTATAAAACTATCCTAGTGTGTTTAAAAAGGAGTTGTTCAGAAAAAAAGATAGATACAAAAGTGATTGATGATACTGATGGGGCAAAGAGGTAGGACATGTCTGTTTGGAAAGACCTGACAGGTATGAATCAGAAAAGGTCTGCCAGATATAGGATCCATTAATAGATCAACTTCCCTTTTGAACAATGAACCTGCAGTTTCCTTGGTCTTTCTGTTCTGTCTTGCATATTGATAGATAAGACACTTTGTCGATAGGTTCACAGATATTGATTGCAGCAGGGGAAGGGTGAGACTCAGGATTCTTAGGTTCTATTTCAGGCTCTGGAGGGGAGTGTGTGATAACAAGGGGGCATTTCTAGTTTCTCTTGTATCTCCCTTGTCCTCAGGCTCGTTTCTCCATTGACAGGGAACACCTTTGCCTTGCTGCCTACGTCAAAAAGGAAAAGTTCTCTTCATTTGCTTACCTAACTCTCTGTTCCAAATACGTACCAGCAGCTCACCAGAAGTTATAGCAATCCAAGGCATTAACATTCTTTCCTTACACATTAGACCTTTTCAACATACCTCTAGTAACTTTAACATTTGTAGCAAAAAATAGTTTATTCTACTCAGGGTTGGATTCAGACCTTTATTTAGGGGAGAGGAGGTCAGATTAGGAAGTCAGGAAAGATCCCAGAGACACATGCCCCCTTCCAAACTAGTAGTATATTAGCTCTAAGTGCTGCACTTTTCAAGTCTGCTGAGGTAATTGGCATAAGCTAATAGTAACATATGCTGCCGGGTGGCATGGGATCATTCAAGTAGATACTAGATCACACCCATCTTGTATCAACACTTAGATTCTGGCTTCTGTTAAACACAGGGACATGTGTAGTTACTACTGTTATGGTAAGTTCCCCATTCCCTGCTAAGGCTCAGTGGCAGTAGTTTGTAGTAACTGCTCTGCCTCCCCTGTGTGATACATTTTGGGCTTTCTTTTGGGTGCACTTCTCTCACATCAGTTTCTGCTTAATAGTTTAATCTACGACTCTGTGTTGGCATCCATATTGCATTCCCCATGAACACCTAGCTCTCCCTCCTCATTCTGGTGGAAATGAATGCTGGTTAGCAATAATTTTTCAGTAGCAACAATACTCCCTTCCTGGCTAGGGACAGATTGACTTCTATTAGTAGATGTTTAGGATTGTAAATTAAAAAAGCTGACAAAGCCGATAGGGAAATACATAGTGCCCGGGCGAGGGACTAACAATAGAAGGATGGGGGTGAGGAGGGGAACACAACTAGGTTACAGGCGATACAAAGATATCCAACTAAGCCCGGGGGGTAGGGGGAGGGGGGAGGGGGAGGGAGGGGGTTCGCGACGCTGAGAGAGAAAGAGGATAGATGCACATAAACCCGTTACAATGGTCCTCAATGGTGGAAGAAGTGGTCCGAAGAAAAAGTGTCTCAGTCCATATACAGTCTCATTGCGGGGGTCCTCTTTGGGTGGAGCAGGGTCATCCGTTGCTGAAGAATCCTCTTGAAGTGAAGGTCCGTCTGGTGCAGAGGGGGGAGTTCAGGCGGTCCCCTCTGGGTCCGGTCCGGCGGCTGTTCTTCTGGTGGGGTCCGTATACTGGCGGTGGCCCGTGATGTGCTCGACGTAGATGTCACGGGACCACCGGATAGTGTCGGACACCATGAGGCAGTGCATCAGCTTGGCGTAGAGGCGGGAGACGCGGCAGGCCTGCAGGACGCTCTCGTTATTGGGGTTCCAGGCTCCGAGCGTTCCCACGATGAGCGCGTCGACCGTCACGTCGTAGCCGTGGCCCCTCAGGGTGTCGGCCAGCGGGGCGTACTTCTCCCGCTTGTGAGCCCGGGCATCAGTGAAGGCTTAGCGCCAGTTCTCGAATGGGGTGGTGGCGTCCACGATCACTATCTTCTTGGCCTCCTCGTGGGTGATCATGATGTCGAGGCGCATCTGGCTCTTGCAGCCTGGAATGGTGCGGTTGACGGAGACCTGCCCCGCTGTGGCCGGGATGGCCCTGACCAGGCGGTCCTGGACAGCGTTGTGGCGGAGCTGCCAGGCCCTGGCGTGCAGCTTGCAGCTGCACAGCACGTGGGGGAGGGTCTCGGCTGCGTAGCCGCACCGTCAGCACCTCTTGTTCCGGTGGCCAAAGCGGACGGCCCTGTTCAGAGGCAGGCAGTTGAGGCGGGTGCGGTGGAGAAAGCGCCAGTCTGTGAAGCGCGTGAAGCTCCCGCTGGGCATGAAGTGGTTGCTGGAGTCCCACTTCGAGGTGACGTCGAAGACCTTGCCCTGGTCGGGTTTGGCCCTCAGGTCGCCGGTGTACTTGTTGTGGACGGCGTCCTTCAGGAACCTCTCCAGGAAGGTCCTCGTGCAGGGTGTCACGGTCACAGGGTCGGCGTGCGGGGCTGGTTGCAAGGAGACTCCCAGCTCCCGGCGCTCCTCGGTCCAGGTCCAGGCGCAGCTGATGCACTTCCCGAGGCGGCACGTGGCGTTGCGGGCTCGGCTCCACAGCAAGGCAAAGTCCCCGCCGTCTCGGCTGAACTCACCCTCCAGCGAGCCGCTGAGGAAGGTGGCCAAGTCACGTCCGGTGGGTTGCCTCCCAATCCTCTTGCAGGAGGTCTCCTCCAGGGCGCTGGCGGTGATGATACTTACCGTCACGTCTGGGCAGGTCAGGAGGCGGAAGGCGTGAGCGACCACCACGATGTCGCCGAGGTCTCCCATGCATGGCATGTTGGCACCCCCCTGCTGGTAGGGGATGTGCAGGACCTCATTGCTGGCCCTCAGCGGCAGGTGCAGCCACTTCTTGAGTAGCCGCCGGATTTGGCGTCCACCTTCTTGAGGGGGGTCTTGGGGACCACTGAGCCTCTCAGGACGAACGCGGCATGGGGGATGAGGAAGGTGTTCACCGCGTCAATCTTCTGCCAGGGGGCCAGCAGGGACGAGTCCGGCTTGTAGGTGTCCTGCATGATCCTGTTGATGGTCTCCTCCGGCGTCTGCCTGGCCCGGTGGCCGGTGGGCATCCCCAGGTGGCAGTAGGCCTCGCCGTCGCACAGGTGCCTCATCGCCTGGCCCTGGATCGTGAGGGTGTTTTACACATAAACATAAGCCAATAGCCAACCACCAAGATGCGTGTTACAAGTGACAGAGAAATACCCTCTTCTTGCAAGACCAGATAAATACACTTGTTACTCACTATTTTCAGACTGAATGTCTGCTATTAAAACTATGGAAGTGAAAATATCCTTTACAAAAGATTTCACGCCAGGATCTGGGACAGAAGCTCCATAAGCCGGTTTGATAAATCAGTTAAGTCTGATATTACATTCAACCAGGTTTACCTTAAATCAGTTTTAGCCATTTTAAAACTGGTTTATGTGCAGTGAACATCTGTTCTGTTACAGGTTTAAACCAGTTTCTTATCACTTAAACCAGTTTGTGTAACTTCTGTCCCTAGCCCTGGTGAAACTGAGATATTTCACTTTTAAGCATCTTTTGGAAATGTCACCATGGCTAGGGACAGAAGTTACACATAAACCAATTTAAGTGATCAGAAACTGGTTTAAACCCGTAACAGAACAGATGTTCAGTGCACGTAAACCAGTTTGAGAAGAACCTGGCTTAAAGTAGTATCAGACTTAACTGATCTGGCTCAAACTGGTCTATGCAATGTCTGTCCCAGACCCCTTGCTGGTTTAAGTTAAACCAGACACCCCCAGCATCCCACCATGCCCTCTGGGCTGGGTGGGGCTGTCTGCTCCATAGCAGGGCTGGCCCCTCCCCTCTGCTCTGTGGCTGCAGCTACAGAGACTGCGGGTTGCTTCCCCCAACCCTCTCACCACTCCCTGCTAAGCAGGAATTCCTCCCTCCCCTCTGCCTTGCTGAGGAGGTGTCTGTGTATTAGCTAGTGCACCACATGCTGGCTATGGTCAGTGCTGAATCAACAGGTGGCTGGTAATGTCCCTCTGTTGTTTTCTTAATTGGGTGATAAACACTGTTATCAATTCCTTGCTGGGCTAATCAGAGCTCCTGACAGAGCCTGGGCACGCCCCGCTCGGGTCCATGCCGTTGAAGGAAGGGAGGGCTGCTCTAGTGGCCCCTGGCATGTAGCCTGAGCCACTGCAGGCATGTGCCTACATTTCTGGGATATCTGTCCGGTTACAAAACTGATTAAGCCTAGCCAGGTTAGACTAACCTGCAAAAATTGAATTAATTCAAGCTCAGGCTTTTTGAATGTCTGTCCCTAGTCCCTATTTATGACTCTATATCTATCTGTGTTTTGAGCAGGAGGTATGCATCATTATCCCCATTTTAGAAAGGGTCATTGCCACATCATGTATTTGAATTTCTTATAAGATTATCTCATCTGTGCTTACACTTCTTCAGTTACAAACTCATAGTGATCGGAGTAGGCCTATGTCTTTCTCCTCTTCCCCTTTTTTCCTTTTCCATGTCAAGGACCCCAGCTTCTTTGCACTACTACAGAACAAATCATAATAAACTACTGAGCCCTTTGTGTTGCTCAGTTTAAACACTTGTTATGCAGAATATATCATACATAAAAGTCTTCCTGCTTCATGTACAGATGTTGTGTGTAATGTAGATACGATTTATTCTCTCTCTCTTGTTACTATTCTAGAGTCTAATCAAGAAGCATATAGTAGTATAGTAACAAGAGAGAGAGAATAAATCGTATCTACATTACACACAACATTACTTCTGGTCTATGGAAACAAACTGGTTTGTGACTTATTCGGGCAGCCAGACAGGCAGCACACTTATTGTAACATTGCTTAAAAAAGGAGCGTGGTGTGCTATAGTATTGGGCAATGGATTGAAAGCAGCAATAACACTGTGTGTGAAAATACAGTGTATAATATTGCTACTTTTTGACTTGAGGAGCTAGCCAGTTTTCAAGGTTTAGTGGGTTATTTCATTAGAAGAGAAATTGATGATGAAGTCAGGTGTTTTTGATGAAATTCTGTTTTTTTACAAAGAAGTTATAACATTTTATTTCTCTGAACACAGTGGGAATTGAACAGGAAGCAGGTTTATTTTTTGATGGTTCCTGAAGTCTTTTAGCCAGCACTTTACCCCAAAGCTCTCTGATTCCCCTCCTCTTTCTCCCAGTAGGAGAACAACTGTGCCATCACAGAGTAAGATACAAGCAGGAGAATATAGAATATGGCCTAGGGCTGGTGAAAAATTTTCCATTGACTTTTTTTTGACAGAAGAGTGACTATTTATCAGTGAATTTTCCAAATCAAATTTTTATTTTGTGTTTTTAAAACTGAACTATTTCAGCTGAACACTGACATGTTTCTGTAATGCCTTTTAGAAGTTGTGGGCTGGTTGCCTCATATTCTGTTTTCCTCTATCAGCTGACTACTCCCAGAAGGATGTGGTACATTATGGGATTCATGTGACTCTGCCTTCCTTCATCAAGGAGGAGACTATGATACAATGTTGGAAATGCAGTCAGACTAGAAAGATCAAAAAGGAATTGAAAAAAATTATTGAAGGAAAGGTATATCAGTAGCTATTGAGCATGGGAGTTAGGGGTACAGCCTCTGCATCAGATCTTTCTGGACCTTAAACGATGGAAGCTGCAAGTAGGAGAGGAAATGGGGGGGGGGGGAGGGGGAAACTGGTCTCATACCTTGTTCACTCTCCCTTTCAGTGTCCACTGTTGGCCCCCTTATGATAGACTACTGGGTGAAATGGACCTATGGTCTGGTGCAGTAAATGGCAGTTCTTATGTTTTTAAGACCAGTCTGTAGAGGAGAAAAGGAATACAAAGCACCCAAACTGACTCCTGTAAGGCACTGCGTTACTGCTTTAGTATAAAAATATTTCAGTTTTTTGTCATATAGGGTGTTTTCACATGTGCTCTGAGGGTTGGGGAAGGGGTGCTTTAATTAGAGCAGCTCTGAGAGCCGCTGTAATTAAAATGCCTGCAATGTCTTGTGTACAGTGTCCCCACACTTCAAAATGGTGATGGGGTGCCTTAACTATAGCTCATCAAACAAGCTTTTGTTAAAGTGCCTGTGCTGCCATTTTGAAGCCTAGGGACACTGATGCATGAGATGTGGAGGCTGCTGGAAGCATGCAAATTAGCACACTCCAGCAGACTTGATTAATTGAATCTGCTTTGATGTGCTGTAATTACAGTGCATTGGAGTGGCATCCTTGCACATCTACAACCACCCGTAGTTAACATTTTCCTTGTGGGGAGTGAGGGCAGGGAGGGGAATAATTTCTGACCAGCTCTAAGATTAATCCTTTAAATAGTAATTTCAGTTTGCAGTAGCTGTTTCCAGTGCAAGAATGGACAGCTTAAGAAAACCTAAAGAAAATAATTTCCTGTTTTCAACTGCTATTGTACTGTATCTAGACAATACAACATTAAGTTCTGCAAACATGTATATATGTATAGCAATACACGTCAGGATTCCGCTGTCGTGCTTCTTGGTTCAAGGTTACGATATAAGAACTGGTCCATCTGAGCATGAAGAAGCTTGTATCATAACTATTAATGGTTGAAGCCATGAATGAAATGGAGCGTGGTCAGTTTATAATGGCACCCCAAAAAACTAAGGAAAACTAAAAATGTATTTGTGTTTTTATTTTTTTCTCTCCAGGCAGTGGTCTTGATGGTATATTTTTCAAAACTAAAAAGTGAAGTGGAAAGATCATGAGAAATGCTGCTTATTCTCATTTTTTGTAATTTTAGCATCTCACTTGTGATTCTAGCATCTCACTTTGTTTTGACAGTAAAATAAGTCTCCTGAACAACAGCTGAATGTTAAACTAGCTAGACGCCATCTTTAAAGAGGATTTTCAGGTAGCTGGCACTCCACATCCACTCTATATGAGTGCTCTGAGATAAAGCACTGAAGTAGCAAGCAGAAAAAGAGAACATATTCTCTCCACCCTCTTTAAACATACTCTGAAGACAATATAAACTCCTAGAATTGTACGAAGTACATTTTACAGGCTTTTCAAGTACTCTGATCTGTCAGCATAATTTAAAGATTAATTGTTGTCTTTAAAGAGAGCAATGGGTGCTGTGAAGAAGCTGCTCCAAGTTTTGTGTGCGATGATGAGCGTTGTTCTTTTCATCTTAAAAACTCAGATGATTCTTTCACTATTGGTAGTCATTAAAACTGCATAATTGGATTTAATCCTAAGAATTGGAGATTTTAAAAATAAGGGCCTGGCATGAATTTTAGGTTGTCCATATGTTTATGATATAGCTTGATGCATGTCTGTGAACCAAACTGGCCCTCATGCAGAAATAGATGTAGTGTTAGACCTTAAATATCATAAGAAGCATGTTAAGCAATGAAGAATACTCTTTCCAGTAAAATAGGGACCAGTTAGGGTACTTAAACAACAAGGACAAAGAAATAAAGTACTTTTTTGAACAGCTGACTCCTATTTAGTAAATAGCCATTGGTTTATCTTTACCATGATTCAATAGTCTATGTATTATTTTTAACATTTTGAAATGTAAGTTAAAGGATTATATTTTTTGAGTCTTCAATGATAGTTTTTTTTATTGACTCTAAATACATTACACTCTTTTTTTTTTTTTTTTTTCTTGGTATGATTATAAAGACAAGCTGCGATGCTATTTTTCTGTGAGGGTTTTTGCAGTAAACCCCCGATAGAACAGAGTGAAAAATAATCACTTAAGAATACATTCTCTTCACTTTCTTTCACTACTTTTCTTAGCTTCTTCCTTTTGTTGGATTTAAATGTTTGTGATTTTCACCTCTTTATCCATTGTAGCACAGCATTGACTGAATAATACACTTTTATTAAACTGCCCTCTCTCTGTGAAATAAATGTCAGCAATAATCAGTCAATCATTCAATCCATCTGAATGTGGAATATTAGATGTGGTTTGTTGAATCAGATTTATAATATACAATTTCTTGTTACAGCCTGTTCTTTGATAGTATTCTTCAAAATGATTGTGCATTTCCAACTCCACTCAAAAGGACTTTTGAAAGAAATTGTTTATGAAACTATATGTAATCTTGGTGTTCCTCTTTTTCTTTCTTCCTTGCTTGCTTCAACCATTTCTTCTTTATTCTTTCACTGTGCAAGTGAATAACATCCAAAGCATTTGAAATGTGATTATGAAAATGAATTGGTAGATAAGATTTGGAGAACATATTTTTGCAGAAAAAATAAGTATAATAGTATATATATGTATGTTCTATTTAAAAAGAATTTAGGAGTAAAATTTGAGTAAACCTTGGACACATGAATGTATCCTGCATGTTGGATGTACTTACTATAGACCACGTCCTTTAAGGATGGATCTACCTTTCCCATGACTGTGTACAATGTAACACATTCATATGTGCTAAGTTAACCATACACAGGCACTCTTAATAAGGAATAAGAGTGCCCTAATGGGCAGTTAGTATAGAATAGCTATTCCACAGTATTTTAAGCCATTTCTCGATGTAAACAAGCCTAACTGTTTGATTAAAGTGACCTTTTGCTTTCCCTAATCTTCAACCCCAAGATTTATTTTGTTAGCTGAGTTTTAGAGTCCAGACAAGTTTACATCAAACCCCCATTCATCTGGAGCTGTTGATGCAACGAATGATGCATCATTCTGGAGGACAGAGAGAATGATAAAAGAATGAAACCACTTCTGAGTGGTTTCATCAACTTCTGCTAAAGGGTTGGATCTTTATTAACAATATCTCATGATAAAAAGTATTAAAGGTTGCTGGTAGATCTACTTAAAGGTGTTAGAAACATGTTTTCCATTCTCAGAGGTCAACCACCAACACCTTTTACCACCGGGCTCTTAATTTAATTCCAACATGAGAGATCTGACACTTGTATGTAATTTATAATATACAGTTTCTTGTTACAGCTTATTCTTTGATAGTATTCTTCAAAAGTATTGTGTTTCTTGAATTATTGTGTTATCTTTGCATCCTTGAGGACACTTAGCTTCATGCAGAGATATACATGTGTACCAACAGAGGCCATTTAGTCCTACCTTTTCCAGCCAGGAGGGACACAAAACCCATGAACTGGTAGTTAACAAGCCTCCAATGCCTCATAACTGTTGTGAGTGACTAGGGTGAAATCCAAGCAAATAATTTTTAAGATCTCTGGGAACCATTGTTGGATTAAGGCAGTCTAAGGGATGTTGGCAAACCATGTTGTTGATCTCCCTTCTCTTGAAGTATCAGTCATAGTGCTTTTTCCTCTGACATATGGGGGGGGGGGGGAAGCAAGGAAACTACTTTGTCTCCTACATGAAGAACAGAAGTAGGAGCTCCCAATGCCTATAGAAATAGATAGCGATGTAACTGAGGAGGATGAGAGAGAGGGTGACTGGGGCACTCATCCCAGGCACTGCTTTTGTGGGGGGTGGAAAAATAGTCAACATCACCATGATGACTGAACACACCACCACAGTCCTTACCATGGCAGACTGATGCTGCTCCTGCATTGTGCCTACCTCCTGTGTGGTATCCTACTTCACCTCTGGGAATGGAAGTGGAAGAACGTGGCTGCCACAATTTAGCCCAGCAGCTGAAGAGTATTTGTTTGATGAATAGCCTAGTTCTGCTGTGTTCTTCTCTTGCCTGAAATGTATTCTTCGAGTGGGCACTGGAGACCTAATGCCCTATTGAGATATCCTGTGCATCTGTTTTCTCTCAGAGCCCTTATTTCACACTGTCTGTAATTTCACATAGAAATACTGCACTAATTACTCCTGGGTTAATTTTTAAGGGTTTTCATTTAATCAAAAGGGTGAGGCAGTTAGTTACTTTTTTCTTTTTTTTTCCCCAAATAAAAATTGAGATTCAGATTTAATCCCATGACTCTGGGAATTGGGGATATAGACACAGGCCTATAATCTGTCTGCAATTTCCAGCCTTATCTGTACCCAAAGACTCAGCAAACTCCAATCAAATTGGAAAGATTTAATTTGGAAAGTAATAGCAAGAAGTTCATGTTCTTTTCTTATGTATTCCATGCTTGACTGGGTTGGCAGTTCCTATCAGTGAATAATAATGAATGCCAGTATATACATGTAACAGCTACTGCTGGACTTGCAGCAGGGCTAAAGATCCCTGTAAAGACAGAGCAGGAAAGTTTGCAGCCGCAGTTGTTTTGCAAAAGCATATGCATGTTCTTGACTGGCTCCTGGGGCAGGCGAGCTGAGGAAGCTCAGCCCCAGGACACGGCCAGGCTCAAAGGGGAGAGGGGTCTGAAGGGAGGGGGCCTCAGACCACGGAGCTCAGGCAAGAACCATGCTGTAGCTGGTGGTGGCTGTGACTGCGAATAAAAGCTGCAATTAGTGATGGGGAGAAGACAGACCTGGTATCCTTCTCTCTCTGAGGCAGAGGGACCTGTGGATGGGAAAAGGGTTGTAAGGGAGACTTGCCTAGGAGGGCAGGGTGTCAGTCTGGAGAGAGTTAGCTGAGAAAACAGCAAGGGGCTGGGCAGGTGATAAACCAAGGGTTGTTTCAGTTAGCAGCACAAGGGGCTGCAGATGGAAGTTGGAGAAAAGTGCTTTTGGGGAGGGGGGACAGCATGTGTTTCTTTTGCAGATGCAACAGAGAGCTGGACCAGGGGAAAGCTTCTCTCCCTCATGCCGGCTCTATCAGAGGGCAGAACTGCACCTTCTTTTCTGAAGCAAGCAGCACTGCACCAGCAATGTTACTTGTTCCTACTGTAAAGGAGAGCTGATGTTTTGTTAACCCTGTGTATTCCTTCTGAAATGCACTGGAGTGTCAAGGTTTAAGCTGGGGAGTAGTACTGAGGGTGTTCTTTATTCAGCTGGTGTAAAGTGTTCTTAGTTTATTGATACCCTGGCTTTGACAATTAGATTATTGATATCCTGTTTTGATCTTATCCTCATTCATATGTTGACTGTTTTGCAAATAATAAACTGTGTAAATAGTTAGACTGTATGTACTTCAGTGTGTGGGGAAACCACAAGAAAGCACTCCACAGAGAGGTGACCCCAGCCTTAGGGGCTGGGAGGTTGACTGAGGCTATTTGACACCCCCAGGACCCCAAATTCGGAAACCAGAAATTAAGCAGATTTACAGCACCTAAATCCAAATTTCAATCCAAGAAAAAAAATTCCACAATCAACAACCATCTAATCCTGGAGGTGCCTAAATTTACCAGGCCCCTAGTTTGACTTAAAAGTACTGCAGCAACAATGCTAGCTCCTATCTAGGCCTCTTCTAGGATAGAAGAAACTTGCACACTTAAACCTAAATCTGCTCAGGGGCTGGTTCAGGAAGCGTGTTCTGAGAATATGTAACACAGACTAACCAGGATAGGAGCCCTCACAAAATGTAGTAGTAGTAGCTTTCATTTTAAGACAGTGGCTTTCTGGATCAATACTCAGACTATTCTGTGTACACACTATAGGAAGCCTACCTACCAGCCCAAAGGCCAGCTATCCAACTTGTAGACACCTACAAGTTAGAGGTTTGGCCTCTAATTCCTTTTGTGGATCTAGCTCTCTGAGAAGCTTAAGTCTCATGAAACTTAGGTTCCTAAGTTGCTTACATTTGTTTTGAAAATGGTGTTTTTAAAAGAGACTTTTTATAGAAATGTATTTGGAATCCAGTCACTGAAGGCATGTTTCATGTGATAACAAAATTCCATCTGCTATTATAAATATTAGATATTTGGAATCAGTGTATTAGTAGAAGAAAAAAGCTGTACTTTCTGTTGGCAAACAAAGATTGGAGACAATCTGGCAGATAAACTAAACTAAATGTGTCATTAATACCGATAGAGAATCTTTCAGATCTTTGGGAACAGGCTACAGAGTTCCTTCTTAATGGAGATGGTCCCATCAATCCTGTTGTGCAATTTACTATTCTATTTCTAAAGGCTTAGAATTTCTTATGGAAGAATAATGAAATAGTTTGAAATGTTCCCATTAAAAAAAAAAATCTGTGCAACTGAAAAAAGTGCCTCTGTACTGTAGGCAAATCTGTCTATATTTAAGTTGCTTTTTGAGCACAGGAAGAGCTATTGTACTGAAGAAGGATGGCATCAAGTTTATATATTCTTTTCATTTCAGCAAACCTGTTAATGCATGGCAGTTGCTGTTCTAGTTCCATATATCAACATTGCTTATGTGACTAATTAAGGATGTTCAATTCTTCATTTGAATTTCTTAGTTATAATGCAAGCTAGCTTCCAGACTTTTGTAACACAGGCTTGAGAGTTACAGTTGCTTGCAAGCAGTTTTTACACTCAAACAAGACTTGATGTGATCTCGGTTGCACTGATAGTACTCAGGCTAAGCATGTCAAGATTAGAGTTCATAGTCTTTTTTTAATTTTAGGGAACTCTGCCAATTATTTCAAATGAAATACATTCTAAAATAAACCACAAGGAAACCTTTTCCTGGAGGGTTTCCTGGAGCATTTATTTTGTAGTATGTTTAGGTTCTTTAGAGCCATACTAATTTGTGCAAATTAGGACAACAGTTGAACAAAAGCATGGTCACAAACCGTAGATTAGGCTACCCATATCGTGCAATGGCTACCTAGCTGAATTTCACACACAATGGAGCCTGTGGATGCTTCAAGCCTCTTTTTTTCTAATTAAGTATGCCTTCACAAAAAGTGACCTCTGGCAGGACCAAAAAGGAACTCTCCTTGGGGGGAGAATTCCAATCATTGAGGTGCCACCAAACCAGGATTTGTTTGGTCTGCGTTTGCATAATCCAAACCAGTTCTGGACACATCTATTTTTCAGAAAGAGGAAAACAACAATAATAGACTTCTTCCATACTTCCATTTTCAACCAATATATGGCAAAGGTTTTATTCTCCTTTTACCTTTTTTGTGAATATCTCACTTTTCTTCTGTTTAGTTCTGGATTGGTCTGTATGTCATTTTATTGCGTTGTCCCTTCTCTTTCACTAAAGCATAGGGGGTCCACATGATAGCAGCAGTAGTTGTCCTGTAGCTTAGTACAACAAAATATCATCATGTTTTTTGCATCTTGTAGGATTGTCTATATTTATTCTTATATTTCTATAATGTGTAAAGAGAAACTGGAAAGCAATAATACATAGGGATGCCAAAGAGTGTTAGAATATAAGTCCTTGTATTCTGACATGTTCCACTCTGTACAGCTCTGCTGAGATCCTGATTGGAATAATGTGATCATTTCTGGCCCCTTTATCAACTAAAGAATGCTGATCTATTTTAAGGCGTTCCAAAAAGAACAAAATTAATTATAGGGATGGATGGACTGATTTACAAATGAAGATGAAAAGCACTGAGGGACAAATCCTGGTACAACTGAAGGCAAAGACAAAATGCCAATGGCCTCAATGAGAAAATCTTCAAAAGTCAATGGCTCTTTGACTCCTAAGTCATTTAAGTCCTTTTAAAAATGTTAATTCCTGCCTTAGCTGGGTTAAGGGGTGATTGCCCTGCTAGAGAGACATGATGGTATTAAATTATTAAAACAGTTGATGACATATTGTTTGTGATTTCAAAGGGAGTGAAAAGGAGTAATTCCATTTAGCAGTCATGAGATGTAATGCGGAAGAAAAAAATGTGGACTCAATGTCATGAAAAATACCCTCATAGTAAGATTTCTCAGAAAGTGATGGCAGTTTCATCACTAACGTGTTAAAGACTAAGCTATGTATTTCAAAGGAACAGAATTGCATCATCAGGGAAACAGATTAGTATTGGTGACCTCATTGGGTTTTCCAAATCTAACAGCAATACATTAATGACAGGTTATTAATATTCATTGACATTAATTTAGCACGTTAGAACCCCAGACAAGGATGAGGCCCCACTGTACTAGGCACTGCCCCAAACTGCATCCCATTCAAATATAATGCAAAAGGTAACAAGTAGATACAGAAAAGCACAAGGTATCAGCACTGGTCAGCATTCTAGATAGGCAGTGGTCTTGACACACCTAACCACTATCAAGTGTTTTGTTGACGTCATGGCAAAGGAGAGCTTTAGGGAAGGATTTGAAAAGAAAAAAAAAAGTGGTAGCTTTGTTGGGTGCCTTTTGAGGCAAAAGTCTCCTTTTCAGAGTCTGTGACACAGACCCATGGGTCATGGTCTGTATAGGAAGATGCAGCAGCCCATATAATAAAGAAGCTGGAAAAACAAAATCCTTATTTTAAAATGAGGCTTGAAAATTGCTTTTATTTTTTTCTTGAGGTAAACCCTGACTGCTGAAAGCTAATTTGGGGACTGGGAATGCCAGAACAGGCTTTTTGTACCTGAGTGTCGAGAGGCGGGTAAGGACTGATTAACACACTAAGACCTCTGGGAACGCAATTCCTCTTCTTTTAATAGGTTTGATTTACTTTTCTTGCAGGAAAGCACTGTGTTTCCAAGCAGCTGGAAACTTGCCAGAAGCCAATAGAAAACTCACTGCTGCCTGGAGTCATTCTGCATCAAAGACAATGCATTGAAAACTCCTATTGACTTCTGGGTGTTGGCTCAGACCTCCCCTCTTCCCCCTCCCCCTCTGGGACCAGGAACAAGAAAATTGCTTGTTTATGATTTTACTTTAGTAACAAGTTTGTTTCTACAACTTCTGTTTTTATTTTTTGATTTTCTGTTTTTCTGTACAATTAAGAATGAAGCAGCTGCATCTATTGTCTCTCTCCCAGTTCTCCACTTTGCCTGTTCTTTCATGTCAGCTCTGTGCTTGGAACATCATCCCACCTGGCTGAGCACAGAGGGATGGGTTTTCAAAAGAGTTTAAGGCCTGAATTTTAGTGCACTAGAATGACCTTTGGCTTCAAGGTAGCAGAGAGGTTGACCTCTGTTTCTGGAATGCGCTCATGGCAAAGTGAACCCAGGTCTGGGCACTGTAGGTCGGGACAGAAGTTGCACATAAACCGGTTTAAGTGATCAGAAACTCATTTAAACCTGTAACAGAACAGGAGCTCAGTTCACATAAACCAGTTTCAAAATGGCAGAAACTGGTTTAAGATAAACCTGGTTGAATGTGGTATTAGACTTTTCATAGATGTTAGGGTCAGAAGGGACCTCAATAGATCATCGAGTCTGACCCCCTGCATAGGCAGGAAAGAGTGCTGGGTCTAGATGACCCCAGCTAGATACTCATCTAACCTCCTCTTGAAGACCCCCAGGGTAGGGGAGAGCACCACCTCCCTTGGGAGCCCATTCCAGACCTTGGCCACTTGAACTGTGAAGAAGTTCTTCCTAATGTCCAGTCTAAATCTGCTCTCTGCTAGCTTGTGGCCATTATTTCTTGTAACCCCCGGGGGTGCCTTGGTGAATAAAACCTCACCAATTCCCTTCTGTACCCCCGTGATGAACTTATAGGCAGCCACAAGGTCGCCTCTCAGCCTTCTCTTGCGGAGGCTGAAAAAGTCCAGTTTCTCTAGTCTCTCCTCGTAGGGCTTGGTCTGCAGGCCCTTAACCATACGAGTGGCCCTTCTCTAGACCCTCTCCAGGTTATCCGCATCCCTCTTGAAGTGCGGTGCCCAGAATTGCATGCAGTACTCCAACTGCTGTGTGACCAGCTCCCGATAGAGGGGAAGTATTACCTCCTTGGACCTATTCGTCATTCATAGATTCATAGATGTTAGGGTCGGAAGGGACCTCAATAGATCATCAAGTCCGACCCCCTGCATAAGCAGGAAAGAGTGCTGGGTCTAGATGACCCCAGCTAGATACTCATCTAACCTCCTCTTGAAGACCCCCAGGGTAGGGGAGAGCACCACCTCCCTTGGGAGCCCGTTCCAGACCTTGGCCACTCGAACTGTGAAGAAGTTCTTCCTTATGTCCAGTCTAAATCTGCTCTCTACTAGCTTGTGGCCATTGTTTCTTGTAACCCCTGGGGGCGCCTTGGTGAATAAATCCTCACCAATTCCCTTCTGTGCCCCCGTGATGAACTTATAGGCAGCCACAAGGTCGCCTCTCAACCTTCTCTTGCGGAGGCTGAAAAGGTCCAGTTTCTCTAGTCTCTCCTCGTAGGGCTTGGTCTGCAGGCCCTTGACCATACGAGTTGCCCTTCGCTGTACCCTCTCCAGGTTATCCGCATCCTTCTTGAAGTGTGGCGCCCAGAATTGCACGCAGTACTCCAACTGCGGTCTGACCAACGCCCTATAGAGGGGAAGTATCACCTTCCTGGACCTATTTGTCATGCATCTGCTGATGCACGATAAAGTGCCATTGGCTTTTCTGATGGCTTCGTCACACTGCCGACTCATGTTCATCTTGGAGTCCACTAGGACTCCAAGATCCCTTTCCACCTCTGTGCCACCCAGCAGGTCATTCCCTAGGCTGTAGGTGTGCTGGACATTCTTCCTCCCTAGGTGCAGCACTTTGCATTTCTCCTTGTTAAACTGCATCCTGTTGTTTTCTGCCCACTTGTCCAGCCTATCCAGGTCTGCCTGCAGCTGTTCCCTGCCCTCCGGCGTGTCCACTTCTCCCCATAGCTTTGTGTCATCTGCAAACTTGGACAAAGTACATTTCACTCCCACGTCCAAGTCGCTGATGAAGACATTAAAGAGTATCGGTCCAAGGACCGAACCCTGCGGGACCCCACTGCCCACACCCTTCCAGGTCGAGACCGACCCATCTACCACAACTCTTTGGGTGCGACCCTCTAGCCAGTTCGCCACCCACCGTACTGTGCAGTCATCCACATCACAGCCTCTTAACTTGTTCACCAGTATGGGGTGGGATACCGTATCGAAGGCCTTCCTGAAGTCTAAGTATACGACATCCACCCCTCCTCCTGTGTCCAGGCGTTTCGTAACCTGGTCATAGAAAGAGACTAGATTGGTCAGGCACGATCTGCCCGCCACAAACCCATGCTGGTTTCCCCTCAGAATAATTTGCCCTGCCGGGCTCTCACAAATGTGAGCCTTGATAATTTTTTCAAATACTTTACCAAGGATGGAGGTGAGACTGACCGGCCTATAGTTGCCCGGGTCCTCCTTCCTCCCCTTTTTGAAAATGGGGACCACGTTAGCCCTTTTCCAGTCCTCCGGGACTTGGCCCGTGCGCCACGAGCATTCGAATATTCCCGCCAGTGGCTCTGCAATGATGTCGGCCAGTGCCTTCAGCACCCTCGGATGGAGCCCATCCGGGCCTGCCGACTTAAAGGCATCCAGTTCTTCCAAGTGACTCTGCACCACCTCAGGATCTACGTATGGAAGTCTGGCGCCTTGCTGCTGCCTCTCTACAACCCCAGTGAGAGACTTGTCGTGCCCCTCACTTAGGAACACTGAGGCAAAGAACTCGTTGAGGAGTTCAGCCTTGTCCCCCCTATCTGTCACCAATTGTTTCTGCCCATTTAGCAGCGGTCCTATTCCTCCCTGGGCCTTCCTTTTACTCCCAATATATCTAAAAAACAATTTCTTGTTGTCCTTTACTTGGGTTGCCATCCTCAGCTCCATGGTAGCTTTGGCCCGCCTAACTGCCTCCCTACAAGCACGAGCAGAGGAGGTATATTCATCTTTAGTGATCTCACCCTGTTTCCACTTTTTATGTGCTCCCCTTTTGGCCTTTAGGCTGCCCTGGATTTCTCTGGTCAGCCATGGAAGCCTCCTGGCCCCTTTCCCTCTTTTGCCTCGCTCGGGGATCGTCTTGCTTTGTGCCCGAAGGATCGTTTCCTTTAGGCACAGCCACCCTTCTTGGGCACCCATCCCATCAAAACTCCTGCTCTTCAGTGCTTCCTTGACTAATCGCCTGAGTGCATTGAGATCAGCTTTCCTAAAGTCTAGCACTTTCACCCTACTAGTTACCTTACCCACTCGCCGTCTTATGTTGAATTCTGTTATAAGGTGATCACTGTCTCCCAGATAGCTACCGATCTGGAGGTCCCCTATCATGTCATCTCCCGTTGCCAATACCAGATCCAGTATGGCATTCCCCCTAGTGGGACCATGCACCTCCTGTGTCAGGTGGAGGTCCTGTACACAAGTTAGAAACCTGCGTGAGCAATGGGACCTTGCTGTCTGCGTCTCCCAGCAGATGTCTGGGTAGTTTAGGTCCCCCATGACTACCGCCTCTTTAGCTTTTATGGTCTCCGAGAGTTGCCTCAGGAGCCCCGCATCTATTTCTTCCCCTTGGTGTGGGGGTCTGTAACAGACCCCTACCACCAAATCCCTTTCTCCTTGCCCCCCATGTAGCCTAACCCACAATCCTTCTACTTCCTCAACCTCGGATTCTGTCTTGATGAGGGTTGATGTGTATTGCTCACTGACATAAAGTGCAACCCCCCCCCTTTCTTCCCCGACCTGTCCTTTCTATACAATCTATAGCCCTCAATATGTACCGCCCAGTCATGGGATGAATCCCACCAGGTCTCTGTTAGCCCCACTAAGTCATAGGTGTTTAGTGCGAGCAGGAGTGCTAGTTCATCCTGCTTGTTCCCCATGCTCCTAGCATTAGTATATAGGCACTGGAGCCCTGCGACTGGTGCCTTTGCTGCCCCCCCCCGCTTGATTTAGGTCAAACCTGTTTATGAAACTGCTGCCCCAGACCTCTTCCTGGTTCAGGTTAAATCACAGTCCCCCTGCATCCCAGCATGCTCTGCAGTGCTGGGCTGCGCTGTCTGCTCCAGAGACCAGGGCAGGTCCCGCCCCTCTGCTCCCTAGCTGGAGCAGTGAGGGGTGGCTGAAATGGCAGTGGGGGGGGGGCAAGCCCCTCTGGGGATGCATCTCAGTTTGCAGGGAGAGACTGCCTGCCCCCCAGACAAACCCTGGCTGTGGTCTAGGGCCATGGAGGGGTATTAAACACCCCCTCCCCTGCTCAAATTTACTGCAGGCTGAGAGAATAAGCATTATTAGAAACTTTAGTAAGGTTTTAAGTATTTGAAATTCTGATTAAATGAAAACTTGATTTTTCTTGAGTTTGGAAAAGGATGATGTGGCATTAGAAACTGTGTTTAAGTGGCTTAGCTTCAGAAACAAGAGCTCTTCAAAGAAGTTGCAGGAGTTCATGTTTTATTATGCAGCCGGACTGAGAAAAAAGCTTAATGAAGGACATTTCAGACAAGCACCTTCTCTGAGTGATTAGTGAATACTGTAAGGGCAGCACCTGAGTTGGCATTGCTGAAAAAATATAACCAAAGGGAAAGCTGTGCGAATAAAACAGATTTCCTGTGCGTCTTGGCTGAAGTGAAAACTAAAGTAATATTCATTTTGTACCAACCTGAAATGTTCATTTTTTTTCCCCACACTGAAATGAGAAACTGGAAAAGAAAAGGATTTTCAGATAAAATGAAGCACCTTGTTTGACCTGATGCACTATTTAGTGTCCAAGTATTGTTTTACTTCTTTACAATGGAAGTTTTCTTAGTTGTCAAACAAAAAATGAAAAGTCAAAACCTTTCTTTATGAAAATATCTAGGTGGTTTGTTTGTTTTTTTTCACTGTTGGCCAACAATGTGTTGAATTCAGCACAAACTTGCAAATAGATATGATCAGCCCCAAAATGTTTTTTGGGGAAGGACCAATTTGACTAAAAATGTTGGCCAATTTAAAAAAAAAATTAAAAGAACTCAAGATAGCAGGAGATAGCACTTCCAATATGACACTCAATGGTCATATCTGTGAATGAAAACAGCATCCAACATGCTGAATTCTTTTAGAAGTCTTTCTTTTTTCTTTAGTACTTAAGTGGGAGATGAACTTTTAAAAAAAATCTGATCATACAGACTGTTTTTCTATTGTGTTACATAGATTTTATACCAGCATAACTGTTGGAAAAATCAGAGTATTTGTGTAGAGGATCAAACCCTAAGAAATAGGAAGCCAGGTGTTGCTTCCTTCAGATCATGTTGGATAGCTTGTTAGTATGTTGATCAGCTGTCAGTTCTTTGTGGTGGAATAAAATTTGATATAACAAGGCATGTAGTGTTTTGGGTTTCCTTTTGCTTTCCTTTGGGTTTTAACTTGTATATTTTATTGTTTTTGGGTGTCCTGGAAATTACCTAACCTTGTTTGGCAAAGCTACTTCTGCTGTGTTGCTGTGTTTGTATGTTTTAGACCTCTAGCTGTGCTGGATTCCTCCTGGGGGTGTGAGCCCCTGATCTGCCTGCCAGATAACAGGAGGCTGCTGCTGCTGCCAGCTGGGACCGGCACTGGGTACAGCCCGCACCCAGCACCAGGAAAATTGGTGCTGTTGCTGGCCCTCCTGGGGGTGCGGGCAAGGAGTCTGGCACAGTCCCCACAGCCCTTCCGGGGGTGCAGGTGAGCCCCTGATCTGCCTGCCAGATGACAGGAGGCTGGTTCTGCTGCCTGGGGCCAGCGGCAGGCGGGGACAGGGTCCCGCACCTTCCTCGGGTCAGCTCTGTTATGAGGCCCGGGTCAAATCAGCTTGTGTGGGGACCTGCCTCCACCCTGGGATCAGGGCAGGGGCGGGTCCCCGCATGAGCTGATTTGCCCTGGGCCTCACACCAGAGCTGACCCAAGGAGGGTGCAGGGTCCGAGGCAAATTAAGTTGTGTGGGGACCCCCCACCAGGATCAGGGCGGGTCCATGCACAAGCCGATTTGCTCCATGCCACTGCCCCCTGGTGGCAGAACCAGCCTCCTGTCATCTAGTAGGCAGATTGGTGGCCCGCACCCCCAGGAACAGTCCGGCACAGCCCAGGTGTGCGGGGGGGCCCCCAATCTTTCTGCCAGATGACAGGATGCTGGTGCTGCCAGCTGGGCCAGTGGCAGCACTGATCTTCTCAGTGCTGGGTGCAGAATGGCCTATGGGTAAAACATCAAAACAGCATTGAAACAACAAGACAGTTTCGTTAAATGAAACAAAGTGGAACTCTGCTTTTGAAACTAAACAAAACTCTAAACAAAACGTTGTTCTGTCGAAATGGAAGTTAAAGCAGAATGGTGCTGTTTCGCACAGCCATAATGCATTTACATAGAGTGTGGATATGTGCACTACTAAACCTACTATAGCTAGAGCACTAACACTCTGTCTATTGTTAAGGTTGTTCAGCTAGTTCATCACTAAGATGCATTTCAGGTATTCCTAGTTTTCTCAAACTTTCGCTTTTGGATTGACATTCTTTAGATTTGATCTTTTCCTGTGATGAATTTCTTGTAACATATAAACAAGAATAATTATAATTATGTTCAGCTTGTTGATAGGAAGTAGAAGGCAAATTCTATTTCTTTCCTTATTCCTTATCCTCTCCCAATGGGAATTTGCTGCTCAATAAGAGAGGATTTTTTTACTGGATTTTCCTACCTTTCCTTGCCTCAGAGGCACAGCACGAAATTACAGGTTTCCCTTGCTTTATGTGGGTTCTGTATGTGCGAATTTGCTCTTATGTGATGACCCTTTTTATACAAAAAAAAAATTTATATGCAAGGTAAATTCACTGTTTTGCGATTGGTGTGGTTTCACTTGCTCATTTCCTTTGCTGCTGCTTCTCTTACCAAACTTTGGTCAAGCGAATACCAGCAAATGATATACCATATTGCAATTAAGCAACTTAGGGTCTATATAGTCTGCATAGAATGAATATTATTACTGCAGTTCTATCCTACTTTGGCAACTATAGGGATAAGAAGAGAAAATATAAGGCATAATTAGAAATAAATGATCAGGGCTATTTATTCTGGAGGTCTGTGGGTGACAATGCTGGGAGATAAATTTACTGGAGAATTTTCTGTTGAAGTGGGTTGCAAACAGATTTGCTTGCGACATTCAGGTAGAAAATTTCATGATTTAGCTCCTGTTCTCCAGGATCTAGCATATAGCTCAGAACTTAGAGGACCTGATTTTTATTGTGAACAGGTCACTTTGTTATCAAGTTATCTTGAGGAAAGAGGCATTTTTTTTCTTGTAGAAGAAAGGGATCCTGGATAGTTCAGGTGGAGAATATAGATTCAGTAGTCTTCTAACTAGCAGACAAATGTATACCAAGCACCAAACTAGGACTCAAAGCTAGGCAAAGTTAGAGCAGAAACAAAGTACAAATGTTTAACAGTAAGGGTAGTGTAGGAAGCAAGAACGAAGGACTCAAGAATGAATATAGGTGGTCCTATGGTCTATGCTAAGCAGAACTAGATAATTAGTGGTTTTGTCTGGCCTTAAATTCCCTGAATCACATACTGTATAGGCTATATCTACATCAGGAAAGAAATTGTAATTTTAACATGTCTTAGGCATGTCTAGTGTACTCAAGACAAAGCATAACTTTAACATTATTACAGGAAAGCTTGGGAATTTTTCTTAGCCAGCTAGAATGCATTGAAATTGCACCTTCCCTGGGCACCTTCTTCTCACCTGAAGATCAGGCAGTAGAAATGGTAGAGCAAAGAACCTCACCTGAAAGCTGAAGTCAGCAAAAGCGGGGGAGGAAGATTTCGGGACAGTGAGCAAATTGATTTAGTGGGAGTGCACAGTGAAAGTGCTTTCCTAGAGAAATAGAAGAGTAATATGTGTACTTTTTGGGAGAGTAAACAAGAAGTGCAAAGCTGGTTGCAACCCCTTGAAAGAAGACTTGTTAGTGGACTTTGGGACATGCATGCTTAACATGCTGGTTCCTTGGAGGCAACGGACCCACCTTTCTTTGATTTGCTTTTCCATGGGGTGGGTTTTTTTTTTTTCTTTTTTTTTTTTTCACTATGTGAATGCAGATTACTATTCTTTTGCATGGTACATCACACATGTCTATCCTGGTTCTTTTCTTTCCGAAAGAAAAAATGTATCTTTCATCAGGGTAATGTATTTTTTTTTAAAAACTGTCAGAATCATTCAGATTAAATGTATGAAGAAATCAATAGAAGAATTGTATGAAAGAAAAACACTGCTTTGCTCACAGTTAAAGGTTTCAAGTTCAATAATGTTGGACTTTAAAGAGAAAAAGAGAAATCTCCTTCCTTTTTAATATAATACACTTAATGCACCATACTGAGAAGAATAGAAATGCCGTCCAATGGATCCTTTGTGTTCTTCTCAACCTTTGCTATCAGCTTCCTTTCCCATTTCTCTTTAATTCTCCTTGTTCATTTACAAAAAAATTTAAACCTCCATTGCCACCATAGCAGATATAAATATATCCTGTCACACAAAATAGTCCTGATGTTTAGAGAACTATCTTTTCAACCCTTATTTTGAAATATAGTTAGAAAAGAAATTCTGAGTTCTGCTCATTCTGTAAGATAATACAAAGAAGGAGAAAAGAGCATGTTGGTTTCATAATGAATACATTTCTCCAAACATACCTGATCTCAGCATGCTAATGAGCATACCTAATATATGATGGTAAGAAGGCCCAGATAATTGAAACATGCCCACCTCATTTTACTGATATCACAGATAAATCTAAATACTGAAAATAACTGCCCTTTGAGTTTCTTTCCCATCAGGATCACAGCACAAGTATGGATGAACCCAAAACTGTAGTTGGAACTTTCCTAATCTATAGCTTCTTTTCATAGCTATCACATATATATGCTGCCCTCACAGTCTTTTTCTGTCTTTTAAGTTACCTTCTTCAATGTAAATCTATTTCAGGCAATCACTTAACACAGCCTTCCTTTGAACCGCTTTCTCTTTTTCTTGCTGTATTAGAATATTCCTCCCACTGACAGCTAGTCTTTCTTTACATTGTAAAGTAACTTTGTACAGGTCTCTGCTATTTAACTCTCACTAAAGGTTTAGCTTTCCCAATTTCAAACCTTCAGTGATATTTATTTAGTTACTTGCTGTGTAGATTGAGAAGGAATGAATCCAGGATTTTTGCCAAATGAGTAAGTGTGTGGGTACCCTAGATTCTGGGATTTGTGCATAGCGCAAGTGTTATACTGTCATTGTTCTTACTGCATTTGTTGATGCATTGTCTGGTAACCATACTTCTGAAAATGGCATTTGGACTTGGTGACTGTTGATAAAATGGATACTCGAGAGTTATCTGAACGCCCATGCTGAGTCATTGATGGAGAAGCATCCTGGATTATGCACCACAGCGTTTCACCATGAATCCAAGCTGTCTCTCCTTATGTCAGATTGTGACCCATTTCAGGTCTGTAAATCCTGCTTTTTAAAGATTCCAACAGAAAACCTGAAGATGTTGAAGGGACCTGGTGTTTTGAGACTCTTCCCTGTCGTGGTAACTGTTATTTCCTGTTTGTATTCCAGATCTTTCTGTATCCATCTGTTGTCTTTTGCACTTAGATTGCAAGTTCTATGGGGCAAGGTTTGTTAATTTATTAGCACCGATGCAATAGGGGGTTAGTTTGTAACTAAGGTTCTTAGGCTTTATGATAATACAAATAATCATCTTGGCAAAGATCATCAGCAGTGTCCTTGCTCACAAATCAACATACCTGCCGCATTGCAACTGCTAGTTTTTTGTACAATATAGCTTTGGATGTTGTAAGAAAAAGAGATTGCACAGTTTATCTTAAGAAATTAGTCCATAGTCTACCCCTTCTTGATCATGCTGTCAGGAAGTGTTTCTTGATATTCAGCCTCTATTTTCTCTTTCTTAATTGAATTATTTTACATCTGCTCACATATACTGGATCATTCCTCTTCCTTTGTTGCAACTTATACCCTTCTTATATTGTGCAGACAGTAGGGGCCCAACTTTTTTGGCAGATGTCACAAAATAAATTGTGCACCCTCTGAGTGCCACTCCAATCCCCTTCTCCTGTCCAGTCATTTGCTTTGTGTTCTGCTCCCTGCTCTGTCTACCACTCTTCTGCTTGCTCCCTTTCCAGCCTATCATGCATTATACATGCAGGCTGCCCATGACACTTAGGGTACATGTGCCATGTGTTGGTCTACACAGGGGTTGCCATTATCAGGTGTCTCGGTAGTCACTGCTTACTCAAACCACAATGAGCAAGGTTAAGAGGTTTTCTTGTATCTTCATCATTAGTGGTTCTAGGTATATTCCCTGTTATAGATGTAGAAAATACTTGATGAAAATGATGATACGTGTAGAAAGGTAAAAGAAAGTTCTTAGTAATGGCTATTATATGGCATATAGCTAGTATAAGTGTGCTCTCCCTATTACCACTTTCATTACCCCTTTAATTATAGATTCATAAAAAGCCTTAATGATTTTTTTTTCTTTTTCAACTGTGTTTTATACCTTTTTCTGTGTTTCATGCTTCTTCTTGTTCTGTGTTTCTGTACCTTGAGCTCTAGGATTCTCAGCAGGCCAGGTGTACAACCCTAATGCATTTAGTCCATTTGTGCTGTTTTTCCTGTGTGGACTAGATTGGGCAGCCTTTGTTCTCTGTGCATTGAACTGGTGGAGTTCTTTTCTACTGAGTTACCTGGCAGCAGATTTTCGTTCTTAGTTGGTACAATTTCCTGGCTTGTAAAATTCTTGACTTGCAGGTGCCTCTTGTGGAGTATAGGCAGACAAGGTTCCTTGGGTGAATTTGATATCTTTTTTTAGACCAACTTCAGTTTCATCAAGTCTGAGGTTGGAATGTTGTAAGGTGTTGGTGTTGTTCCTCTGATGGTTGTTTTGTGGCTGGGGAGCTTGTTCTTGGAGTAATTTGTTCCATTTCTTCTTTTTATGTAGGATGAATGCTGTAGAAAGTTTTTTGTAGTCTCTTTGTATCCACTGTATATTGTCAGGGAACATGCATGGATTTCTGTCTTTTAAGTTGTTGTAGTATATGGTGATTTCCTTCCTGAGTTGGTCTCTTTTGGAGTAGAGTAGGTGAAGTAGATGATTTCTTGTGGAGTATAGGAGTTGGGCAGTTAAGATTTGGATTAGGGGATGAAAAACATCCTGTTCAAATTCGCTGACGACACCAAGATTTGGGGTGAGGTAGGCACATTAGAAGGGAGGGATAGGATACAGCTGGACCTGGACAGGTTACAGGGGTGTGCGATTGTGAATAGGATGGGATGCAATACTGAAAAGTGCAGGGTACTGCACTTGGGCAGTAAGAACCAGCAGCATACCTATAGGCTGGGGAACTCCCTTCTCAAAAACAGTGACAGAAAGGGATCTTGGAGTCATAGATTCCAAAATGAACATGGGCCACCAATGTGAGGACGCAGTCAGTAAGGCCAACTGCACCTTGTCATGCATCCACAGGTGCATCACAAGCAGGGCCAAGGAGGTGATCCTCCCCCTCTATGCAACACTGCTCAGGCCGCAGTTGGAGTACTGCATCCAGTTCTGGGCGCCGCACTTCAGGAGGGGTGTGGACAGCATTGAGAGGGTCCAAAGGAGGGCCACTCACATGATCAGGGGTCAGCAGGGCAGGCCCTATGAGGAGAGGCTATGGGACCTGAACCTGTTCAGCCTTCACAAGAGAAGGTTGAGAGGGGACCTGGTGGCCATCTGTAAACTTACCAGGGAGGACCAGCGGGGAATGGGAGAGACTGTGTTCCCCTGAGCACCTCCCAGAGTAACAAGGAATAATGGCCATAAGTTGTTTGAGAGTAGGTTCAGGCTAGACATCAGGAAGGCACTACTTCACTGTCAGGGTGGCTAGGATCTGGAACCAACTTCCAAGGGAAGTGGTGCTGGCTCCTACCTTGGGGGTCTTTAAGAGGAGGCTTGATAATTACCTATCTGGGGTCATTTGAGCCCAGTATTCACTCCTGCCCAGGGCAGGGGGTTGGACTTGATGATCTACTTGGGTCCCTTCTGACCCTACCAACTATGAAACTATGAGATGGCAGCTATATCCATAGCACAGACTTACCACGAGCTTCTCCTGAATCAGTGTATCCATGTTTGTTCAGCCTTGAGTCTGGGCTAATTAACATTGTTAACTCACCTTCTGATAACATGTTTCACTGTACAGGGAACAAAAGTCCATAGGGTGTTATTTGGGGTGGGTCACAGACCTAGTGGGGCTTTCGGGGTGAGGAGAGCAAAACAGAGGCACACAAAGTTACTAAAGTTTATTAACTTGCTTGAATTTCAGTGTGATGTATATCCCTGTCAGTGTTGTGCACGTGAATGGAAGAGGGAAATTGATTTGGAAAGCAATGGGACATTTTCAAACTGATCACTGTCCTTTAGGGAAAGGAAAGGAAAATTGTTTCCTACTTATCACTGTTTCTTTCACATCTTCTTCTCTGCTTTCTCTCTAAAACCTTAACTCTTGTTCTTTTTCCCTCAGGCTTTTCCTCTTGTATTTCTGAAATCAGTATTAGAAACAACAGCTCATCCCCACTGTATGAGTAGACTGGCATGTCACAAAGCTGTACTTGACACTTGGAAGTATTTTGTCAGTGCTGCCCATTCTGGAGAGGGTGGTACTTGTTACCAACCAGTCCTAATACAACTGGCATTATCCAAATACTGGTATGAAAAATAGTTTTCAGCCACATTTTTACATTCAAGTCCCAGCTCTGACCTGTACCTTGTTCCAGACTTCTCTCTTAAATCACATGACTTAAAGAACAGATGCCCAACAGGTGATGTGTCTAGTGGTAAATACAAAAAGCAACTTTTTTGTGCATGCGGAGTGTACTGAGGAGGACAGACCAGACATGGGGGCTTCTCGTTAGAAGATTTGGGGAAACACCCAACCTACTATGAACCAAGGGGGATGGGAAAACCCCCCAAGAACTGTGAAGTAGACTGAAAGGAGAGAGAGAGAGAGAGCAGGAAAAAGGCCTGGGGCATACAGTTTTGGTGTGGGCTAAAAAAACATGTTTGTGTGGATGCTTTCTTGGTCCCAGCCTGGAGCTTTCAAATGGAGTCCTTTCCATGTTGTGTTACTTGGGAGAGACCAACACAGCTCCTAGTGGGGAAAGGATTATTTACTGAGCCCAAGGGAGCAGGACTGGGGAAAGGTTTGAATGTTGTGGTTTTCAGGGTATTCTGTTTAACCCAAACTAAGGAGCGAACCTTAGGGGCTCAAACCTGAAACATGGGAAGGCAGCCAGCAAGAAGGAAAAATGGGGCAATAGCTGAGTTTCTATGGCAAGGAGAAGTAATCTGTCGTAATTCCCAGTTGCAAATGAAGTCCAAAGGTGACTGACATAAACTCGAAATAAGGTGGTGGGGGGAGAAGGGGACAGATTTATGTTTTAAGTCTCTACCAGCATGCTTGGGTCATCCTTGGGTGGAGAAAAACTAAGACAAAATGAGGTTTTAAGAGTTTTTCTTCCTTACTCCAAGGTTTATATTGTCAATTTCATTCCCACTACAGAATTAAGGGCTGTGACTTAAGCTCAAACAGTTGTATATATTCTATTAGATTTCATCTGCAAAAATGAGGATGAATTAAGAAAGCAGAAGTGATTATCTACTATACCTCCCCTTGCAGTTCTTTCACCATGGCCTTTTTGGTAAGGTTACTGTATGCCATCTTAGGTTAACTCTGAGCTGGCTGTAGAGTCTAGATCAGTGGGGGACAACCTTTTTTGCGAGTGTACTACAAATAGCTCTGCGCCCTTCCTGAATACCACTCCAATACCCTACCTCTGCCTGATCCATTGCTCTGCCTTCAGCTCTGTCCTCTTTGCACTTTACCCAGCCTCCTACTCTGCCTTCTGCTTCCTGCACTATCTGCTGCCTGCATTGCCTGCATTGGTCTGTTGCGAGTCATACATGGAAGCTGCCAGTGGCACTCGTGTTGCAGGTTGACGACCTCTATTCTAGACCATTGTGGTTAAATAATAGGGGAAGAACACATGCTCTGAATACATGTCCTGTGTTTTAATATTTAGGTAGATGGCATAGGAGTAAATTCTGCTAGCCCTATGCAAAAAAAAAAAAAATCTTTAATGGGGAAAAATATACAAAAAAAATCTGTAATAAAGGGCAAAACCTTTGGTTCCAGGCAACACCTTTATTCCTGCAGTGAAGCTTTGTGCTGGGCTGACTGATGACCAGTCTATCCAAGACTGTGTCCTGTGCAGCATCAGAAGATAGAGCAGCCAACAGTAACTTCCACAACATTAGCAGAGGATGAAGGTTTCCAGTTGGGTGGTTTGTCCAATACTCCTTACTCAAAGTTTCCTAGGAGTCCAGAGGAATTTGCTCTGAGGAAGATCTCTTTGGACGTGAGATGGCCCCACCCATTTAAGGACAGCTTGCTCCTCTTGTCATCTGCAGTGTGTTGGAGGAAGGAAAACCAGTCATAGATCCCACTTCAGCAACAATTACTTTACGTGTGCAAACTTTTTTGTTTAGTTTCATGGTGCTTTTTGTCCAACTCCTCTCCCAGTTGGGAGATCCTTCTCCAATGACCAGTCACAGAGCTGGCACTGGGAGAGAAGGATCTCTCAGCACTGGCCCTGCAACCACAGAGCTGGAGCTAGGAGATAAAGATCACCTAGCTCAGGTCAGATGACTGCAAAGCGGGTCTGGGAGCTCCTTGCTGCTGGGGCAGGGGAACATTGTCCCTGACCGGACTTCGGTGGCAGAGCGCATCCCAGCAGCAGTCTCCTGGCCCCTGGGCTAGCAGACAAGGGGAGCCTAAAGCTCCTCCTAGCTGCTTCATGGATTCATTGCAGAGCCGTAGGGAGCAGGAGCAGTCTGTTGTTAGGAGCAGCAAGTCTGCTCCCATGTCTCTGCACATGTAGACGCATACCTGGGAAAGCTTACTCTTGAGCAGTTTATTCCCATATTATTTGCAGTGTAAACATACCCCCTGTCCACTGGTTCCATTACTACATCTCAGGTGCAAGATTTAGTTAGGCATGAAAAAATGTGACTGGGCTCTGAACCCCTAAGCTTGGAGAGTGGGGCTATTTGCATGTGTAAGCAGAGCAGGCTTTCACTCACAGTGTATGATTTTTCTACCATATGCAAAGTAGGGTAACATTTTGCTGTCTGATTTGAAAGATTCTCCTGGTCTTATCAGGATGTTCTATGTTCCTATGTAAGTGGATGGGATAAGGAGGGCAGCCTTCAGCTCTGGGATAAAGACGGTGGCAGAAAGGGATCTTGGAGTCATTGTTGAGTGCTGAATAATGTAAATCTGCAAAACTAATCAGAATATTTAGTGTATCCCCCTCCCCCCTTACTATATACATCTTTTGATCTGTAGTAATCCCAGACAAATGTCACAATAATAAGCAGAGTTTAGGTTTGGGAGTGATCATGGTAGCCCTGCAGTATACGCTGATGCCCTTTTGTTTAGCCATCGTTATTGCTCACTGTAGATGCTCTCAGGGCCTTGTAGGTAAGATACTCCTGACAAATTTTGGCCATACAAAATTATGGCTTTCAATGGTAACATCTGAATTGATGCCTATGACTAGTTATATGTCACTGCAATATATTACTTTTCTAGTTGGCAGCAAATTAATAATCACCTTGAAAGTAGGAGTACATAAATAACCATGTTGATTTAAAAAAAAAAAAAAGAAAAAAAGTCTTAATAGCTATTAAGAATATGTTAGGTATTGAAACATGAAGAATTATGAAAAAACAACCCCCTCCCCTCAACTCCCCCCCCCATCAATTTACATTTCACAATTTATGCTGTTTAGTCTTTACTTATCTTGGCACAGAAATTAAATTAGTTTGTCATGAGATCAGTTACATTTTCTCATTTTCAGACTATCAATTTGCAACAATGTCTGGTTCCCCCTGCAAACATTGCTGGGGAAAGTTTAGCTATTATCACTATCTTTTCAGAGTACTTTATTATAAAACCTAATAACAAAGGAAAAGAAATATTTGACGGTTTGTAAATAAGGTTTGTAAAACGACTGTCTCTGCTTGTAAGAACTTGATGTGAAATGGCATGCACAGGCTTTTAGAGTTTGCAGTACCGTGAGTCCATCAGATTTTTGAGTTTTCTACCCTGCCTTTGAGAGAGAGAGAGAGTGCTATTGGAAAAACGATATTGGTGTATTCTCAGAATAATGCAGAAAAGCTTTTCTCCCACATTCCATTTGAGATTTTGGTGTGCCAAA
Organism: Alligator mississippiensis; assembly: GCF_030867095.1. Classification (NCBI taxonomy): domain Eukaryota; kingdom Metazoa; phylum Chordata; order Crocodylia; family Alligatoridae; genus Alligator; species Alligator mississippiensis. The sequence goes on along the minus strand of NC_081824.1, from coordinate 353,479,112 downwards.
ATACATTAGCACAATGAATGTAGGCCTACATATATAAGGCTAGGGACAGAACTTGCACATAAACTGGTTTAAGTGATCAGAAACTGGTTTAAACCTCTAACAGAACAGAAGCTCAGTGCCCATAAGCCAGTTTCAAAATGGCTGGAAACTGGTTTAAGATAAATGTGGTTGAATGCAGTATCAGACATAACTGATTTGGGTCAAACCAGTTTATGAAACTTCTGCCCCAGACCCCTTCCTGGTTCAAGTTAAATCACAGTCCCCCAGCATCCCAGCATGGTTTGCAGTCCTGGGCTAGGCTGTGCTGTCTGCTCCAGACCCTCTGACCATCTGCTCATTAGCTGGAGCAATGAGGGCTGGCTGACAAGGGTGTGTGCAGGGGACAAGCCCTGCTGGGTATGCAGCCTAGTCTGCAGGCTGGGGGGATGGGGATGCCTGCCCCTGGCAAACCCCGGCTGAAGTCTAGGGCCATGGAGGGTTGGTTAAACAACCTTTTCCCCACTCAAACTTATTGCTGGGTGCAAGTATGGACTACAAATCCCAGAGGTACCTGGAAGCAGGAAGAGGAAGTAATGAGCACCCCAGCAGAGTGCTGCTGGTGTAATTCTGGACTGCAAATCTCAGAGACCTCACGGGCAGCAGGAAAAAGAAGTGAACACACAGTCAGAGAGCTGTACTCTAGCTCCCCCTGGCTTCTGGCCTGAGCTGCTTCAGGCATGTGGCTGCAGTTCCTGAATCAAAGGTAAATGTCTGTTCACTTCTGTTTCAATTTAATTTGTGCATCTTAAACTAAATCTGCAAAGACTGAATTGATTCAGTCTCAGGCTCTTTGACTGTTTGTACTTAGCCTAAGGAACCAATACATGGTGACACTTAGCATTGCCATGCTTAATATGTTGGTTTTGGGTGTCTGGTGTGGAATTCATGATCCCTAGTGAGGCCGCTAAGTTTTCTATATGCTACATAGCAAGAGTTAGGTGCCTAGAAATGTGATTGACAATAGGCAGTGTGCTGAGTGGGGAGGATGACATTTAAAGAAACCAACAGGAAATGTTGAAGAAAGGAGTGTCTATGAAATCTTGCCTCATTCCCATATGTAGATACCTGAGCTGGAGCTTTAGGAAGATGCACATGAAATTAGGATTCACAGTCCAACCCCCCCCCCAAATCTGTTCCTCCATTTTATGCAATGGGTATTTGATGCAAAATGTATTAACATTCCTGAGAGCAGATGGGAACCCTGGTTTCTCTGCTCTCAGGCACATGCCCTCATCACTGGGGTATGGAAATAAGTTCCCTTTCATGCTCTCTCCTTCTAGCCTCAAGAATCTTTTGTTCTTGGCTTGGCTGCTTAGTAGTTCAGCTTTCGAAAGAGGGGTAGTTAGTGCCTCTGGGGGAGCATTAGATGCAAGTATCTGGTTTCAAGCTTGGATGTCTATACAGGCATCTAATTCCCACCTTAGGCTTGCAAATCCTTTTATATATTTGTGCCTTAATGTCTTGGCTTTCAGTACTGGCAGTTCCCACTGACTTATGAAAATCTAGCCATACTTTTCTCTTGGTTGTCTGCAGTTGTGTCTGAACTGGAACTAAACCCCTCTGTACTTTTGGTGTAGTAGTTTGGTGTAGTTGGTGTAGTGTAGGTTCTGCCAATGTGCCTCAGGATTAATTTTTGCTTTCATACAAGGCTGAGCTGGAAACTAAATATCTGTCCACAAGTTCTAGGAAGTTTTGACAAACAACTCATTTCAAAGGTGACATTTCTGATTTGGGTCCATTTCTAGTTTTTAATGAGCAAAACATGAGCATAACAGTTACTTATGAAAACTGTGTCAGAGGAAAAGGTTTCTGTTATTCCGGAGTAAGACAATGACTTAAATATTTTGTCTAAGACAACATAGCTAATCGACTCCCTTTATGGTCTGACAGCTTAATTTTTATTCCTAAAAAATTCCCTCAAGCCCTAACACCAGTTTTGAGTTACACAATTGTTAAAAAGTCTCAGAAATTAGTATGCTGCTCTTTGGGTTTTGCAAATGTTTTAACTTTAAAAAAACAGCTAGGAAGATTTTTCTTTTAAATTTGTTAAAGAAAAAAAAAACCACCTTTGAAATAAGACCTTTGTGCCAAGTTTCAATCTAGAGCACAGTTTTACAGCTGAGCTAAAACCCCCTATAATAGAAAAAAAGTGACAGACACTTAACTATAGTAGCACGAATGGCACTGCTATAATTCCTGGGTGAACTTTGTCCCTGGATGTGTGTTTTTGGAGTGTGCTGAGGTGACATTCAGCCTCTACATTCATTTTTATGATAATTCAGAGTAAATTGTGGTGCAATAAACTCTTCAAGCCTGTCTTTCTTGTGAAAGCCATGAATCAATCAGCTGCAGGCTTTTTTGGGTCTTTTCAATGTATAGTGATCATTTAGATTTGACATGCATTGTGAGACCTTAGCTTGGCTCCTCTCTATGGTCTGTCATTAATTCCAGCCTTTACTATTCTGAAGTACAGTGAAGGATGACTGAGAAATCATTGCCCCTCTTCAGCTCTGTTATTGCACAAAATAGCAGCGCAATAATTTTTTGTCAATGTTTTACTCTAAAAGCTTTCTACGTCAGTTTTGAAAAGGAAGCAATAAAGCCCATTCAATGGTATGAATAAAAATCCTTTGAGGTTTAGGCACAGGGCTTCTTTTCTTCAGCTGGTAATCAAATTGGAGCTAAAATGAAATTGAGTTTTCTTATGAAAATAGCCTTTGTTGCTGGGAAGGCTGGTAATTCATAAACAATAACCTGCTCTTTTGTGTGGATAATAATATATTCATGTTCTTTCAATAGGGTAAAAGCCAGACCTAGTGCATTATGGTACTGTAAAAATAGCAGAAGGAGCTTGCTGGAATAATCTTGAAGAAATGTAGCATTCGGTGACTTAAGCGTTCAGCTTCCATCTGAAATTGTACTTTGCTTTTATTTGTGAGCTGGGTTTTAGTTGTTGATTTGTTGCTGCCATACAATATTTGGTTAATTGTGGATGATCTCAAGCTGTGCTCATCACTGTTACTGTGAAGGCTGCTGCCAGCTGCTGGAAACAGAGCCTGCTGCTACAGGATGTACATTATTCACAGGAGCAGCCTCTCAGCACTGATTATCACTGAAGAGTTCTCTGCTCTCCATCACTGTGTACAGTACATGCAACTGGACTGCAGAACACATGGAGGTAGGCTGCATCCCCTCTCTTCACGTGTAAGGTAAAAGGCATGCAGTGGAGCTGTGGAAAGTGCTGTGGGGAAACTTCACTATAAATTTTCTAAGTGTTGCCGGGGAAGCAATCAGTGAGCATGTAGGAGGACTGTATGTGTTTGGCTACTTCATACCTGAACTGAAGGTTTTCAGGAGGATATTCCTGGTACTGTATAATGAATTCAAAGTGTACTGAAAAGATCTTTTAACAGTGTTGCACTTAGTTCTTCTATGTAGCTGAGAGACCTCTTATGTTTGCTCTGGAATTGCTATATGTTCATATTTTCAGATATGGCTTGTATTCTCATTTAACGCTGAAGTTCATGGGATTGTAGAAACATCTTTGGGGGGCACAATGCATTTGAGAAGTGAGACTCTAATATAAAACTCTGTATAGATACCTTTTCTGCAGTGACTCTTGTTCTCTGTCTCAACTTGTGGGGAGTGTGGGGAGAAAGAGAAGTTCTGCTTCAGTTAGTGCATTTTTCCAGTGTTGGCCTGCATTTCTGACAGGGTCAGTGTCTTTGATTTTCTTGAGTGCTGATTTGATTGTAAGCAATTTTGGTTCAGCTAGGTGTCTCAACATAAAGGTATGCAAAAATTGTTTGTGTTTACTTGAGGTCTGTTTATCTGTACAAAATATGGAGCTCATCATCCTCAATAACTGTATACATTAATATAAAGCCTTGCTTAGATTTTAGTGTAATTTTGATTACACTCTTCCTAGTTTAGTGAAATAATATTTAAGACATCCCTAGTATTTGGAAATATATACAGGCTGAGAAAAGAGAACAGGTCCAAGCAATGTAGTTTCCTGTGGATTTCAATAGTACTGGGAAACGAGGACAGGAACTGCCTTGATGGCATATTGGAAGTAGCTTTATACTGGGCTATCATACAATGAGGACTTTTTTACTTCAGACTAGAGAGTCTGCAAAGTCCATTCTTATGGACTGAAATGAAGACTGGATGAATACAGTGTGTATTATTACTCTCAGTGTAAACTTTAGCAGAGGTTTTAGAAGAATTAAATTTAAAAAAATGGTTTGAGACTGATGTGAATTAAATGAACTGAAAATGAAAATAATATAATGGTGTTTATTTGCAAAGAAAAAATAAGGTGAATATGCATCATGTTCAAGACTGACTATCAGGCAGTACATAGGGTTTTATTCAATTTTAACAGTGAAATTATATGCTTAACAAAAGGAACTTTTAAAGGCACAGTGGTAACTGACAGTCAAAGCAATATATGTCATTATCCAATTAGTACACACAAGTGTGTATTTGTTACTCACTTAACATACCTCTGTGTTTGGCTCTCACAAATATGAAATTTATTTCTGAAGTGTTCTAACATTTGTATATCATATGTATACATTTTACTATGTTATAATTAGAGTTAATATTCTTATGCTTTAAAATTATTAGGATCTTGCTACTGATTGGATTAGTCCTATTTCAAGCCATATTTTTAAAATAAAGAAATATTTATATTTTAAAAGTGCCAGATACACTAACTTCTAGTTTTCTTCCCCAACTGTAGAATTACTTTCCATGGCTTCTTATTCTTTGTGCAAAAGTAAAAATTCAAATACATTTTAAAAGGCTGATAACCAGTAAAATATTAGCTCTGGTTTTACAGTTAAATATGGCAAACATTTTGAAGTAAACATTAGAATTAAATATATTTTCACATATATTGGATCAATTCAGCTGGCACTTAGGATCTTGAAAATGAATTTATCCAATAAGGACATCATTATTGTTTTCATGGGAAAAGGTTATGTTTAATAGTATGTGTTTGGCATTCATTTAAATGAGATATCAACTAGTCAATATCTAATATTGTGGTGATCTTTGATTTGTATATCTAGAATTGCAAAACTAGAAGTACAATATATCTCAGGAGATTTTAGTAACAAATGTGTTGCTTAAACTTTTGCCAATATTGAAAGCAAGTTTTTAAAAGAAGCCTTATAGCCAACAGGGTTAAAAAGAACAATTCTTTTCCTGCTTTGCTTAAACAAGATTTAGCTTGCACAACTGGAAGTAAGGTATGTTGACTGATATTTCTTATGGGCAAGTCATCTTTGTCATGGAAATGTGTTTATGCGTTGTGCTGGGATACATGCAGAACTGACACTTCATTTAGATGCTCTGGGATCTGATGACGGGCCTGTGTTTACAGACTTGGTTTGGACAAACTCACAGTAAGAACACCTCTGAGCAACAATGCAATTGATGATAATATTTTTAGAACCAGTAGCACTAGAGTGGGGCAGTTAGGTCCATACCATGTATATACCCAAAAGGCACCTGCCATATGTTCCATATATCCAAAGATATCCTATGAAATAGCGATCATCCAACAGCGAGTCTCAAAGTGAGTCTGAGGCCTCCAAACTAATTTCTTTTGTGCCTACACATGATTGTAACCTAAGCACGTGTTATGTTTACATCCTAGAATGCTAACTGCCTGTGTCATTTACCTTTCCAAATCTACATGTTTTCACTCATGCTTAGCTTTTGAAAGCTTGAGAAAAAGACAGTTGCTGTTCTGTACCTTCTTTGGTACTTACCATTGCATATTAGTTGAAGTCATCCACTGCTGAGAGAAAAGTTGGTGAAGAATGCATAGTATATTTGCACTGAGATTTTGTAAAACACTTATTTCTGCTAGAGCATAAATTGATTATTGAGTGTATAGCCCAGTAGAAGCTTTCAGAGCTGCAAGGCTGACAAGCATATTGGAATGCTTACACAATAAAGAATAAGGTACAGAATGTTTCAGGCAATAAAATTATCAAAAAGAAACTGTAGAAATATTGATATATTCTGGTCAGGTTTATTTGAACTAATGAATGCTGCTTAACTCTGGAAGGAACTGACCTTTAAAATGAGAAAGTAAATAAGGTGAATTAAGGTTAAGAATAATGTAAATGAAGATGAAAGAACTGTCATTATGTGTTTTTACAGCATCTGCTATCCCTGCATTAACTTCATTTAAAGTCTTTTCATCCTTGATTTTTCAAGTGGTTTTGTGGTCACCTTGCCTGAATTAGGTTTTCATCTAGAAAACAGAAGTGTATTCAATATGAACAGACATTTCTGAACATTATTTATTTATTTATTTATTTATTTATTTATTTAGAACACCTTGTTTCAGACTAGAACTGATAACTTTTGATTGTTTAAAAACACAGAGAAGACAAAAATATGTAAAAATCCTTATTGATGATGGTAACCAGTGTTACAAAATGCAAAATGAATTGTGTGGCTAATTAGCTGTAGAAAATTGCATCATAGTTTCCTCATTTTAATCTTCTGCTCCTTAGGTTTATTTAAACTTTGCAGTTTTAGGTTAAATGCTTCTCCATTGCTCTATGCAAATTGCATTATTGAAGTTCAAAGATTTAGCACAAAGCTGTCACCACTTTTGGAGTCCCTTTCTTTATTTCTGCTCTTGAGCATTAATAGCTTGCTTACAAATGACTTGCTGCTAAGATAGAAGATTTGTGAATTTTAGTTTTTTAATGTATTCTGAGCTTAAGATGCACATTTCCCATCAGTTTATTTGAATCCACAAACTATAGGTAAAGTGACTTGCCCCCAAGTATTGTTCCGTGAATATTACTTTGTTTTTCACTGCTTAAAGAACAGATAGCTGGATATTAAATGCACTACTACTTTCTTCTCTTGGAGGTAATTTGGAACAATGCCAAATAAAAAGCATACACTCCTTAGTTTTGCTGTGCTTTTTAATGTTGCTTTAAATGGTACTTATTAGCTTAGAAATGTATATCTTATTTTTTGTGGTGAGGATTTAAACTATGTAAGTGGCCTCCTGTATTCTGTGCTACAGGCAAGCAATGTTCTATGGTTCTAATTCATTGTATTTATGAAGACTCTCCTTTGAAGTTATGGAAACAACACGTCTTGAGTTTGGGACTTCCAACTACAATACAGTGTTTCAGGATTATGACTTCCTTAGAGGTAAAATGGAGCCTAAATAGACCAAGTCAAAGTTTTTCCATCTATCATTACAAAGAGAAGCCTGATAGACTGATTCCCCACTGCTTTTTACCAGCTGTGCAAGAAGGGTGTAAAGCTACCATTCTGATTGGGTAATATTTTCCTTTCACTTTGCAACAATACAAAGCAGTGAAGAACCAGGACTTTTTATTTAGGGAAAGATGTAGGCAATCAATTAATATTCTCCCAGCAAAAATGTCTGACAATAAATGACTTACACTACCATCTTGAACATAAATGTCTCAACAGTTAAAGAAAATTTATCCTATGTATCTGGTATTGTGGAGCTCTCAGGAGAGGATTTAGTAACTGAGCATTTCCTTAAGACTTAGAGAAAAGCCCCCCATGATGATGAAACCAAAACCATTCCTTCTTCTCTTGTGCCTTTGAACAGACAATATTGTTTTCACTTCCATGGATGTTTTCATTACAGGCATTCAAGTAACCTTGCCTCTTGAGTTTATCATTACTAAAAGCTCTGGCCCCGATTCCCCAGTGTGTCCCATTGCTTACGAATTGCTGTAGCTACTTTGAAATCCAAGCTTTGCCAACTTGAAAGTGATGGAAAATGCTTAGGACTTGGCCCTGCTGACTCAGTGTTAAAGGGAAGATTACGTTTCTCGGGTCTCTCTTCTCATCAGACATTCCAGCAGCAAACTTGCATGATTCTTTTGTAGTGCCAGGTAAGCTAATGTAATTTGTAAGTATGGCACTTACTAGTTAAAAACAAACAAAACCAAAAAACCGTTGGCCTCCCATATGATTAGAACAGAAAGCAGCTATGATGCTTCAGGTTGGGGAAGGGGGTGTAACTGAAGGTAAATGTTGACTTCTTAAGGGCAGCCACTGTTCAGTGTGGAGATGGAGACCAAGCTCATACAGGAGACTTGGTAGCCTGTGTGAATTGGGTAAAAAGTAACCTCCTGGTGTTATTCAGTCAATTTTCCACACAATGATTAGATATATAACAATCAGCAGGGATAAAAAGCTTGCATGGAATGATGTGATTGGAGAGTGTGCGTATAGTGACTAGGCAAAATTTTTCACACCACACACAAGAGGCCTAACTAAACCCCTCTTGGTTACTCTGGGAACTGGTTTCTTCAAAACCAGGGCTTTCTCTGGGCCTTCCATCAATCAATTAAGGATATGTCAACACAGCATAATGTAGTACCAGCCAGAGGCACCCAAGGTAGCTTAGGTGCTAGAAGTTGTACAGCTGAATTCATGCAGGGCTCCACCTAGGTTAAATAGCCCTGCTGAAAAGCAAGATGTAAGCTTGGGCACAGCACTGTGCTAACATGACTGTACTGCTTTTCAGTACCTGCACTAGCTCTCCGGTACCTCTGCATAGCACTGATGTACCCTCTAGGGGTATGTCATGTACATACAGTAAGTGCTTCCAAAATAACACTAATATTCTAACGCTGTCAGTCAGAGATTTAACCAACAAAACAAATCTACAAGTACACATCTAAAATTAAACAGGAATGTACTTCTGCTTTAAATCTTTTTTGCTTACCATATTGTACTGCATTTACTGCCACCTATGTAGTCTATGTTGCAGAGTACACAGGGCGCATCTACACATGCCCCTACAGCACCATTGTTACTGTGCCATCATTTTGTACTTCCTTCTGGAAGTAGTAAATGACGGCACAGTGACAGCCCATACTGAGCCATGCTGGTGGTGCACAGTTATTTATTTTTTACCCCTACATTGCTGTAGCAACACGCTATACTAAGGGAGTGCGTTGCTATGGCAACAGTGGTGTGGTCATGGTTTTTGCCCGTGGATGCCATGTTGCTGTAGCGTCACATGTAGACGTGCCCAGAGGTAACTGAGCTAGTGGTAAACAAGCTACCTCTAGCACCAGAAGCAGCATAGTCTTGGCAGCAGCAAGTTCAGTGGTCTGATTTACCCTGCCAACAAGCAGCAGGAGTTAGCTCACTCTGACCCCTATGCTGCAGCAGGTAAATTACTTCCAGTATCAGAGGTAAACTTATTTACAGTTTGATTCTGTGTCTCTATAGTCTACTGCAGTCTGCCCTGTATTTCACCTTTTTCTATGGTAACTGGTATTCTGTAAGTACACAAAATAGGCAGTGGTTTTGAAATGGGTATTGATTTGAAATTGGTGTTCTTAGACTGAAATATTTCTACCTAGAAGCACAGGTATCTTGTAGAGCAACCTTTACAACCATTCACCTTTCTTCATGAGAAGGAACACAATGATTAGCTTTAAAAAGTTCCCAGACCATTGCAGTTGTAGCAACACTCTAGCCCCGCTTGCTTTCAAAAGGAAATTGACTGGTAATAGTAAAGCACTAAAACCCAGACCTTTTTAACTGAACGAGATGATAGCAATGTATCTCAAAATGGAGTCTTACATAGTTTGCAAATCAACTGGTATTCTTATTGGCTTATCACAATGATAATCCATTATAAGCGCTCAGCTCAAAATTACAGAATGGTGTACCAACTGCTCTAATGGTTTAGCTATGGTTTGCTAGGCCTTTCAGTTTGAAAACATGCTACCCTGTGGTCTTACTGCTAAGTAGTTACGAAGAGGGGAAGGTCAGTTTTCTGGGTCTGTTTTGCATGGAACTTAAATGTGATGACACCACTACCATCCTGAACGAAGGTTTTGTGAGAACAGATTTTGAATTTATTTTTATAATGGCTTTGGACTCTAAACACTCATTTTGGACCGAGATCTGAATGTTAGCCTTAAATTTAATGCAGTCTTGAATGTCACTGCTAAATAAAACTGCCATTTTATATGTATTTGAATTCTGCCCAGCCTGACAAGCTGTGCTTAGAGATCATTTTTTTGATACAAACTCAGTCTAAGATAACACCACTATATCACTTTATAGAAATCCTGTCTGGTTGTGTCTTTGTAGTGAGACTCCAGTGAACAGGAGAAAGTAGGCATTGATTCTCTTTCACCATGTTCTCAACTTTGAATGCAGCGCTTGGAAAGATGAACTTGGAAGATATTTTTAAACCTAAAAACAAAGTACTTAATTTAGTAAATGAACTTGTTATTTGGAACATGAATTCATATTGTCCCTAGAGATCAAGCATTTATGCATATAAAGTCTGGCAAAAGGAAAAATAGTGTTCAGAGCAGTAAGGAATCTTTAAGCTGTGAGAATCTGTGGTTTTAAAGTAATAACTTGTCTGAAAACGTGGGTCTAGTTATGAGTAAAGGACCTGCAACCAAACAAAGTGCATGTTGATAAAAGACATTTGACAAGAATAGCCAAGAACCAATGTTGAAATTGGCAACTCTCTACCATTTGTGACCTTTTTCAAGCTTCATGTCAAATATACTCAAAGCATATGCTTCTTCCTGGGCATTACACATCATTTTTTAAAATTTGTATTTTCACAGACCATCTCTGTCCATCGTGGTTAACTGTGTTCACACATTGTTTCATCATGACAAAAGAAAACAATGTGTGATAGTTAAGGCTTGAGCAAATGCACACAAAATAAATGCTGTTCCATCAGTTTGAGAGTTGGACTTAAGAATCGGAGGTGACTAAAGACTTGCAAAATACTCTTAGGGGATAGAATCCTTAGGGAATCTATTCAAGCTTTATAACACAGGGAACGAATATCCTAGTGGCTGTTTAGGAAATTAATCCTTCATATTCATAATACGTTCATGGCAGAGTGCTAGCTGCTGTACAAAACAGAGCAAAGATGAAATACCAGCCTTGTGCATTTTCTCTTGTTTAAAACATGTGAATTGAATGTGTGTGAAAGGGGTAGACTGTGAGAGCGTCTGTACTGCCCTAGCCAATATTTGGTCATTTCCTGGAGGGCTGATCCCTTAGCAGCAGGATGATGTTTCAGTTCTTGAGCTCTTCTATTTCTTTAAACTGCAGCTGTTACCAGGGTGCCAGGTTTTTTATTTTTCTTGGTAACGTGGATGAACTAAAAATGGTTGGAGGCCAAGCATTCATTTTTCAGAAGCTGTAGAACAGTCTTCAATAGGAATCGTTCATGGTTACTACTGTTCATATGGAGAATTGTACTAGAAACCTAAAAGTAAATAGATTTGTCTCCTGTTGTTGGTCCCTTCAGTCAATCATCTGCTCCAGGAGAATTTGTTACCTGAGGGCTCAGTTTCTGCTCTGAGTCAGCAGGAGGAAAGGAGTTTTGATAGTGTGCCTTTCTTCTTGTTGTGTTTTTTTCTTTTTTTCTGAAGGCTAAGGGTAAAAACAGGCATCCCATTTCTCCTGGGACAAAGCTCTTTATCCTGGGATCCTACAGATGTACAAACCTATTGTCTGACTTTAGGTGAAGTTAAGCAAGCAAGCCTACTTAATATCCGAGATAGCACTTTTTCCTGAGACCATTATGGCTAAGCTGAGTTGCCTGTTGTTCATTCCAGGGACAAGCTGCATGTGGAAAGGGCTATGCTACTTCTGAGTTTTGCCTTGGGTCAGTCACAACTGCTTCAAATGCAGTGTCTGTTTTTACCTGAGAAATAGCTGGTGGCAGCAACCCCTCTGTAACCCTTGCCAGCATGCTAGGCCAGGTGATATACTGATATGCTGGATTCTGGATCATCAGGGTGCCAGTAGCCCTGGGAACCCCTGTCAGGAAGGTCTGCTGACTGAGATGTCCCATGGAGAGGTGTATCCCTCACCCCCACTGCCCAAGAATTTACTTTGTCCAATAAACCAATGGATTTATTAAACATAACTATATACACAAAAGAAATGATTACTGAAGAGAATACACACACACACACACAGAGTAATAAAACCAACAATTTGAGTTGAATTTACAAGTGCAACACTAGATGAATAATTCCAGCACTCTGGGTGGTCCCACTTGCATCAAACAACTTCAGTGATTACATTCACTTGGTTATAACACTTTAAAACAGTTCCCCCCCACAATAACCCAGGTTGATTTCCCTCTGGTCACACTCCCCTTCTCACAACAATAAATGGCAACACAGCTTTAACTATGATCCACCACTAGATGACAGAGGTGAGGATTCTGCTGCTCTGGGGTGGTGGACTCTGCTCTTCCTTGGTAACTCAGCAAAAACAAGTCTTCAATCAGCCACTGCAGGTAATAGGCTTCTTTTCTTTGGTTTCCTTCTGAAAAATACACTTCCTGCAAACACTAGGGGTTAAGTGTCCCCTCACACACCCCTGCAGGTTTGGGATTCTCACAGCTCGCTCCCCCTCTGGGCTGTCTCTCTCCCCCAGCACCTCCACATGCAGGCAGTGGATTCCCCTTGCGGTCTCTGTCTCTGCAGTATGAGCCTTTCCAGCCGAAACAGAGGCCTTCCCACCACAGGCTTCTGACCAGGCAGCTTCTCCCAGCTAGCTTACCAACCCCTCCTGAAGTCTGCTCCCCAGGTTCCCTCTGCCTGGGAGGAAGGAGGGGCTGAGTCTCTGCCCCTCTCTCCAGGCTGATGTAGCTCTCCTGCAGCCTCTCTTTCTTTCTCTTTCTCTCTCTCTCTCTCTCTCTCTCTCTCTCTCTCTCTCTCGCTGTTTTTCCTTCCCTCAACTTTTATGGCTCCATAGTAGCCAATCAGAGCCTGGGGTTTGCAATGGGGGCTCTGGTCACAGTACAAATGCTCCAGTAAAAAGCATGCATTGTGCGCAGCATACCCTCTGTTTGGGAAAGCTATTGCACCCTCAGCAAACTTATTGCTGCCTTTCTTGCAAAGTTCTTAGGTACAGCTCACCCACTCAGCTTGCAGCCAAGCACGCCTTTGCAGCTGTTACACCTCAATACAAGGTTGTTAGTCTTCCAGTAAATAGGGAAGTCATCAGTGAATCTGTAGATGATGGAGGATGCCTGATCTGACATCCATGTGTTTGACTGCAGACATGGAAAATAGTTTCAGACAACTTTTCTAGCCCCCTCCCCATATGGATTGAGGGGTGGATAGCTGCTTAATCATGATTGTAATCATGTCCTTAGTGTAGGTTCATGACTAGGGGCTCCCAGTACTTGATAGGACCTGCCCCTGTCATTACTCTAGCATTGCAGTAGGACTTGCTATTCAAGGAAGATGCCTACACATTGTTTTTAACATGGGAATGCCCTTGCATATCAGAATCACATGCTACTTTGCAGGAAAGGAACGTGAATCCAATGGCAAGGAAAACCTAAATGACTGGAGGTTTCTGTCCCACTTCAGTCTTTATCTGCCTCTGTAGCCATTGTGAAGTATTTTTGCTTTACCTGCCTGCTTTTCCATTGAGGACTTTTTTTTTATTTTCATTTTTGGATCACTATTAGTCTGGAAATGTTGCTCTTCACTTTGTTGTTGTCCTGGATGTACTACCAGGAGTATAAAACTCCAGACAGCATTGCTTTCGAGGTCACTGTTAGCACACAAGCCTCTCAACCACATCAGGGTTACGATCCATGGGTGGGAGGAAGGGGCTAAGCAACAACCAGATGCTTTAACAAACAATAATGCTTCTTATATAAACAGCCCAATGTTCAGGACTCTGTGGCCGTGTCCAGATCAGCGCAGTAGTGTGGTATGTGTCTCCGCAAGCATGTCTGCGGCACTACATACCATACGTTTAGATGTTCTCTGCACTGTAAGGGTGCACTGCTCATGCGTGCGCTGCTCTGCTTTTTTTTCCTGTTGGTTTTTGGATCCCTGGATATCCAGGGGTCAAAAAAATCTGCTGAAAAAGAAGTGGAGCAGTGCATGCACAGGCAGTGCGTGCTGCTCAAAAGCAGAGCTGGGCCACAAAGAGCCATGCTTCGGCTGCTGGCCAGGCTCCTTGCAATGGAATTGCTGCTGCTGAAGCCCTGGGAGGCCCCCAGGACCCCAGGTAAGGCTGCTGGGGCCAGCTCAAAGCTTCCAGCCTCTGCTACTCCAAACGGAGTAACTTGCTGTGCACCCAGGTGCAGGTGGCATGGGTGTTCCCCAGAAACAGTAGCTGTAGCACAGAGTGAGCCACCGCTACTTGTCCCGGGGAACCAAATGTCTGTGCTCATCTGGACGCAGCCTGTCTGAGTCAATGGTTCAAAAGTAGCAACGTGAACTCCCCAGTTACAGTGGTTACATGTTACATGGCTGTTGAACTGCAGCACCTTGGGTGATAGGATATGATGCAGGGAAGAAGATGAGTATGAGGAAAAAAAAATAGATGTGAATGAATGTTCCCAAGCAAGTCCAGAGCTGGGAACTATGCGAAAAGGCTTCATAGCTCCATATTGGGGAGGAACAGCTGAAAGAAATGGCAGACATTTATCACTTTCCAACACCCCCAAATGGGCAGAGGAACCCTGTAGATATTTTAGGAGAAAGGAAGCAGCTAGCACCCCAAAACTGGGACAGATTTTCCCTGCTAGATGCAAGTTTACTCTGTCTACTGGCAGGAATTCTCAGAGTCCCTTCAGGTCTCCAGCCAAGCACCAGCTCCTTCTGATGCTCCTACTTCAGATCTTCTCAGCTTGCTAAGTTACCATTTCATAAGACAATAAAGAAACAGGAGAGGTAAGCTGCCTTCATACTCAAGAGAGGCAGAAGGGGAGGAGAATACTCTTCCCATTTTTAGCAAAGGAGGAGCTAATTTCTCATATTCTCTCCTCCTTACTTTATTTCTTGCTCAGGATACCTGTGCTTGTAGTCCGCTGACAAAGCATAGATGTTTACAAATTCTTTAGGTGGCAATACTAACTTGCTAAGTAGATGCTAAGGCCCTTCATTCTGAACTCATTGGTACCACCTGCTTGCTGGCCCAAGTTGCCACTTGCTGTGAGTCCTGGCAAAGAACTGGTAGGCAAGGTTCTTTGGGTAGATGTGATATCTTTTATTGGACCAATTTCAATACATATCACACTCCATGTTAAGTTTGGCTTTGAAACATACCAATCTCACCCCCTCACTCCACCCTCACCCCAAGGGCAATTGCTTGGAGGAGGAGAGGGAAACCTCTTAGAACAATGCATTGCCCATCCCAGTCAAAGTGCCCTTCATTCAAAGGATGATCAGAGCCAGCATCTTGCACTGTTGCCCTTGTATGATCACAGGGGCATTGCAAGGATCCTCCCTTACAGACAATATCCCCAACCCTCCCACAAGTCTGGAGTGAGTTCACAAGCTTAAATTAATCTTGAGTTTCACTGCATGGAACCACATTCTCCACTCCCTCACATGGCTGTAATTCAGCAGCAATTCTCTGGTCACCAGTGAGTTGCAGAACCAGTCTTTAGGGATACAGTTCTGTGGGGAGCCCTTGCCAACGACAGGGTGAGTTCAGCAGCTTTTAAGTACTAGGAGATGGCACGAGAGGCAGAAGCAGAGGAACATTCTCCCATATAACAGCCTGAAGGCTTTCCAGGTGTTACACTCCATCAGCCATCTATTCTAGCTGTCAGCAACACAAATGCTGGGCAACTGCCCCTCCATGGGGCCATCATGCAATCCCAGGGCCCTGCAGATAAGAGGAGCAGGCAAATGCAGCTGTGCCTGGCTTTCTGCTACCAATCATATCCAGAGACACAGGCAGCAATGGGGGAGTTGTGCAGAGAGTATCATGGAATTTCCCCCAACCACATCAGGCAGCAGCTGAGGAGGCAGACGTACTTAGTTCTTGGCTAGAAACTCTCTCGCCTGTTACTGAGCCTGACCCAGCTCCTCTTCTTTTAGGCTAGGTACAGACATTGCACATAAACCTGTGTAAGTTATTAGAAATCAGTCTAAACCTGTAACAGAACAGAAGTTTAGCACACTGAATAGTTTCAAAATGGCAGAACCCAGTCCAAGATAAACTTAGATGGATGTAGTATCAGACTTAATTGGTTTAGATTGCAGCAGTATATTGAACTTCTGTCCTAGGTCTTATTGTTCTATTTTCCTTTGGAGACTGTCTTTTTGTTCTAGGTATGTACAGCATCTGGCACAGTGGAATCCCACCCCATGCCTGGGGCTGCTACATGCTCCTGCAGGATAAATACCGATCATATCTGAGTTTAACATGGCATAAAAGGGACTGATAAATGGGAGAGGGTTTTAATGAATACTTTCACGTAGGTCAGAGCTTTCCTTTAGTTGAAGTTTCGTGACTTTGTTTCTTTCCAGTTTTCACTTTGCTTCCTCTTTTTTCCCCTGCTGGTGTCTATGCAAATGTGTGTACCTTGGAAGAACAAATGCATGCATTTACTGTATATCTGTATACTTGGAAGCATGTGAATGGAGAGTGAGTCTGTATGTGTGCCTCTGACTTCCTGAGACAGGCAACTCAGGAGTGACAGATAAGCAAGATTTGATGGTTCATAATCCTCTCATATCTCTGTCCTGAGAGCATTTAGAGGCAGCACAGTGTAGTTCACTCCAGACCAGGGCACAGAGGCTCAAGTCTATAGCTTTAGGACTGTCCAGGATCCCAGTGCTGAAACCTACTAGCTCAAAAGGGAAATACCCAGCTGATAATTGACTACTTTATATTTCTAGCAAAACCAGTAGAACCTGTTTTCTCTGTTTAACCTCACTCGCACCCATGCCAGAACAAAGAAGCGTGGAGAGAAGAAATTACAAATTCTGGAGCTACACCTGATGGACGAACTACATAACTCTCAACACAGACAGACCCTAACATGATAGATGTTACAAGACTAGTTGCAGAACCTGGTTCAATTACATCTGGTTTAACTAAACTATATCCATTGAGCTTTAGTTGTCATGCGATGATTGGGCCCCTAAACGAAATATAACCCTATGCACATGTATCATGTTACAAGTTGTAACATATTATTGGGTTGTAAAGTGTAACGTCTATCACATCCCTAAATGTTCTTTCTGTTTCTTTAAGTGTGATGTAGCTTATTAATACTACTAGGTGTAAGCACGTATCAGTTTGGAGAAGCTATCTTTTAATCACATCTGTATAAGATGTGTATAATGAATTCAGATAGCTGTTAGAAACAATTAGCTCTGAATTACAAATGGCAGACTTATTGCAGTTGACAATGAAAGTATTTCTGAAATAATATTACTTTCATTAAGTCTGCCTAAGAGGGTTTCTTTTTTATTTGATCAGCTAGGGATAGGTTGCAAGATTCTCTAATTAATGATGACCAGCTTATTAAAATGAGTAGTGATTATAATCAATTATAAGCACAGAAAGTGCCAGGTGGAAATACAGGTTTCTGATCATCTTCTCTGATTACCCAAGAAAGAGAATAACTACATAACATTAAAGGTGACACTAATAAAAAAATAGAAGTATTTCAAACTTAAAGTTGATATGGCACCCTCTACCTAGGACTTTAATTTGTGACTTTTTGGTCTTTACAAGCTACTTCTGTTGATGACAGTGGAAGATCTATTGGTGGGTTTAAGGCAACATGGAATTTCATTTTTTATGCCTAAATATATCAGGAAATGTGTGTTTCGTGGCAAATTGAAAATATGAAGTGAATATGGTGAACTAATAGCTTGGTGTATATGAACTTATCTATAATGTTGAGGCATTTGTATATTGTAGAGGTGCACTGATAGAGATTTTTGGGGCTGATACCAATAGCCAATCTTTAAGGAGGCATATCAGCTGATAACGACTCGATTTCCAATACCAGGCTGGCAGCTTGGAGAGCCGAATGCAGCTGGTAAGTCTGGTGTGGTGGGAGGGGGAAGGGGCATCGAGGGGCAGATCAAGGCCCTTATGCTGAGGGAGGAGTGGGGCAGGGGCTAGGGCAAGTGCTGCCCAGCCAGGGACAAGGAAGGCATGGGACAGAGCCATGGTTCATCGTGGCTCCCACTGCTATGCACTGCTCCTCCAGAAGCCACTGATCCTTTGCTTGCCTGCTAGCCTGGTGGCTCCTGCTGGTGCTCCCACTGCTCGTCCAGGAGGGAAGGTGGGGGCACGTGCCCCCAGATCTTTGAGGGGTGGGCTGAGGCTGGGGCTGTGTGGGGCTCTTCCCATCCTGGCCCACAAAGATCTGGGGGCACACCCCTTCCTCTGCCCTCCCAGACGAGTAGCAGGAGCTGCTGGATGAGTGGGTGAGCACTGGGCCAGAGGCTCCTGGACAAGCAGTGTGCAGCAGCGGGAACCACTGCCCCCTCCCTGCACTCCCGGATGAGCTGCGACTCCATCCCGTGCCTGCCCTGCCCCAGCTGGGCAGCGCTTGCCTCAGCACCTGCCCCAGTCCCACTCCTCCCTCACTGCAGGAGCCTTGATCTGCTCCCCATGCCAAACCCCCCACTCTGCCCCCTCCTGTCTCCCGTTCCACCACACCAGACTTACCAGCTGCACTCAGCTCTCCAAGCTGCCAGGCTGTGCTCCTCACTGCCTACCTGCTGTGCTGCAGCTGCACGCACACACACAGAGGCATTTATTGGCTAAATTATTGGGCACATCAGGCTTATTTCCTATATGATCAATGTTCTTTATATTAGTGCTTATCCAATATTGGACCAGTGTATTGGTGCACCTCTATATATTGAGGTGCACCACTATACCTCTAGTATATTGAAAGTTGGTTTGATGCCGTACATAAGTTTTTATTATTTTCTCCCCAGACCTCACATATAATATTGATCCTATGTACTTTACCTGCAGCTGATGTTGAATAATCAATGCTTCTATGATGGTGGTGCTAGCATCAGTAAAGACACTGGCATCTGTGCATGGATCCTCCTACTTTATGCCAAATATCTTCCAGAGATAGTACTGGTGAAGGCATTTCAGACTTTATCAGGTGGTCCCTGTAGGTCACCCAAGCTTCACAGTCATTGAGAAGAGTAGGGGTTACCAAAGCCTTATATAACGGGAACTTCGTTTGAGTCCCGATATTTTGATTATTGGATGCATGATGATACAGTCTTCTGAAGGCAGAGCTGGCACATCGGATCCTATACTGGATCTCCTCATCGATGTTGACCTTTTTTGATAGATGGCTGCCAAGGTATGTAAAGTATTCAACTTTCTCCATCTCCAGTCTGTCAATGATGATCTTTCATAGTTTCATAGTTGGTAGGGTCGGAAGAGACCTGAGGAGATCATCTAGTCTGACCCCCTGCTGTGGCAGGAAAAAGTACTGGGGTCAAACGAACCTGGCCAGATGTTCATCCAGCCTTTTTTTAAAGATCCCCAGCATAGGAGCCAGCACCACTTCTTTTGGAAGTTGGTTCCAGGTCCTAGCCTCCCTGACAATGAAATAGCACCTCCTAATGTCTAGCCTGAAACTACCCTCCACTAGCTTGTGTCCATTGTTTCTTGTAACTCCCGGGAGTGCTCGGGGAAACAGGGACTCTCCCAATGCCTGCTGGTCCCCCTTGACTAGTTTGTAGACTGCCACTAGATCCCCCCTCAGCCTTCTCTTTTGGAGGCTGAACAGGTTCAGGTCCCTCAGTCTCTCCTCATAGGGTCTACTCTGCTGACCCCTGATCATGCGGGTGGCCCTGCTTTGGACCCTCTCCATATTGGCCACATCCCTCCTGAAGTGCGGCACCCAGAACTGGATGCAGTACTCCAGGTGCAGCCTGACCAGTGCCGCATAGAGGGGGAGGATCACCTTGGATCGGCTTGAGATGCATCTGTGGATGTACAATAAGGTATGGTTGGCCTTTCTGACCGCTTCCCCACTTTGTCGGCCCATGTTCATTGTGGCATCAATGACGACT